>NC_064447.1:4157678-4477500 GCF_023343835.1 Lagopus muta | reverse complement strand
TTGAGATATATGGCTTCGTTTAAAAGTCCAAGTCTGAATACAGTTACCATTAGTGAGATAGACACGTCAACTACACGTTTCCTTGAATGCCTAGTATTTTTCTGCTATCAAATAATTTCCATTTGATCTTAAGTTTCACATATAAAATCAAAAACAAACTTGAAACTATAGTGGTGTCTTTCACAGAAGATCTAGTATAGTAAGCAAATTAAGTCTTAATAATATTATTGATCTCTGTCTGAGAGATGTTGCTTTCAGCCTTATGTGAACAGTAACCCCATTCTGTCTCATTCTGTATAGCCATCTTATTTTTCAGATACAAATGCAAAAATGCAAACTTAGGTTTTTATTTTGTTTTGTTTTTGTTTTATGAAAAGAGGACACTCACCCTATTTTATACCACAGAATTGATACTTCACAAGTGGAATCTGATTAAGTTCCTATATAATCAGCTGAGGGATAACTGAGAAAGAAATGGTTGCATGGCAAATGCATGCAATCTTACACCACCCACTTCTGTGAGTCCTAGACACGAGGCAGAGAATAAAGTCCAAACTAACAGAACTAAGCATTCCTACCTACCTTTGGACATCCTCAAGGAAAAAGCATAAACTTCCGCAGACAAAACAGTCTTTATTCTCCATTCACTGAGCCAACATTTACAAGAGCGTGAGGGATTAACTTTGCAAGGAAATCCTAAGTAAACCATCTCTTAGGACAACTAGGCTATGTTAAAGAGGTTCAACCCCAAAAAGGCAGATATTTCACATAAATGCCTCTTACTACCTGATCAACATCAGAGTCACAGATTTACAGGTGACATGTTTTTCCTTTCCAAAGCTATGTAACCACACATCCGGATGAAAGAACAAACAAACAAACAAAAGTAGAATAAAGCTCAGTAAATACAATCTTTGAAGTGTATCTACAGTGGTTGGCAGGCGACCAGTTCTGAGCAGGCCCCTTTTTCCAGCAACACTACAATGCTACCACTGTAGTCCTTTAAAATCTATGAGTATTGTATGGAGTTGAGCTCTATTCCTCTTGCATTTTTCACTGTTTGGTAAGAAGGATCAGCACTTTCCCAAATTGATGTTTGACTCCTTTTTTCAAAATGCTGACTAATTTTGAGGGTCAAGTTTTCACATTAAGATGATTGGGCTTAATTCTTAGAGATGCCAAACACCTGCAGCCCCTGCAGTTCTCCAGATTTGGTCATTCTGAAAAGCAGGCATGTATGGACCTTGGTAATCATGGTCTGGTTGTCCAGACATAAAATGAGCCATTCCTCTCCTTTCCTTTATCCCAAACTTATTGAAATGTTTCTGTGTCATTTTACATTAATAAAAAAATGTAAAAATATTTTGTGGCAATTACTATCCTTAAATCTTTATAAGTTTAAAGGATACTTACTGTGTTAAATTTCAAGGACAGATTACCTATTACTTTTAATGCAAGTTTTGAGCAAAGGCTAAGTGCAGCTTATTTCTCCTGATAAAGAGTTCTATGACATTCTGTGGCAAAATTTGGATGTTGGCTGAAATGTCTCCAATTGTATTATCATGTTTACTCAGTACATTTAACTTTCTATTGAGGGATAACATTGAAAAGGAATTAATTTACCAAAGTTTTGGACTAAAAGTTCATTAATAGGGGTTCTAATTCTCACCAAAGCTATGTTTATCTGTGCATAAATGTACACAAATATCCAGAGGAATCAGAATGTTGTCCAGTCATCTTCTATCGTAGGATCTTAACCTCAGGGAATTATGTGTAAAAGACTTGCATAAAATACAACTATTTCCTTTTTTACATCCATTATATTGGACAGCGAAAGATCAAATTTATAATGTAATTCCATTTAAACAGTTGGTATCCATGAATATTTGAAAATTATCTGAGGCAATGAACACCAAAATAACCAGGCAGTTGTTAATGAAAGAAAGAAAGGGAGAGAGAGAGAAGAAGAGAAAGGGGAGGAAGGAGATGAAGGAGAGGAAGAATAGTTCTGATCGGCCAGCTGGGTAAGCATCACTTAGTAATCCTTTGAGTTAGAAAGAGTTCTTAGTGCAGGTTTGGCACTGGTCACAAACTCTGCAGCCTCCTTGGATGGAAGAACTAGCAGCTTTGCAATGTTTCTCTCCAAATTGGGATGTAAGCACTATAATATTTGGAGATTAAAAAAAAATTAGCTTTGATAGAAGACATAATAGAATATCATATTTCTTGTTCATCTTCATGAGGTGAAAAAGACTCCTTATTTTCCTTTGTATATTTATTTTTCAAGTCTGAGAATTGATTTAAAAATAATTATATTTTTAATTTCCTCAAACCAGATGTCATTTGAACAATAAGCAAACATCTAGAAAGGGAAAACAATTAATTTAAAGCTAGACTCATTTCCAGATCTACACATTTCCTTAATATCCCTAGTAACATGGAGGATGAATTGCATATATTATTATTATACATGCTTTAAAATCATGACTATTATTTTTAGAACAATGGGAATTGGTATAGTTTTAAAGTACTTTTTATTTTTTTATTTTTTCCTGATTAACTTTTATTGTCATAAGACTGAGTAAGAACTGTTTATTTAAATTTAGACCTGGAAGAACCATGTTGTGGTGGAAGCTGTCAACTACACTGGGACTTACTTTGAGCTTTTTTTCACTTGTCTGATCCATGCGGTCCAGCAGGGCTGCATTTTGACTCCATGCTACATCCTCCATTCTTGCTGCAGAATATATAATATTGCCTTACAAAACCAAAAACCAAGAGCACATTGAGTCAAGCACAGCAAGGAATTAAGTGGCTGAAACTCAAGGCCCTCTTGTAAGTAGGAAGGAACAAGCCCAAAGAGTGCTGAAGTTTTATTAAATTAGGTGTATATTTAACTTAACTCATCACTGAAATGATGAACAAGTGTTTAATGGTGGAATGTTGCTATTAGTATTACAATGACCTTCTACAGAAATCTGGACAACTGAGAGGAAAATATGGATAAATAAATATTTTAAGCTATTTCCAAAGATAGATGATAGTTCCAACTCAGTGTTTTTTGTCCTACTGTGTAAACAATGCTTTTTCCTTTAAACAAAAGAGAGGTGAAATAATCCTAATGTAAAAATGGTGACCTATCCTTTTTGTTTGTTTGTTTGTTTTTTAAGCAGTATGTTGGAATTCTACTTGAATAAATGTTTGCAAGGTAAACATGAAACAAAATGTAAAGAAGCGCTCCTCCAAATTGTCTCTAAAAGAAAATAAAGTAGACAAAACTAAATTGAAAAATTCTCATTCCTGCAACCTCCTCCGTACACTTGATGCACATAAGCACAACCCTAGAAGAATATATTTCCAAAGGGGAGAGAATCCGTGCTCAGATATTATCTGGGAAAAATGCATTGAAATTCCTCTGTGATAAATAGACTTTTTTCTCCTCAGGGTGACCTCTACCTTCAGAATATGATGGTTTTATTATGATTAATAAATTTCATTTCCACAGAGGAAAGGAACAGTGTCAGCTTAAACTTAAAGCAAGTAGGTTTCTTTTTAAATGCTAATTTTTAAACACGCCTATGCATGACACCAAATTTAGAAGCTCAGAAGGTTAGCAGAATAGATTCTGATTTCCATGCTGAAAATAGTAAGGTTTTAAACTATATTGTCACACTGAAAATCAGAAAGCTAGTACACAGCTGTTGGTTCATTTATTCACATGCCAGAATGCTTATTTCTTATTAAAATTAGTGGTATTTAAATGCTTTCTGACAGTTTACCCTGAAAATAATCACTCCAGGTAAACAATTTAGTACAATTTCGAACATGCAAATAGCAAAGTATTTCCAAAGAATTAATAGTCAATGTGATCGTATGTTCTACAAAATCTTAAATCAATATATATATGCCAAGTTGTACACTTATAAACCCTTGACTCAGGAACACAACTGATGAACAATTCTAATGCACTAGAAATGAGACCAAAGTAAGCTCCACTGTTTTTCAGTATGTCTAGAATAAGTATTTGGAACACAGCAGGAAAATAACACTTAATGTTTGCTAGCATTTTGTTTTACTGGCACTGTTTTTTAACTACACCAAAACCTTTCTATATAATACTAAGAAAAAATTCAACTTTGCAATGCCAACACGCGTAGCATTGTGGCTGCAAACTATTTACCAGCAGCTCAATGCTGAAATCCTTTGCTCAGGCTATGCCTCAATTTCTTCAGCGATTTTCATTACAAGCTTTAAAATTGCTTAAATATTGCATAAAAGGGCAGTTTGTTGTCCAAAACAAACAGAAAAAGAGAATTGGAGAAATTTCTTTTAGCAAGATCTCTGAAATTAAATCTCTCTTTTTAAATCACCGGGAGTAGGTATTGCTGGAACCTCTTAAATAGGAAAGTACGCCTTTCTCTAATTTTAATGACCGTTTTAGGTTCTTTGGCACTGTGGCTATGTTTCATTATACATCCAGGACAGAGTGTGGAACTCTGACACTCACTGGAAATATCTGCAAGCTCCTTAACTGCATATCTACTATAGGGTTAAAAGACAACATTAATAAAGGAAAATTCAGAGTATAGAATTTGCAACATGTTAAAACATTTTCCTCAAGTGTTGCAAAACATAAAATGAGATCTGTAAACACAATTTGATGCGCATATCTTTTTGAACTCAACCATTTTTCCCTCTTTCTTAGAAGACTGGAAGACATTACCAGAACTACAGAAAATGATGGTTCTGTTCTTAAATTTTTATTTATTATTAGCAGAAGTTAAAACCTCAACCAGTAGTCAAGTAGAAATTAAAACCGAAAATAGTAGAACAACCTAACTCTGTGATCAAATTCCCTGTTACTTGCCATATTACCAGCAAAGCATATGGATCTGCTGTGAAGCGCATATTTCTAGCTCTCCACAATACCACTCATTTACTAGCTTTGATTTATAATTGAAAGATCAAGTCATAAAATCGCTGCTTCTTCAGACCTACATGCACTGAGTCTTCAGAAAGAACAAGCTTAAATTACCAAAACACTTGCACTGACACTTATTACTAAATTTTACAAAAAGACAGTCGAACAAGTCAGCATTCACTAGGTATATGATATATAGGGAGAATATTGCGCAGAGCAATTTTATATTCCCATCTTAACTTATCACCTAGGAAATGAGCTCTACTGTAGGTGTGCCTCTTGCTCTTCAGAAGTAGCACAAAAGGGCAATCCTAATCTCACCTCCAGAACTGCAGAATTGCAATAAAATTGTAGAAAAAAAGATATGAGGGTTTCAGTGAAGTATTGGAAGGAATGCAAGGAAAGCACTGGTTACCTGTGTTATCCACACAAATGATTTCAGTAACTTACTAAAACAGGCTGCTTTCCTCTTGCTCACATGATTATGATATTGGCACTGTGATACCAAAACCAGATGACAGCAGCAGCAGGAGCTCCTTTGAATGCATGCAGAGACACAGTGTATCCCTGGGCAGTATTTTAACCTCAGTCGCTCACCACTGTGCAGCAGTGGTTGTCCTTTTACCTGAAATTCTTTACTATGGTAGAGTGGTATCTGCACATGGTGTCCAAGGCACGTGCAGATAAATACATTAATTAATTTTAGATATAAATATCAAACAAGTGTAGGTGTTCTGTCAACTAAGTGAGCAAATCTCAGAAGGAAATGAGGAAAGGAGCCTATCCTACCTGTTTTTACAGAACACTGAGGAAAATGTTTTGAAGTAGAAACGATTTGCAGTCATTTTCCTGATTGTCAAGGTTAAAAATTTGGACATTCTTAGTGCAAAACTTTAAATGCACAGTATCAAAACTTAAGATCATTCTGTAATAACGGACCACAAAGCATTCCTTTCTTCTGCTGCTGATAACACTTCACAGATTTACACTGTGGACAGCAGAGGACATGGGAAGACATAGCACTGATAGACAGAGCACAGTGAAACAGCAAAATTTCAAGGTATGCTGCAGTGCTGAACTACTGTATATCTTCAAGGCAGCACAGGATTTCCTCTTAGTATAGCATTACCACTCCTAGGTTTTCACAGAGATGAAGAGTTTTTTATCACAGTCTACCACATGAATAGGGCAATAACAGTTTTCCATGAAGGGATCTTCATAAATACGTTAGTGATAATATTAGAAGCAGTTCTTACTTATTCCTTTTGGTGAAATCAGAAGAAAGCTGAGAAGCCTACTCAGAAGTATCCACATGCAGGGAACAATTTCCACCTCTTCACTTTTATTTTTTTCACATCCAAAATTATCCAATTAATTATGATGCTCATTATTATTTGGCTCATCAATTATTGCTCATTGATGGGAATCTGCAGAAATTTCAGTCATTGACATTCAAACACGAATTTATTTTTTCATTAATGCTACCTTACAGCCTTGTTTGAAATTTGTTAGATGCATCCAAAGTTCAGCTGCTGGATGTAATGTTGGTAAACATTTAAATAAATGGTACTGTTGAATTTGCAGAAATACCGAGGTGTAGCACTGCAGCACAGGTGACATTCCTCCTGTGTGGGTGCTGGGACAGACCTTAGGCAAAAGGTCTGTCTCAGATTTCAGTCTCCCTGTTTGGATTTACAGAAGGCCAAAGGCAACTTCCACAAACGGGTGGGGACTTCACTTGACATCTGCTTAAAAATATAACATGCTATCAACACCCCTTTTTTGTATAATCTTCTCAGGAAGACAGATTATGTTCACAATAAAAAGCCACTGGGGAAACTGAGGCTTTGCCATCAGCTGACATTTATTAATCTGTCAAACTTCAGAGAAAAACACGTATTTGATCCGTACAGCATTTGTCTACGTTGGGGCAGTAAATCCTAAGTAACTTCTCATCTAGATCAGTAATAAATAAATACAGAAACTTTATATTAACTTTTAAAGCAGTTTTTTTGTGATAGTGAAGTTCAGTTCATGCCTTAATTTTTTGTTTGTTAAATGTTTAAAATGTAATATGATAAGCTCAGGATATTCATACTGAATCGCTGTTTACTTAATGCACTGCTCTATGATTATACATACATGCACACACACAAACCAGTTTTCCTTTGTACTCTTTTCAGTCTATCAGAGAAATTCTGGTTGCTTCATTTAAAAAACAGCACAGGGGATGCACATGTGCTTATAGGCACTTGTTGAGGGCAAACAGCCTCAACACCATTCACCATTTCTGTTATCAAAGACGCTTCACATTGCAAATCCTCCATTTACAAATCACAGAACCTCAGCTTTACCTAATCTTGTCATGTTGTCACAATTGACTAGCCATGCGAACTGACCTAGAACTGTAAGCATAGGGAAGGTAAACTGTCAAAGGGATAATGACAAAGATGCCAAGAGGTCTGTTAGTGTTTTCACTGGGTGAGAAAAAGAAATTAATCCAATTTTATGAAAGAAGAACAGAGGATAGCCAAAGTGTTTACTGATTTTTATCAGCCGATCCAACAGCTGAGCATTTTTGCCATCACTACCAAGAGCAGTAAAAGCAGTAACAAATAGGATTCCATGTACGGTCTATTTACAGCAGCAGTAAAAAGAAATTTAAACTGCCAACATGAAGCACACTGGAATTTATAGAAGTTTAATAATATGCACTAATACAACATTCCCTAGTTTTTGAAGAGCAAAAAACTCAGTATGTGGTTTCCAAGGTTTTCCAAAGCAGTTTATATAATACGTACTGTTTGGAAATTCATTTGAATGATCATAATCTGATCAATATCCCCTACCAAAAACTGAAATATGTCAATGAGATGTATGCAAGCATATATGGCAAAAATTTAAACAGATGTAATTATGTACATAGTAGAGATAGAGCACTTTAAACCTTCTAAGCACTTTTACTAATATTAATTTTCTTTAAATAAATGGGAGCATATTTGCTATTGTTTCTCAAATTAAATTTGTGAAAGTATTCATTTTCACATTTTAATGCAAGCATACACTAAAATTGCAAGGATTTGTGCAATCATGTTCATTAAAAATTGCCAATATTCTTTTCAAACTTTTGATAATACATAGATTTGTTCCTTTATGCTGCCTGCTTTTATGATGGATTTCTCCTAGAGATGAAAATTAAACCTTTCCCCGTTTAATCTGTTTTCAAGACTGTATCTTTCTCCAAAGAGAGGTCAGTAACTTAACCCAGGACTGTAAACTTCTAAAGCTTCTTCTAAAGTACTTCTTTTACACAAACACACATTCCTGCCTCATGGGGATGACTCTGCCCAGATATGTAAATAAATACAGCTACAATTGGATAGATGTTATATTCACCTCCACCACACTTCATTCTGAATTCAAGTGTATATATACCCTTGCCTTTCTCTCTGTTATTTCAAAATCATTAAAAGCATGCACTCTTGGGGGAAAAATACTACCGGCTGTACAATCACACTGGATTTTTTTGTTTGGAGATGGAAGTTAGATGACAGTTAATAACTGGAGGAAGAAAGCAAAAATGGTATAAATATAAAATAATGATCCTGTCCCATTTTAACATAAAAATCATAAAATGCAGGTTCATCCTAGAATAAACTTGGAAAAGGCACTATCAATATTTTTTCTTTAAGAACTATAAATTTCAGCTTTACAAAACCTAAAAGAAAAAGAAATATTGATTACTGATTTGAAAAATTGATTTAAAAAGTTGAAGATACAAAATTAACTATGTTCTCTAGCCAACACGTAAATAAACCATGTTTTTCTCCTGGGTCTCTTTCTGACTTATAAGGAGACCATTAGGGTAAGATCCCCTTTGCCCCCAACACAATTAATACTCCTCTAATATAACCATTGTCAGAGTTCTGCTAGAGGAAATTCTTCAGAGATCCTTGTTAAAATTGCATCAACAAGCTGGAAAGAGGTCTCAGATATTTTCCCTACCTCTGATCTAGCTCAGGTCTGTTTGCATACTCTTTAATCATGCCTGCCAGAGAAGATCTATCCCAGAAGCATAGAACTTCTCTTCTGAAGAGTAATTATTTTTAGCTTAAAATGCTCTGGATAATAGAGTAAAATATTTTTAAATTTCCCATGGAAATTTTCCCTCTGTCACACACTTGCATATTCTTGCATATATTTTCTTTATATAACATTCATTGAAGAATAGATATACATACATGAATAGAAATGTATATACCGACACATTACCCTATCATGTTTGATTTCAAGATTACTTCATTTCTAAATTAGGAAAAATAAAAATAAACTTGAACTAAAAATAAAAATAAAATAAAGAAAGTCATGTGGCTTAGGGTCAAGTATTGCCTGGAAGGAATGATAAAGCATTAGGAAGAAAAGAATGAATATTATCAGTAGAATCACCCAAGACTTCCATTTCCATTTAACAACAGAGTTCCAAAGAAAGGTTTACTTGTTATATGATTAGTTTAAGCCTACAAACACGTATATTCTTCACAAGGAAACAATGCAAACACATATACTCACATTTAAAACATTTAGCATATTATCAGTATCTTCTCTTACACCAATTTGGCAAACTTGAATTACTGTAATTGACTTTAGGAACATTACTAGCAAATAATATTGTATCATAGACGTTTTGTGTACATCTGAAAAATCAAATGACAGCTACTGTTCTGAAAGAGTATATGTCTATGTATACTTCATGTAGTGAAACACAAAACATCACATAATAAATTGAATGTCAGTTTACAAATGTGAAAGGCCAAATGCAATTTTGATAACTTGTTCCATAATGGAAAAGGGGTCAGGATATGCTGTAGTTGGTTTTTTTTTTTTTTTTTTCTTTCTTAAATATAGCCAGAATTCCTTTAAATTCTGTCACTAAAATTTAAATACACAAAGAACAGAAAATAGAGGCTTTCATTCGCTTGCTCCTTCAGATCATATAACAAAAAAGACCCCTAAAGTTACCTATTGCTGATACGTACACCATAGTGTCAAAAACATTATCTAACAGAAACACTTTATTCACACAATCATTTTAATAGTGGTAATTTAGTGGTAAGCTGAAAAGTTTTAATAAATATACACAAAAGTCCATTTTCTTCTGTGTAAATTTCAGTGCACTTTCTGATGAACAAATGTGCTACATTTTTGGAATTTCAGTGAAATGACATACACAGCAAGTATGGTATAGTCTGGACACTTTAATTCTGCATGACCTGAGGAAAATTAATGTCTATAGGTGTAAGTATTGCTTAAAAGGGTTCATTCTGCAAAACAGGGGAAGTTTTCAAACCAAGAAAATTATTAAAACTATATGCGTGCTTTAAGAACTCCAAGTTAAAAAATTGCTAAAATGAGTTTATTAACTCTTCAAGGCACAGATTTATAAATTAGTTGTCTCCCTACTGCAGTTCACTATCATCCAGAACAGAGTAGGAAGCACAGGTGAAATAATGAATGTCAGAATCCTAATCAGTCAAACGTTGCTTTCTCAAAATGCATTCTGCCAATGATCTAGAATTCTGAGAAATCTATATTAAATAAACAAAGAAAGTTGTTTTCTTTTTAAGAAGAACTTTTCAGATTACCACCAAAAATGCTGTGGCTACCATGCAGTATATTACTATCTCAGAAAATAGTGACTTTAGCTATAGTCTTCTCCTCCATAAACATATGTACTTCTGTGTAGGTCACCATGACATGAGCAGAAAACTCTTCACCTTTGATTTACTTCCACTAATGTAAAATCCTCTACAAATAAATACTTCTCGATACCAACTTTTTGTGCCACACTATATATCCTTTCTTCATTCAATACACACATCTTCATGACTTTTTCACATATCATTATTGACAGTGTGGCCAACACTATTACTAAACATATTAGCTTTTGATTTCTTATGTAGCAACATAACATCATCCTTACCTGTATTAAGACTAACATTGTTCAATCTCTATTGCTTAAAAGACAGAAAATCCCTTGATATACTTATAAATTACCATTAATAAATATATTTTAAAACATCATTTGTTCTTCTGTACCCATGACTTACAACATGATAGTATACTAGCAAAACAGCTAAGTCTTTTTACTTACTAGAAAGTGATCCTCTGAAGACGCAGACCCTCTCTCCCACTATCTTATCCATAGGATAGACTTTGTGAGTGCTTTAGGGTCTGCAGTACCCTTGTGGGCAATATTTGCCCCCAAAGAGTTGAAAAGAAAACTCTTAAATCTATAGCACTTACAATGTCCTACACAGATCTAAACCTTTACTGTTTTCAGTAGTTGTGGTTTTTTTATCTTTTTTTTTTTTTTTTCCCAGTCACCATGACCTTGATTACACCACACAGTAAGCTTTTATGAGAAGGTTTAACATATCCTTACTTTTCTAGGCCATATAATATTTAAACTGGAAATAAAACACCAAAGTCAGCAAAAATAACCTAATGTCTTTTATATGGCAGAATCTAAACTCAAGCTATAAATTAATCTGTTCCGAAAATTTGAATCATGGACTTCCCTATGCTTTCTCTTACGATTAAATGCAGCATGTGAAAAAGGATATTGAGACCTGGATGGATGCATCAAGAAGTATCAATGATTGTTACCTGCAGAGGTGTTACAAGAAATTTCATCTGCTGCAACGAAGACGAATTGATTTCTGCAAGAGAAGATAAAATTCACAATACTGCTTGCTGACTGGGAAATGTGCTAGCTGCCAATTGACTTGATGTTTACAGATGGGGTAGGGTAAGGGTGCTTAATTTCAATGAATGTAGCAAGAAAAAGTGTTGACATATTTCAGTACTAAAGAGTTTATAAGGATCATGAGGTAAACATGCTGGGATCTTTTAAATGAAACAATGGTGATATCTGGATATGGACTATGTACAAACTCTTGCATTGGAAGCTTATGTTTAGTGTTACAGATATGTCATGTCAATATATTTATGAAGTCGAATAAAAATCGAGCTATATATTGATATAGGTACTAAAGGGTACTAATGGAAAATATGCAAAAAGTGTTTTTTGAAAAAAAAAATTGCAATTTACTTCAAACAACTAAAAGGAGAATGTTAAAAGTTAATCATTTTTCCTTATACATGTCTAACATGATTGCAATCAGAAAAAAAATAAATCTGTAACTTATTTTAAAAAAATGACATAGTATATTTCCATATACTGTCATCCAAATACATACAGAAGTTCTTTCTTTTGTAGACTCCTAGCAGAATAAACTAGAAATATGAGTAATTTAATATAAACCTTCTCTTGCAAAATTCTTTATTAAAACCAGGTAACATAAAAACAGAAATGCTAAATACGCTAATATTTCAAAATGCAGAAATCCTGATTTGCCCTTTCCAAACTCAAAGCAAATAGGACATGGGTTAATGGACATTATATTTAAGGATGAACAAGTGATTCCTTTATATATATGCATAGCTTCCTTGGATGATTTTCTTTTACATTTACTGATGTTTGCATCAGTAAAAGAAAGGCCTAGTAAAGAAATTTGGTATAATTATTTGGGTGCTATTTTGCCCCCACATTGCAGCTAGCTCCTCCAGTCTGCACTGCTAGGTATGGTGAAAAGCTGAGCTTTGAACACTTTAATGCAAGAGTACCAAATAAGAACTAGAAGGAACTACATCTAGCTTGTACAGAAGACTACCTGGAAAACTCAGTTCTGCAAGACAATGAAAACTCTGTGAAGCATTACCTACTCTGAAGCTTCTACTGAAAACTATTCTGTTCAGGAGAGACTGTATCTTAGGTATAACAGACTTAAGCCCTAAGAGAACAAACTTATCTCCATTAATTCACCTCCAGCATATTAAAGATATTTAAAATTCTTGTTTAAAAAACGTGAAGCTTGCTACCTAAAAGTTTACACTTTGAAAAACAAGGTAAAAACCAAAATAAAAACAAGACAAAACTAAGGGATATGTAATCCAAACTACAGGGACAGGATTAAAGATCAGAAGTAGTAGCTTAGTATTGCCTTTACCTTATCTTTGATATAGCAGTACCTGCAGCCTAGCATGGATGACTATAGTGACCAAACTGTATTTTTCATTTAACTCTTTCATTTTCATTTGGATGTAGTAGGCAATTTTGTTGTTTTGCCATCTATAGTCATTTAACAAGCTAATAAGATCTATCTCGCACATATGTAAAGAGATAAATTTTAAAAAATTAAGGGGAAAAATTTATCACCATAAATACAGAGCTACTTCATAATTCATAGATAGCATACTTTGTCACTGTATTTACACATACCACTTCTTTTATTATCATATCCTGTGAATATTACATACAAAGAAACACAGATTTTTGTCTAACAGAAGCAATTTAGACTTATCAGCTACTGGCTTACAGAAAATATTTTCATTCAAGTCTACGAAATTATAAAATTGTCTTTTCATCTAAATGAAGACATCAATTCTACTTAAAATCAGCCACAAAGTGGCCAGTTGGGAAACTTTTTTTTTTATCTCCATCCAGAACACTGGTGTTTTTATGGAGCATTGTCTCAGAGTTACTATATCTTCAGATGTCGAAGTACAGAATTATCAGTAAGAAAAATGTGTTGGCTTCATTACTTATGGAAAGACTTGAGAATGCCAACCTTTTTTTTTATTTATTAACAACAGGTATTACTAAAAGTGTTCTAAAATCTCACTTTCTATTATCAATGGTATACTAGTAGAAATTTAATTTTAAAAAATTTAACCCAAAGCCATATTTATTAAAAAAAAAAAAAAAGTATCTACCAGAAACATTCCTTGTCATACTGCTCCAATTTCTAAAGAAAACTTTGCTATATTCTCATTTTATAAAATTCATTTCACAACTCCATAAATTGATCATGAAAGTAAGGAACAAGTTATATGTTATTCTACACAGAAACTGTGTGAATGGTAACATATTAATCTATGGACAGTAACACTAGATGTTGGAATTCTTTCCCTTTTTAAAATGACTATTAGTCATCGTTAGGTTGATAGCTTTAACATTTTTGTAGCAGCAGGTATATTATTTAGTTAAATAGTTAAATTCTGTACTACTATTTACAAAAACTTAGAGGGATAACTAAGACTGAAAGATTCATATATCTCATCTGATGTCCAAAACAAGCATTATTCCTTAGTGCAAATAACCCATAATTTACAGGACTTCTGAGTTCAGCTGATCCAGTGATGCATCACATTCTATTTTACTTAAAGTACATGAAAAGTAGGCCTGGAAAAGGGTAGCTCACTTAACTCAGTGCTTTGAAGCTGCAGGATTGTATCCTTCAAAAGCCAACTTTAAGCATTAACTGCAGTGAGTGTGTAAGGCATAAAACCTCAGGAGTAAGGTATGGTGGAAATTCATGATGCATTTTAGGCTGTTTTAGTGTTGCTCAACATTTCCACACTTCTTATTGACTGAAAAATGTACAAGAAATTTCAGTGAAATTCCATAAAAGAAGTTCTACTCAGTAAGATACAGAATTACTTCTATCAATGTAATTTGTGTATTAACAATGAAAGCACAGGACATAATTTTCACAGCTCTTTCATATATATATATATAATTTTTATATTTATATATATATAAACATATATATTTCAGGTGTAAAAGAACACATTTAAAATCCAGAGGACTTTTCCTTCAGTATTTTTTTAAAGAAGTTACTCTATGTGAGATAAACAGAAAGATAATTGAAAGAGCCATATTATAAACAAGCTGATTTGCATGAATAGTTGTATATATTCAACATGCCAGACATTCACACTCTGGCTAAACACAATCTTTTAAAGCACTGGAGCAGTACTCGTAGGGAGCCTGAGCTCTCTGATGTAAAATAGACAGTGTGGGTCAGGAAAATGTCCTTTTGGGACTCAAAGTGGCTGTGTTCCACCTGAGCAGCTATTTCCAATGGGCTAATGCTTATGCATAGTATAGCTTCTCCTAATCCTGTATGTCACTTTCCTATTTATGCTGACAAACTGAAAACTATCACAGATTTTTACCAGTATTGTAACGAAGTCATTTTTAAAGTTGGAAATTAATGTTTAACTATTCAATATATTTCCTGAATTTGAAAAGAAAAAGAGGGAGAGGATACAAAAGTAACATTAAGTGATTTTGATGCTCACTCTTTCTTTGGGATAGTTATTGAGGCTGCACTACCCTATTTTTTCAAAACAGTTCAAGGTTCTAATTTCCTCTGCTCTGCCCCCCATAAACCCCTCAGTACAATCCTTGCAGATATGTTCCTCCAAAGGATAACAAAACATCTTCTGGTTTAAATTTTTCTGCTGTTTAAAAGGACTCTGTTTTGAACAAAAGCAGCTCGCTGCATTAAAAGACTTAGATAACAGAACAGTAAAGCAAACTATTTAAGCAAGCAAAGAGCAAACATTTAAGTGAAGCTTGACTAAGGTATGTCATTATACATATTACATAGTGACAAATATTACTGATTTTGAATTACTTCAGTGTGTGTGCACTCACAGAAATTAGGCCTGATGCACTATTCAGTTTGTTGTTTCTTTTTTTTTTAATTTCATACCACATCCTATTTTTTTCAGCCTGCTTGTAATGTCACAAGTTAAAGAAGAGGCCGAACATTTCATAAATATTTTGTCAGTACCTGCTCCTGCCAAAATGGCACATCTACCCACTTTCAGGAAGGCCTGTCTGACTTCTGACAAATTGCCTTTAACTATGCTGAAATCATACACTCTTACTAACCTAATATGGAAGTTACATGCATAACAAAACTCAATGTAAGTTTATGTAAGGCCTTATATGTGAAACTTAGTAGAATTGTGTCAACAACTGTAATTACTGTGCAGTATTTATGCAGTAGTATTTTCTGTTAGTATGTTTCAGTAGTCTTGACCAGTTTTTGAATCACTTTTAAACTACATTTTGGTAGAGTTAGTTTCAAGTATGTGACATCTGCTATTGCAATCAACTTTTAGTGTATGTGGTCCTTCAGGGAAAAAAAAAAATAACAGAATGTCTGTTTTATGAACATCTATGACTTTTCTTCAAACTTTTCTGAAATTTCCTTAATGCTTTTCATTCAAAATAAACACTATAACCAGTATTAACAGCTCAGCTACTGGAATGACAAACAGACACCAGAAAACACAGAGGCATTCTGGTTTATAACAAAATTGTGTCTTTGATACCATAATGGAAATACATGTTCCTTCACATGTGGAAAATTGGGAGCTCATCCTCACTGTGAAAACAGCATGAAACTTTATAATTATTGAAATACTTAAGTACTGAAACTCTGATAAGTCATTGATACATAAACATATATAATTATAACCATATTTTCAGTATTTAACTAGACTTCTTTTAAAAGTCTGTAGTATCTTAGAATAAGATAAAACTCAGAAAGAGCAGAAAGTTACAATGGAGATTGTGTGGTACAGTACAGAACTAACTCTTGTCTGAACTGTAGATGATTTGGCTATTTTAGCGGATAGGAAAATTCAGGACCTGGAAGTGGAAGATACGAAGTGATTGTGGGAATGGGTCTCAGATGCCCTTTTTTTAAAGATCTGATGGATATAAATAGCATGAAGCACAAATTCAGTGTAATTTCAGCACAGAAATCTCTTAATTCTCCTCTGTGGATGTAAGAATTTATATTTGTAGAGTACATGGTACAAACTACCGAGTGTTGCCCATGTCCTATCTTCTTCCTAATAGACTGAGTGACAGTTGAATTTTCAACACTATTTATATTCTTCACAGAATATAATTAAGAACAAAATTTTGACATACATATATAATTTAACCCAGCCCTCAATGTTTGTAATCCTTGTTCTTGGAGCTTCCATAAAATCAAAGCCATAGTATGGATGAAGTGAGATTTTAAGAAAGGAGGACGTCCATTGGAATAATTACACTAACTCTAAGAATTTTAAAATTTATAAGAAAACAAGATCTCCTAGCATACAGTAATTATTTTCCATACATCAGAAATCTTGGATTTCACTTACTGACTTCACAAACTAAACAGGAATCATTTTGCTTATCACAAAAGTGCAGCCCCTCCCAACAAAAAGAATACAGCAACTGCTGTAAACAGTGTGGAGTTACAGAGCACGAGACTTTAAGATTTTCATCTTAAACTGTCATGTTGACAGTTCTACCATGAACAATGACAGCTCACTGGTTGAAAAGCTTCTGTAATATTCAAATATGGACAAGGTTTCAGAATTTCCCTCTAAAACAATTTTGGGAAGTCTCCCCCAACTCCCTCATTATGAAGTCCTTAATTTAAGCATCAAGGCCATTAATAATTTATTGGTATTAATATAATAATACAATAAGAAGGTTGATTTCTGTATTATTGTGCTTTATATTCCCATTGCAGTGAGATCAAAGCATGTTATCATACTCATGGCATTTATATCACAACACGAAGACAACTAAACAACTTTACAGCCATATCCATAGGTTATATTAAATGAAGTATAAATAAAATCATAAAAAGAAAATGTTTCACAATTTATTCATTCAGCGTTACCAAGCTTCAACAGCACTAATAGTAACTTGGTTAACTTACTGTGCATTAGGAAATTGCATTAGGAATTTTACTTTCAGGCTAATTTCTTCAGTGCAAGTGCTTTCTATCCAAGTAATTTCTTTTCACCCTAAGTACTAGCAATGGTACCAAGACAAAGAGGAAAGTCAGATATTCTGCTTTCACTTAGATATTACAGTGAGAAAGATAATGCATCTCCCACCTTTATCATTCCTGACCACTTCATTAAATGCTTATTTCTGAACTTCTGAGTCATGTTTATTTCTGAATTTTTGAGTCAGGCCTTGAAAGTATATGGATTAAAACCCTGTATCAATGCAGTCTCTTCTGTCAATACTACCTCACAGAAAAACGAAAAGCTCATCTTGGTTGCCCAAGCAAAGACAGCTCACCCTCTGCCAGGATTTAGCAGCCACTCCAGAAGATTAAGTACCACGTGTGCCTGCAGGGGTGTCTCATGTGCCCTAGAGTGTCTTTGTTGATGCTAGAGGCCTCCTTTCAGGTGGCTTAATCAAGCTCTTAATTTAATTGCCAGGTCAGTGTTAATGCTGCAAGGTGAATTAGGAAGACAACTGTATTCACTGTAAATAAAACTCTTCCACGGTAGCAGTTGGCATACAAACTTTCCCTCTCTCTTTCCATTAACCCTTAAAGACTGTATAATGATTCTTCATTATACAATTCTAGAAAATTGGCTCTATACTTTGGAACTTACTATTGTTGTCCAAAATATTTTTAATTTATTGCAAAAAAAAAATTACACAATGTCTTACATCAACCACTGGAATTTCTCCCTCTATATATTTCCATGTGTATTTTAAATCTGCAATACTTTATTTCCTGATTTATCTACTCTTTAAATAAGAGCTATATAAATATGCCTAGCTCTAACCCATGTTATCTTCCTTATCCATGCAATTTCTCTATGTATGAAGAAGTTTATAATATAATATACATAGTATAAATATCCTTATTAAAAGTAATACAATATTAAGAGTTTAAGTAAGCATATTTATCTGCAAGAAGGACACAGATTTTTAAATGGACCTTAACATTTTTATGTGAAACCTAAAGCTAATAGAAAAATTCTGAACATTGCATATAACAGTAGAATTCATACTGATTTAAGTGGCATAACTGCTCTAAGATTATTAATTTTACTACAATTAGCGTATTCTACACACTCAAACTAAATTCTTACTTCAAGAATTAATCTTGTGCTCAGTGTCAGCAATGTAAGCTAATGTCAGTTTGATCAGGGACTGCTATATTAAAGGTATTTCTGAAGTTTAATCATTGATACATGAAAATTCTGTCTATCACTACATTTTGGAAATATTTTTCACTCTCAGCATTTTAAAGTCAGACTAGTACAAATAATCAGCATTTATATTGGAAAAAACATAACAGTAGCAGAATTGTAGGTGTTAGAAGGGATCTCTGGAGATCACCTAGTCCAACCCCCTGCCAAAACAGGTTCCTAACAGAAGGTTACACAGGCAAGTGCCCAGGCAGGCTTTGTGTATCTCCAGAGAACAAGACTCCACCACCTTTCTGGGCAGACCGATCCAGTGCTCTGTCACCCTCAAAGAAAATATTTTTTTCGTGTTTATATGGAACTTTACATTCCAGTTTGTGCCCATTGTCCCTTGTTCTGTCAATGGGCACTGTTAAAAAAGATTCTGGTCCCATCTACTTGACTTCTGCCCCTCCCTTAGTTATTTATAAGTCTCCTCCAGGGTGAAAAATCCCAGGTCTCTCGGGCTTTCCTCATACAGGAGATGCTCCAGGCTCTTATCAGCTTTGTGGCCCTCCACTGGACTCTTTCTAGACTTTCCCTGTTGTTCTTCAACTGTGGAACCCAGAACTGGACACAGTAGTCCAGGCCTCACCAGGGCACAGTAGAGGGGCAGGATCACCTCCCTTACCCTGCTGGTCACATTCTTTTTAATAAACCCCAAAACACCATTGGCTTTCTTGACTACAAGGGCACGCAGCTACTTATGTCCAACTTATTGTCTACCAGGACACACAGGAACTTCTTCTGTAGAGCCCCTTTCCAACAGGCAAGCCTGTAACCTGTACTGATGCACGCAGTTATTCCTCCCCATGTGTAGGACAATCCACTTGCCCTTGTTGAACCTCAGTGGGTTCCTCTCTGCCCAACTCTCCTGCCTGTCCAGGTTTCACTGAATGGCAGCACTGCCTTCTGGTATGTCAGTCGTCCTGGCTTTACCAGAAAACTTGTTGAGGGTGCATTCTACCACATCACTACTGAAGATGTTGAACAAGATCAGAACAATATATAATCAGGGCTTATTTACTCTTTGTGTATACCATATCACCTTTAAAACAATGTATAATTGAAACACGGTTTATATTCATTTTTGATTTCATAACTATTGTTACAGTTCACTAGTAAACACAGTTTTATCTACAATACTATTTGACCAGTCTCTTAACATACAGAGGTATAATTATAATACAATAGTTAATGAGAGAAATTGTTGCCTTTGAAGTTGATGTCTGGGTGACTTTTACAAATGACTTTACAGCATGAGTTTTTCATGTAGTAATCAAAATTAGTATTAAAGCCTTGATAGAATTATTTAGGAATTCATTCAAGAAAAAGGAAAATAGAGTTTTAGTACACTTTTGGGTTAAACTCTGCAATGCAGACCTCAGTTTTTGCTCCAAAAGTAATGTCTCCTATTTTGTTAAGTCAGCCCACAATATCACAGGTTGATGTTGGTGGGATGACAGTAGAGGCTGAACCTATCTGCCAATACTATGTGGCATTTTGTTGCTGTGCAACAGAGGGCAGCAGAGGGGGAGTCTGACAGAATGACATCCAACATGGAAGTGCACACGAAGCAACAGTGTGCCACTGAATTCCTCCACGTGGAAAAAAAATGACACTCGCTGATATTTATTGATGCCTGTGAATGTTTATGAAGACTGAGCAGTGGATGTGAGCACAGAGAGGCAATGGTGGTGCATTTCAGTTGTGGCAACAGCGACATGAAATACAAGGCACGCTCTGGACAGCCATGCAGATTGTTATGAATGTGACATGAGGCTCTTGTTCATTGCTGGTGAAAATGAAAAGCTAATGTAGGTGAATATGTTGAGAAACAGTGTTTTTCACTGAGAGTATGCTCTAGCAAACAGTATTATTTTACTCTATCTGTAGTAGTTTCCATGGAAATAAATAGAAGACATTACTTTCAGAGCAAACTATGAATATGAAACATACTATGCTATTTGCCATAACAAGTTGTCTTTTGGATACATTCGTTAACTTTCTTCTCCCACTCTTGCCATGCAGTATTCTTACAAATTGCTTATGTGCCTAGAATTCCTAGTTTTGTTCCTAGAGTTCCACAGGTGCGTTCCTTAGAAAGTTGACAATCTCAAATTTTAAGAATAATGTTTTAGACCTAAATAAATGCTTTGGAATTCTTTGAGGTGGGAAAAACTACAATAAAAACATGCAAGATTGTAAATGTCTTGTTTCTGAATTTTGCTAACACAGTTATTTTAAATGTCTTCCTCCAGTATTTCCTTGCCTTACATAAAAGACTTAGTAAATTATATAAGAAATAGATATAGATAAAATCCAATAAACTCCCTATTTTATTAAAAACATTTCATTCTTTGCCTCTTCCACGACACTCTTAATTTCTTCCTGCTTTTAAGGTAGTCACAGTGAAAGTACTTAGGTTGACAATACTTATAGCATGTTCTAATCTGCCTCTTTGTGGTCTATCGAGTCAATGATCTGAAAACTAAAATCTGTATAATTAGACACTGACATGTCCAAAGGAACTGTTATGGTCTATCATGTCAGATGCACTAGCACTGGCCCAACAGACTGTAACAGTTTTGGTCTGTTGGATTAGGAATCAATGTTTTAATAACTCCCTAACTCCATATTTATTCAGTCCACTGAATACAACACTCTTAAATTTTTTCAAGTCACGCTTTCTTTCAATATCCGCTAAGAGTGAAGTAGCCAGTATGAAGTATCCAATAGTTAATTCCTACATGAAAAATGTTGACCAAATGTCTTTTTTCTTGTTTTTAGAATGTCGCATGGAAATGCATAAAAGGAATGCATTTATAATCTTACTTATTTACTAGAAAATTTTATTTTAAAATTAGAAACTGCCGAGTTAAAAATAAACTGCTAAAAAAACTGATGTAGGCTAGATGTACCAAACAAAAGGAAAGCAAGTATACTGAACTGGACATATAAGTGTCATAGCTGCTATGTTCATTTATTTGCAGAAAATGATAAGCATGCAGCAGCTTCTACAGAGGTCAAAAGGGAAACCTCAGCAAAACTACTCAGCATCTTTAAAAACTGGAGCACTTCAGGAAGCCATGATCTGGAAATCGAGGCTCTAATGTATCTCTAGCTTATTTCTTTTTTTTTTTTTTTCTTCATGACTCCCAGCATGGATATCACATCATATTTAACAGCAATATTCAAGTCTTTCCTTGTCTGTGGGGATTCTTATCATATCCCTTAATGTTACAGTGATGTCAATGGGAATTATGGGAGAAAGAATTAGAAGCAGGGTTATGAAAAATACAAGTTCTAACATGATAAATGTTTAATAGTAGGTTCTGGCCAAAGAACCCTAACTTTCTTTACTGTGCTATTACTCCAGTTTTGAACCACTGGTGTTCTTTTAATAGTTACAAGGATACTACATGAACACTGACATCCCACACAAGTGAACCGAGACTTCAAAGTATAAGAAAACATGCTAATTTTACCAAACATTAAAAATATATTAGAAAAGTCTAAGTATGTAAAACATCTATAATATTTTAGAGTGAAACATATTTTGACCATTAGAAAGTACTACATGCAATACATTTTTATTTCAGGAAATTCCTATCCGATCTTTTGATATTTTTTTTCTTCTCTTATATATTCTCTTTGCAATTACCCAATTTTCCTTTCTATCTTCATCACTAGAATCTGCTGTTTATGGCTATAACATGAATTATAAACTCCAGCCATTCCCTAAACTGTGATCTTAGTAATGAACATGATTATGAAATACCAGTATGGTGCCATCAATATTCAGTTTGCCACAGATCAGATAAAGGGAAAAAGATATACAAGCCTAAAAGATGCCTGAATTGAACTACACCTCAGTAAGAGCAAAGTGAGTGATTTGTTTCCTTGCAAAATTAGGGAATAGACAAGCTTATCTACTACACAGGATAATCCGAAAATCTAGACCGACCAAACATCACCATACCAAACCAAAGCATTTGAAGTGTTATATGTGTATCTGTCATATATCTCTTAAAAAAGATAAACACGACCTTTGTACCTGTCAGGATGCTAACTGGACCTTTTGAATTTCAGCATTTGAGTAGCTCACAATAATTCTTGCACAGTTACCACCTCCAGTCCCCAAACTTCTTCACGTTTCTCAATATTCATCTTATACTGCAAAATTCACCAAGGTTTGAAGTTTCCAACTGGTTGTAAAGATACTGCTGTATTTTATTCTTTTTCCTCTCCCAATTTGATTAATTTAGAAATTAAAAATGTGCATAAATGCTATTTGTCTTAAATCTTTAAATGTATGATAATGAAATGAATGAAATACTACTGTTTAAAATATTAATCTTCCTATAAAATTATGTAATGGCAAATTAAACTCTCTGAAGATCCTATTATATTTTACATGCTGACAAAAGTTTAATTTTTAGTATATATTACTTGTAAAGTCCTCAAGAGGATAAAATAAATGGTATAATTCCACTGCATTTTTCATTGTTTATTTGTATAGATAATTTTCAAATCTAGAACACACAAAAGAGCACATTTGTGCCTCCCCCTACAGAAGCTCATATTTATATTTTGTGTATTTTATTCTTATTTTTGATACTTTAATGAACAAGTTTCCAGTTGAATAAAATCTGTGCCTATTATCCTACTTAAGAATAATCTGAATGGAAATACCAAGTGTTACTCTCAACTACTTGCACAAAAAGAATTGGAAAACACATTAAATTCTATTATTGTAGGTAATGGGACGTTGACAAAAATAAATACTCCACAAGGGTATTTTAAAAACTTTCCAAAAACTTTTGGAGAATCAGGATTTTAACAAGAGTAAGAAAGGTTTCAAATTTGGAAAATTCAGAACTTTTATATGATAAAGTCTCCTGCCTCAAATTTTGCACAGAATCCTATATATGACCACAGAACATGTAACACAAAACTGATAAAGAAAAAATCATACATTTTTATGCTACAAGATGTAGCATAATATTTTGGAATAAATCCTATTTGTTTTTCTTAAAAAAAAAAAAAAAAGCTTCCAGTGATGAGAGACCTAAGGATTTAAGCCATACAACAAAATAGTCAGTGGGAATCTTCTCATTGTTTATAGTCAAATTTAAATTGGATACTATATTAAGGGGAAAAAGAAAAGGAATTAATGTCTACATCTGTACAAATTTATGTGTGTGTGTGCGTGCACATGTGTCTGTGTGTATGTGAGTTTGTGGGTGAGTGATGGATGGGGAATGTGTGTATATATATGAATCCATAACCATACATATATAAACACACAATTATTGAGTATTAGAGGGTTAGCAAGCAGTACAAGTGAAAATATTCTGCCTTACAGGCAGGTATAGTTCATTATTATTGGGGTTTTGCTTTATTATACTATTACATACACTATCAGAAATATTGCTGACAAACTTAATAAGCAAGAAAGGAACATTTTTCTTACTCTGATCAAAGATGCAATAATCAAATCAAAAAACACAAAACCAATAGCCAATCAATGTGAATAAATCTGCCCATTGGCTTAATTCAAGCAAGCCATTCACTGAGCTATGTGATGAATCTGTCAAATTCAATACAGCATTACAGACATACTAGCAACATCAAGTGAACATGCAATGACAAAATGACAATACACCCCACTGCCATGCTTTGACTTGTTCTACCTCATAAATACAAAAGCTGATGACTTTGCTAGTTCCTCTTACTTCAGACACTGACAGAAAACTAACAAGTCTACTTTTATTTATAGTTTTGAAAATCTTACAGAAAAGCTGAATAAAAGTTGCACTACCATTTTGTTGACATCCAATTTAGTATTTGTACACCATTATAATTACTTTCACAAGCATTCTCACTTTAAAGTGTTGGGAAGCAATGCTCCTGAATGATGAAGGACATCTGCAGACGAAGAGGCCCTTTTTTATCAGTTGGAAAAATTTCAGAAACTCTTTAAATATTAGAAAGTTAGTAATTATTTTTTGATCCACTTCATCACAGATCTTCATCTCTTTAAGTGCAATTCAGTATGATGAGAGATCAAAGCACAAAAATCCAATTTAAAATTTTTAAAGCTGTATTTTGTGATTATATTGCTTCACCAATAAAACAAGCTGCACTTTTTTATTATAAGTTTGGTTATTATTTTCTTTTACAATCCTAAGAAGTGGAGAAATCTGTATGTCCTACCTCAACGGTGAATTTGTTTTTAGAATACATACACTTTGGTGCCTTTCTTACTAAACTTATTTGGCTTAGCTTCGATTTATTTCATGAGATTTCCTTTGCCAGCAGACTCACCCTTATTAATCTGTTCTTCCCCTTTTTCCAGCAATACTTCCAGCCATGACAAACAAGGATACCATTGCATTTCTTAAAAATCAAGTTCTGTTACAGTGATCACTGTACATTGATTCACTGTAGTCAGTGTCTCCATTTTTGAATCCCGAATATTTCTGTTAACCTTCATTTTTAATTTATCAAAATGTCTCCAATTCAAAGACTTCTCCTTTCCAACTCCTGATTTAAGAAGCATGTTAAATATGAGACACTGCCATTCTCCGTGTATATAACATGCAGTCAAAATGTTTTTTTGTTGTTGTTGTTGTTGTTTCTTTTAATATAAAGAAGGATTTTCATGATACATCACTGCTTTAATACTCATTGGTTGCCACTTGATTTTCCTGGGCATTCTTTAAATGTAAACATTAAGTATATTCTATTTGAAATTAAATAATTAGCAGCTTAAAGTAGCACTAAAAAGGATCAGTGTATAGATATGGAGTCTTCAGTATTGTCAGATGACAGCGAGTTACTATTACACTGAGAAGAAGAAAAATAAGCAGTACTGAACTGTATTTCTTAATTTTAGCAATTGCTGTATAAACGACTGAATTCATTAAAAATGAATAAAAAGGTAGTAAAATTAACCAAACTGATTGTGAGTAATCAGGGGTATCCATGTTTGTATATAGTTTCACATATGCAGGTTGTTATGTTTGATTCTCTTTGGTTGTTTTAGGATTCTCCCGTAAAGAAGTTCAATTACAGTATTTGTAATTAACACAAGAAACCACATTCATTTGGGGAAAGCAGGTCAAAGATGATGGGTAACCTCATTTAAAAAGAGAAGTTAAATTAAAAAAAAGATCAATAATTCATTTAAGATATTTAAAATTATGCAACAGTCAGGTTATTACAATTCTAATTATACACAAAATATATCTGAAAATTAAGCGTATTTTGAAAAAAAAAGGAATTAAGCTGCATTACTACTGACACCATCACAAGCTTTCTTTACAACATTTAGGGACACTATCTTTTCCTTAAACAATTTTATTTTCAGCAGAACTCCTAGTGAGGTTGACTTTCTACCCATAGCAGAACATGCGACAATCTGATTTTTTACCTTACAGCATTTGGTTTATGAGAAGGTACCTGATTCGTAATTAAGGCATTTAAAAGTCATTTTGATATTGCTCTGTTTCACTATATAGCAAACAGATTTTTCATAAATTCATTTTTCTGTTGAAATAATCAACCTATAAGATGATCCGGGGAAATTTGAATGATATCTAGCAAAAAATGACTAACCGGGGGGGGTTATTTTTAATGTTGCCCTTCCAACTTAGTAAGTTTTTATGATTAGGAAATCTTTTGCATTACAAGCTCAGAGAAAAATTCTAGAGCTGCAATATGCTAACACACCTTTGTGGAAATGAAATGAAACTACTGAATAGCACTTCACCCTGTACGTTACCCTAAGTAGAAATAGTAGACTGCAAACGTAGTGCAAACAGCAGTATCTAGTCAATATTACTGATTCAAAAATAATAGAAAGTAACTTGCTTACCTGTCTGACACAGCATGCCTCAGCCACACATGCAAATTATTTTATTCACATAACTTTAAAAAATATGTCTTCATTATCCAGAATAAGCGTTTTAAAGGCAAATATGCATGCATAGCATTGTAACATTCATACCATGGTATTTTATTCTAAAAATACAGAATCCATGAACAGCACTTCAATCTAAGAAACAGTTCACTGAAATTTCTTAATCTGTTGATTTCTTTAAGAAACAGAAACACTTAAAAGCAATGTTTAATTTAGCATCAGAAGTAATTTTTCAATTCAACACTTAAGAAATCATCTGCATGATTACAAGGGAAAATTTTCATAAATGAGGAACTGAGAACAGTGACCTTACGTTCCACTGTTGTTGTGAAGCAAAATATATGCATGTATTTGTCTTTCACAACATGCATCTTGCCTTCATGATTGTACACTCTTCAAAGACATGAAAACAGTTCTAAAGATTCTGTCTAGGGTACAATTTCTGAAGAACCAGTGGAATATTCCTTCTTTTCGGTACTAAGTAATGTCCAGACACACTGCAAAGACTGATGCATGTTTAATTTTACGCAATCTGACAAAATCCTGTTCTATTGGAAATTTGCAATTTAGACACCAACATGGAATGGGCCTTGATTTTCATCTTGTGAGAAGATGAGTTAATTTATACGACATCACTTTTGCTTTATGGATATTACGCCTCTGTATGTTTTTCTTACGCATGTTTTAATGATCTGTTAGTTCGGGTATTCCTCTCATCAATGTGGCTTACATTTTGAAGACAAAAGCATACTGGAGAAGAAGCATAACTATTTTTTTTCCCACTATTTCAAAAAATCACATGCTTGGAAAGAAAGCAAATGGAAAAAATATATATATTTTTTGCCTGGGATAGTTCAGGCTTAGATGCAGTTCATTCCCAATTTCCACTGACTGAAATAACATCAATAAGAACTGAGGGCACAGCTTCTAAATCAAATGAAATAATACTCCTAAGACAAATTATGATCTTTAGTAGCAGATCGTCATGAAGCTATACGTATATTTATCTAAATTGTACAAGGGTCACAGACATTAACTGGATGACGTTCAGCTTGGGAATGTGCACATCTCATGCCTAATTCTCAATTAAGGCCTAAAACCTCTCAATTTATGGCTATTCATGGATTATAATAAAACAGCCTGTTTTGGATATCACAATTATCTGCAGAGCAACAAGACAGTTATGAGACTTCAACAAGGCAAATTTATAGAATCATCTTTGACTTCCACTGGTCAGATATTTATTAGCAATAAATGAGATCTTACCTGTCACTGTAGGCAGCTGCAGTGGCAGTGGCAGGCTGGGCATACCGGTAGGCAGCATAACCACCCTGAAACACAAACTCACATTCTAACTGGATTGCTATTGTAGCTTAAATGATATTTTGCAAAATCTAGCAACAACCGATTGGAATATTACTGTCATGCTGTAAGTTCAGTTAAAGGGTTAAATACATTTGGCCTATTTGAGTGAATTGTTAAGCAAAATTTATCATCACCACAAACATGTTAAGATTTGTTCCAGAGATGTGAAGAAAGCAATGAACTGTATTCAACAGCACAGTTTTTTAAAACACAATATTGTATTCTTCCACAAGTTTTCAAGTAGCAATTGTTCTTATGACTGCAGTATGTGCATATTAACAAAGCCGTGTTGAACCCAAACGAAAAACTATACCAGTAATTATTTTTTTCTTTTTTTTTGGAATCTGTGTGTGTATAAAATATGATCTATCATACCTGGTTGATTAAATCTATGAATTAGTGCACTCAATTAACACTCAATGTTATACAGGTTTCCAATTTATACTTTTAATTATAATGAAGAAGGAAAATTCTCTTCTTCCCTGAATTAACATTCAGTTGTATGTAACAGTAATTGCAGCTGTTCAATTAAGCAAACAGGACAAACAAACACACATTTGAAAGGAATTGTGTGCAGTGATGCATTGATTATCAAACTGTGAAAACAGCAGAGCTTCCTGTTCAATGGACCACAGTGTTATATCAACCATTTCAAAATGATCTCAGCATGCCAATTAACAAACAGAGGCCAGTCTTCACAGATAACACAAACATGATTTACGTTCCAATTAGAATTCACCACCCCATAATCCTCTGGGACATGGGACTCAGCATTTCCTCTCCCACCTTTCCCCCCACCTTAACAAAGAGTTGAGAAAGAAAGCATTAGGTCACTCAGCTTTGAAGCAAATTTCTTCCTTTCCTAAGGGTGAGCCCTTTCAATGGAAGGATTTTATTTTTGAAGACTGCATTCATACAAGATAATGTGCTGATCTGTAAAGCACGTAAGACTAGTAGAACAGGCTACTCTGTCAACCCTTACCATAACAGTAGTAGAATTTCACTGGGGATACTTCCATGAGTTTTCTATTTTGGTTTTGCAAATGAAAATCATTAGAAATTTCAGCCTTTGAATTATCAACACCACAGAGGAACATTCTTTCTGTCTTTTTCAAGTGCTCACATAAGAAATAGCACATTTAACTCCTCACTACTGGTCAGCTCCTTGTCAGAAGCAATCGTGTCACACAAGCACTAGAAAAAGACAGGTGCTTTCATAATACTATATATGCTGTGCCTTTTGTAGAAACTGCTTCACTGTGCAAGCAAAGAAGCACTGAGAAGAAATACTTTCTCATTTTAGATCATTTGATTTTTATAAACCAATAAGAGGCTATTGCTGTCAAAAAATGTATAATAGGCACATATTGCTTGCAGGTACGTGCATGCAGGCAATCAGATGTCTAGCAATGTCACTGAGTGCAAACTGAACCAGCAAACAGTGAGGGTGAGCACTTGGCCTGGGCTGTTCTACAAGGAGAAATGTGAGAGATTACACAAATTCACCTCTTCTCTCCTCCAGTTCTTTTCAGAGCTAAAATGAGTGTTGTTTTTGGTGGTGGGGGTTTTGCTTATGTAAAGGAGTTCAAATGGGAAAAAATAAGAAGATATTAAACTTGATAAGCTTGTTTTCATTGTCCTCTGAAAATGTGTTGTAGGCTACAAGTTGTTTTATGTTTCTGTTAGACACATGCACAACTCCTTTGATTGTCCTAGTAAGTGCATTCCTAAAAACCTCCATTTATATGCAAGAGGTCTCTTCATTTCAATCCAACTGCTCACATATTGATTTCCCACCCTGGTACAGTATTGAAAATGGGTCACCACCAGAAGTATTAATGTTTCAGTGTTCTTAATCAGACTAAAATGAGGCAGGCTGTTCATGCATCAGCTGGTCTTAAACCTACAGATGGCAGGCTCTGTAAGAATTTTATTTCTTTCCTTTGAGTACCACTCAAAATTGGTCAGTTTGTGAAGACTGATCATTTCTTGTTCAAAATCTGCTTTCCCTACACATGAATTACATTCCTTCAGTGCCTGCATTTTGATTTGCTTTCATCAAAGAAATGCTGCTGAACAATGAAGGTCAACCCTGAATTTTATTAAGCTGCCATGGATTGAACAATCACAATTAAATTTGTGAATGTTCTGGAAAAAAAGGAGTCTAAAGCAATAAAAAGATACCTACGTTATAAAATTTGTCTGTTTTCTTTTTTTTTTTTTTTTTTTGAGTTATAAATTGCAGGATAGATTTGAATATCAATGAGATCGTAATTCTCTACAAGTCTATGTCACAATTTCTTATTTGTAACATAAGCTATTTTCATTAATGATCTGCTATTAAGGGGGTGTAATGTTCCATTTGCAAGTCTGCAGATGACAAATACTGGGAGGAATGGCTGATAGGCCAGAAGGTCGTGCTGGTTCCCAGAGGCATCTGAGCAAGTTAGTATAAATGAGTTAGCAGGAGCCTCATGAAGGTCAGAAAGTGGAAGTGCAGAGTTGCACCCAGAGAAAAACCACTCCACACCAGGACATGGCTGGGGGCACCCAGCTAGAAAGCTGCTTTGTAGCAAAGGTCCTGGGGGTCCAGGCAGACATCAATTTCAGCATGAACAACGTGTCCTTGCTGCTTAAGGTTAATGGTAACCTGAGCTGGATTAGAAGGAGCACTGCTAAGAGATCAAGGGAGAGAATGCTTTCTAGAACTGGTGATGCCTCACCAGTCCTCTCCAGTATAAAAGTGACATGTAAATACTGGACAGAGTCCAAACAAGGGGCACAAAGATGATAAAGGGGCTGAGGGACTTCTCCTATGAGAAAGAAGCTTAGAGACCTGGGGCTGTTTAGCCTGGAGAAGAGAAGGCTCAGGGGGATCTTACTAACATGGATAAACCCCTAAAGGAGAGTGCACACAGGACAGAACCAGCAATGCCTCATACCAACACAAGAGACAATGAGCACAGAATCTAACAAAGGAGGTTCAATCTGAACACCGGGAAGCATTTTTTCAGTGAGTGACTGAGCAGTGGAATAATATCGACCTCCGGCCGTCTCTTCCAACCTCAAACTTTTATCCTCAAATACAAAATTAAATGTAAAAACATTGTTAGGGAAATAATTTCACAGCTATTCTGAAGCTTTGGTTTGGTACAATTACTATTTTACTTCAATTACATCAGATCATAGAATTATAGAAGCATAAAATCAGAGAATAGCTTGAATTGGAAGGGACTTTGAAGGCCATCCAGTTCCAACCCCTGCTGTATGCTGGTTTCCAGCTACCAGATCAGGCTGCCCAGGGCCCCATCCAGACTGGTCTTGAACACCTCCAGGGAAGAGGTATCCACAGCTTCTCAGGGCAGGCTGTGCCAGCATCTCATTGCTCTCTGAATAAAAGATTTCCTCATAATATCTAATGCAATTCTGCTCGCTTTCATTTTAAAACCATTCCCCCTTGTCAGATCCTACATTTTAGAATTATTTTGGTTTTACTTTCCCTCAGCAAGTAAATAAAGTATCTGACTTATGAATTCTTAGTTAGTAAACTGAATTTATATTCAGCTAAAACTATTAAAAATGTCTACTGCCTTATCTACACTCCTGTATTTTCTACTTCCAAAGGAATGATACCACAATGCTAGTACAACTTAAGTTGCCTGAAAAAGTTAAGGACATACTGAAGTCAAAATACTTGCAGTCCAAATATACACATGTATGTCACTGGCATAATATAATGAATGGAACACTTATAATGAATGTTGTACTAAATAGGATGTGAATATATATAATACAACTGGAAATTAAAGGCAGTTGGTAGATTATTCCTACCATTTCTACACACAGAATCCATATTCTCACTGAATAACTTGAGGATTAGTATGATTTCACAATAGCCTATATTTAGCCTACTGCGTATTTTCCATCAGTCAGCACGTCATACCTGTAGTAACTTATTGCCATACACAGGCTCTTGCAATAATGCTCTATAAAGAAACAGAAATGCAATGATTTCAATGAGTAAAGGAAGGATGGGCATAGGGATGGAAGAAAAGATGCAAGCATGGAATTTGGAGAAGTTCCCAAAACTACTTATTAAACAGTTTCCCCTTTCAGTGTTCCATACATCTCCACGGCTCAAACAAATTGAAAGAATTGTGGGATCGGTGCAAGATCACTAGTCAGTTGTTACAGAGAAATCCTCATCAGTTTTAGCTGCATTTGCAGAAATTTTGGATAAAATAAAATGAAAATGAATGTAAAATCAAATACATCCAAATTTTTAAATAAAATCTGTATGTGTACTGAGTATAATTTCCACAAAAATAAGTTACACATTCATAATTTACAATACCATGTATATGTCTGCACTTTCTCCTGAAATAATGAAATTTTTATCTTGATCTCAGATGCACTGACAGTGTTATCTGTAAACACATCTAGATTATATGACTTAAAGTGATGCCTATTTTCCATTATTTTTTTCTATTAATAACAGTTAATATTCTATATGAATGCTGAGAATATTTTTCCTTAGTGTTTACTTCCTATACATCCTTTCACTCCAAGTTCTTGAGATATTTTGCATACATATTTCTATTTTTAGGCATTTGTGGTAATCCCAGAGGTATCCGTTCCCTCAGATAAATTATTGGTAATGTATACAAATTAAAAGCACATAAATGAATTCTAATCCAGTACAGTAGTCAGGAATGAGCCTGCATTTTTTCAAAATAGTGTTTAAATCACAAATAAAGGTCAGGGAGATAAAGACATTGCATCATTAGCTCTCAGAACTTTCGAAAAGGGAATCATGGAGTGTTCTTGTGGACAGAGCATTAGGAGGAGCCACACACCTTGGGACCCTGTTTGCCCATGAAAAAGACATTGCTCCATTCATTTTATTTCTGTGTTATATCTCCTCATTTTAAAAGCACACAAAAAAACCTTTTTTACTTAAAAGAAAAGACCTTGGTACTAACTACATCTCTGCTTTTCACATCAGAACAGCGTCTTTCAGGATATCAGAGGGCACCCATCCAGCAGGAAGGGAATATTGCTTAGATAATTGATACAGTTTAATGAATGTGCCTGCTTTCTGCTTGGAAAGTAGACAGGTGCTCCATCCTCAATACCATCCTCTGCATTTGAGCTGGAGGAGATGGTGTTAGCTGTTGAAAATATCCTTCCAATCCCTTGCTCAGAAAGTATGCCTTATCTCAATCATTAACTCAGAAAAAATATCTTTCTATGTAGGTATGAATTATCTTGGACCCTTACCAGCTTTAGTATCAGAGGTCCAGAATCCTTAGAAAAAGTTAAAAAATCATACAGTGAGCCATGAGACTGATTAATATACACAATTGAACCACACTACCACATCTGAAACTGGTGATGAGAATTTGAAGTTTGCGCTGTTTCTTAGCCTCTCCACGTTTTAGTTGTTTATCAAAGACTGACATGTTCTGAAAACATTCTTCATGCCAACAGTAAGAAAAAGGAATTGCAACAAAGCAATAATGGAGCACTATCATTTTAACTGTGCATTTCTTCATCTGTTACTATTTTTGTTTCATTTTGTGGAGCGTATTTTCTTATTTTTTCAGGTGTCAATCTTCATCTAGGAACTTCTGTATTTGCTGGCAGGCAACCTTAATTCTTTTTTAATGACTTTTTCTCTTAGTGAATCAATACTTAATTTTAAAAGGTCTTCCTTTCTTCCTAATCATCTCCTTTATTTTCCTACTTAAAGGCACATTTAGAAAGGAATTCAATAGCTCAGCTATTTCAGAGACATTATTACATTTCATATCGCACCGTACGAAATATAGAATATATTGTATTACAAACAGTCATGGGCCTGGATTTTCATTTTTAGACTGTATTTTCCACCTATTTTTATATTGCTATTCTCTTCTATGCCTCTGGTTAGTATTAAGCAACTCTGATTATTTTCTGTTCTTGTTTCACCCTGTTGTTTTGACACAGTCAGTTTAATTCCCAGCTTCCCTTGCACAAAGGCTAGCCACCAAAGGCTACCTTGGCACAGTCCATACCACTGTTGTTAATCAGTGTAATCACATCAGAATGAAATCTACTTTGATATATTTGTTCATGAATATTGTTTATTACAACTTTCAGCAGTGTTCCTTTGATTTTGTTTTCTGTATCATTTTAATGGCTCCTTTCTCTCCAATTTACTATTACAACCTATAAATTTAAAATTTAATTTATTTCTCTTATTTCTCTTATTCTCTTTTTTTTCCCCACAAAGCACTTGTTCTTTCCCAAAGCTTCATCTCAATAATTAAAATCAAAAGCTGAGAAAAATTATAGTCAATTATAATAAATAAATAAATAAATATAGTCAATAGTAAAATCATAGTCAATTGGGATTTAATAAATAACTTAGTCTGCTGCAAACTGATACACTGAGAACTAATACACTTCATAATAAATTTTCTTTCAGCTTATACTAGTTCTCTCCTCCTTTCACCATCAAAATGTTTTGGATGGAAGAAAGAAAAATGTGAAGAAAAATGAATTATGAACTAAGAAGCCATGAACGTTATAAAATAATAGATTTCCACAAGAATGTTTCAATTATATGAACTTCTGTAATCATTCTGCTGCAGTAAAAGAACTAGGAAATGCACTGAGAGGTACAAAGCTGCAACTGAGTCTAAACCGGTGTAGCAGCATAGCTATCGCATTTTTAATTCACTTGAGTAGTCAAAACAACAAGACTGAAACTACATTGGAAATCAGTAATTTTTCCAGTATCTTCCTCATTGAAATTTCTTTCTGCTTGGAAGAAAAATGTTCAAGACTATGAGAGGATGAAGGACCCCTTAAAATGAAACCATTTTGTCAAGCACCAAAAGAGACACCTTGCTTTGCGGCAACAGTGGTTTCCAAAACCATGAACTGTTACATAAACATTTAACTCCAAACTACACTATCAACATTAAGCAATACTAAGGTGGACTTCTTGATGCCTTTTAGATTTTTACGTTGGGAAACTAGGCAAAATGGATGTCACAGTTTGCAGAAATATGAAAACTGGAAATCAGACTTGATAAAAATTTAACACTGTGTATTCTATATAGCTCAAAAATTCAATAGCAATGCATTTAGGTGAGACTTAAGCAGCTTACTAGAGTAAGCTTTTGACAAATAAGTTATTCTCACGTGTCACTAACAATATGTTACAGATAGCATCCCTAAGTGCACATGGAACTTTAAACTTAAACTGTTAATTTATTTTAAAAATATTTTTCAACTTCGCAAATTAATCATCAGATGGGTATCAGCTTTTTATCAAACCAGAAAACCAAAACCTACTTCTTCCATAAGTTCAAATTGTTTTCCTTTCATATAAAATGTATTAAAAAATACTCTGTTCCTTTAGAAATAGCTCTAAAAGATTGCTGGTAATAAAGACAAGGAATGTTTCCTAGCATTACCTAGTGAATTTTTAATGTTCAAACCAATTTCACCTCATCCATCTCTTTGTAACTCAATAGAGACAGAAAAACATAAGCACAATTAGGATATAGCAAGTTGTCTGTTGAAATAAAGATACCTGGACCAGTCTGCTATTGCAAAAATAATAACAGATGTGAAAGATTACCTTATTACTGGTAACGTATTTCATAGCCAAGAATTTTTACAAAACTGTAAACACAGGGTGCAAAAATTATTTTAGAAGCCTGAAATTCAACCTCAGTCTTAAACCTCTTGTATGCTCAGATGTAAGTAGCCTCTATTTATATATTCAAGGTAAAAAACTTGAATATTAGTAAGAAAAGAAGTTTAAAAATATCTTTTAAAATGAAATTGGTGACCAATGAGCTGTATACATTTCAATGAGAAGCTGGTAATTACTATCCAAGGCTATCAGTACTAACTAACAAAAATAAGCACTACATACAACTTGAGCAATCATTACCTATTTCATTTAAATTGAAATATGTGGATTTTAAAAGAGCAGTCTACAGAAGTCTGTTCAAATGACACAATAGAGAGACACATCTTAAACTTACAGTGTAATTAAGCTCTACCATGGCACATCCCAAATGTTGCTGAGATTTGAGAAAATTTACTTGAGTGTATACCTCTCCATACTGCATTTTCATACCTCAAGTATCATTAATGCTTAACTAGCCTTGTTTGAAAAAGAAAAAAACAAAAACAAAAACAAAAGAACAACAACAACAACAAAACACAAAAAAACAACATATTTTGGGGGTTGGCAGAAGAATGTTTCTGCTTTATTTTCAACTTCTCTTAATACTTTAATTTTGAAGGGAGACACTCCTCCACACACAACCATACATGCACGCACATATTTTTCACATCTTTTTGCATTTATTCAACATTTGATTGAAGAGTTAATTCAGCTCCACTGAACAATGATAGATGTAATGAACAGAAAGGTCTTCCAATGTGAGAGATATTCTTCTCAATTCCTTCTGACAGGCAAGGGATGGTAAATAGACAAAACAGAGTCAAGCTAGGCAGCAAACTTGTAAAAAGAATGACTCTGGTAATGTACAAGGACAGCATGCACATCAATGAATACTTACATAAATGTCTGCACCATAAAATCCATCCTGGTATACAACACTGCAAGGATGCACACACAAAGAAAAACATCCATATTAGTGCATTTCCACATGCAAATGCCACCAACCCCTGCACAGCTGAGGTTAGTCTTGTCACAAGAACAGAGGGAGGGGGGAAGGAAGGCACTCTTCACATTGGTTAAGGAGGTTGGTAGCAATTATCAGAAGTGGAACTGTACTGAACTTTTTTTTTTCTTTTTTTTTTCTTTTTTTTTTAATAAAAGTATGCCAAATGCTTAGTCAAAAAGAGGTGAAACATGAAGCATGGCAGAATTGGAAAATACTTCTGGAAAGCTGTGTTTCCTTTTTTGAAGGAAAAAATTTGAAAAATTGGCAGCATTTTTTCTACAGAAATTTTCACAGGTCCAATTCTGTGACCTGTTTTGATTCATTTAGAAAATGTTATTTCCTGAAATAATACTTTCTTGTCCTGTAATTGTCAGCCCTCTAAAACAAAGTGCTATTCGTCACGACTTAGATGGAGAACAACACTAAAAATAGGTTATAGGGTGAGGGAAATGTGTGAAATAATTGTACTGATGGAATTCTATACCTACTGCTTCAAATCTCAATAACTAATGCACACACAGATGAGAGTATTCATAGGTACTGCTTTGATAGACATTTATGATAATGACAACAGGTCTCGTTAAAATGGATTAACTCTATTCTTATGAGAAAAGTATTAGCCTTTCTCACTGTCATTTTACCACCCTGGCAAACATGCCCACAGTTGTGAGCTACCGTGATGCTGTAGTTGGATACATCACTATTTCTTGTCTGAAAAAATGTAGAATTGTGATGCAATTAAAGATTGCTTCATTTCAGCTTAGACAAATTCTTATTTTAATTAGCTCAAATTTTAGATTCTAACCCTCCAGGAGAAATGATAGAACATGACAAGGATGGTTTAAATCATTACACAAAATAAAATTGGAAATATGTAACATCAACACTAATTACACACATTGTAGAAGTCCAGCAATTTTGTTTTGTTTTGCAGATCTACAACTTAAAAACTTCTGTATTTCTAATACAGAATCAGTCCAAGCAGTCTCAATAACTAAATATGAGAGCACTCAATAGGTTATTTGCAACAAAATTCTCAGTTTGAAATATTAGTTTCTGGAATAATAGTTATGAAGTCGCTAGCCTAAGCTGTTCTGCAATTTCTAAAAGAATTTTCATGTCAGAAATATAATTGAACAATTGAGGTCAGTGACCAAAAGCCACCTGCATGAACTAGTGACTAAGTCAGATTCACTTGAGAAAATAAAAAATATGCATACATGTACATAAACTGAATTACACTTCATCAATGATAAATTTACGGTGGCATAATGTATGAAAGCCTGGCTCTACTTATGTCAGAGTGGCTGGCATTCACTTTGGTTAAGTTCAGATATGTACTTATATATTTTTCCATTTATTTGGTCTGCAGATTAGCATATGTCATATATGGCCTACACAATTTGTTAACAGAAAAAAATATTATTTATCTTGCAGTGTACCTATATTTTGGTTTTTATATTCTAATTCTTTTAAAATATTACATGTTTGTGTAAGACCTATTTGCGTTTAAGAAGTACAACATTCCACATGACTGCAAGATAGAATTACACAATCATGAATACACATACAAATCATATACAAACAATGCAAAGGTTAATGCAGGCAGAGGCCATTTTCAGGAATTTCATATAGGAAGTCTGTTTTTCAAATTATATGCATTTGAAAAGAAAAAAAAAAGGCATATTTATTCCATAGACAAGGACTCCATTTTCTAAATAATCTCTGGACAAGATTACACATTGCTTCATATAAGAGGCCAAACACAGTCTCCACATCCAAAAAGATGCCACATAGATCAGTGCTGTTGTACAGTGTGTGAAATTATTTAAGGCTTAATGTAACAAGTCTAAAATTATATATTTCTGCGTTCAATAAACAACTCAAAGCAAGATGTTATTTACAATAACAGCATGAGAGCTAAACAAAATTAAGATAAAGCTCTGTTTGTTTTTTTGTTTGTTTGTTTTTTAAATAATGTGGTTTAAAAATAAACAACAATCAAACAGTAGTAGTTATACTCAGAACTTTCTGCAAGAGGTTACTGAAAAAATGAATAAAAAAAGGTATCATCTTAAAAGAGCATCCAGGTCATGCAGCGTTCCAGAGAAAAATCATTCTTTCTTATTGAAGTTCTGATGTTTCCCAAGATGACCACTGAAACACTGATAATAAATCAGTGCACAACAGGAAGACTGAAGTCCTATTTTATTTCTAACAACAAAATAAAATAAAATAAAATAAAATAAAATAAAATAAAATAAAATAAAATAAAATAAAATAAAATAAAATAAAATTAAATTAAATTAAAATAAAATAAAATAAAAATAAAATAAAATAGAAACAAACTGTTTTCCTAGTTACTAATTCTGGAGATCAGCCTCTAGAATTGTCAGAGGCAGACCAAAATAACTGCTTCAGAACCAAATGCCAGAAATAATGATCTCCATTATCATTAAATTCTGTAAGTACAACTACAGAAATGCTGAACAAATGCAAAGTTCTGCTGCAACTCTTGAGAGACCCCAGAGGAGCAGCACATGCCAGATCAGGTCAGTAAGTTCTAAGGGAAGCTGCAGCTCATGGAGAGCTCACACTAAAGAAGTAGGAAATCCCCTCAGTGGAGAGGAAATCTTACAAACTGGTTACAATCCCCCATTTCCCAGCCCCCTACACCCCTCCACTTGTGTAGGAGACAGAGGAGCATGGAATGAAGGAGTTTAATTGAGACTACGAAAAGCGAGATACAGACAATTAAGTGTTAGAATTTTTGTCTTTGCTTCTCACCACCAACCCTATTTTATTTAGTAATCAATTAAATTAGTTTCCTGAAGTCCAGTCTACATTGACCATGAAGGTAATTAGCAAGTGATCTCCCTGTCCTTACCTCAATCCATGAGCTCCATCTCATTTTCTCCCTGCATTATGCTGAGGAGTAGGAGTGAGGGAGCAGCTGGGTCTGGCCATCAGCCAAGATCAACCCCCCACATAATATTAAGACATACTATTTTCCATTATTACTGAACATTATTATTCAGAAAATAACAAATTTGAGAGAATGTGTGTTAAAAACAGGACGTATTTTCTTTCTCCTCTTGGTGACTTGTGAATTTGTAGTGGAGATGTCAAAAGATGAATATAGACTGAAACACTTTGAATTCCCAAATGCAGCTGGATGTAATCCTGAGTAGGTTAGTTCATTTGTCTAGGTCTTACTTTTACATATAATGCTCAATCATGTACAGACGGAAACTTATTTTGAATTCCAGCTCAGTAGCTGCTTAACAAATGTTATACTGGAGGAAGTACTCAGCACTAAATGAGACACAAATGCATGACTACCATTAAATATGGCTAGTATTAACACGAAGAGACAGAAACAGGCAAATGAGTATAACATTTGTAGGCAGGACATGAACTATGAAAAGAAATCAGCTAATTTTATCTGATTTCCTCCTTACACTTTTGTAGTATATGTTGAATATGAGACCTGCTACTTCTTACGATTTTTTTTCTCTTAACTTTCTTCACATTGTTGTATATTTTCAGACTATCTCTTCCATTCACTGTCACTCGTTGACTCCTGTGACTGAATCTTATCAGGGGAGTCAAATAATGTTTTCTAACAGAAAGACTAAGTACAAAGCATCAAGAACTACACTGCATTTTTCTTTCCTCCAGTATATGATTTTCCAAAGGGTAATTTGCTTGACTCATCATCCCCTTTTCTCTCTCTGAAGTTGAGCACAGAAAACAAGTCTCAAATCTGGGAAGAGAATGAATGCACCACAGAAGGACCCATCTTGCCACAGCTCCTTTTACAATTTATGTTCAAGAAGTTGTCCTGGAAGCCACATAAATCTTGAGTTCCTTGTCAACTAATAGAGGGTCTGGAAATAGCCATGTTATTGAAATCTGAATTACTTCACTTCTGACCGTGTGATATATTAATGCATTACCTGGAAGCATTTAAAATAACAAATTTGGGGAAGTTATTCAGTTGTATTTTATAGAGCTAAGAAAAACAGAAAAAATTGAAATTTTGATTTAATAAGAAAACACACATCTAAATAACATCATACATTGCAATCATTTCCTAGAATTCTTTTTTCATAGATATGAAACTGTTTTCTAACCAATAATTAAACAACTTTGCTTGGGTTTAAGTGCTCTGGATGCCCACCTGTGTGACCTACCGTAGAGAACCTGCTTTAGAAGTGGGGCTGGACTCGATGACCTCCAGAGGTCCCTTTCTAACCCCTACAATCCTGTGATTCTACTTTACTCATTCCCTGTGTCTTAAAATATTTCTTGTTGTAAATTAAGACAAACTGCTTAGTAGTTTAGAGTCAGCCTTTATAATATTCTATAATGAGGACCACATCTGTCTTCACTGCCATTTTTGTATCCTCTAACCCGTCAGTTGCATAAGATAGCTCTCAAGTGTGCAAACCTTAGTTCAGTAACTTCATGCCAGCTGAGTGCGTGTGGCCCTCAGTCATTCAAACAATCTGCACAAGTTAACAAAAATAACGTAAAGCAGATTAAGTGCATGGAGTAACTGAGTCAGCGGAATAAACAGGCATTACAATTGTGATTGAGCCACTGCAACACAAATTGTGGTTACAGTGCATTATTTCTCCTCCCTCACAATTACAAGAAAGCATCTGAACTAAAATTCTCCACTTTGATTGCTGGTAGTCACTTTCACTGTCTAAAATATATTTTTCAGTTTTTGATCTCTGCTGAAATTCCTTCATATACCCTTCATACAAAGCTTTCTTCATGAAACAAATAACAGATGAAATTATAGCCTTATTTAAAGTAAACCGAAGAAAGAAGATGTTCAGCACTCTAATTACATCACACAATATTTGTTCCACATTTTGGTTTCCTCTTCCTCAGCACTCATCTCAATGTCAATTTCTACTGCCATTACGTCTACTTTATACCTGGTACTATTTCTCTCCTTACTCCCCATATGTATTGTCTTCTTTGATTATATTTTTTACTTTCTTCTGTTTACACATGAAAATATATTTTATATCATCTCTTTCTTTAACAAGTTCTCTTGTTCTAACAATCCACTAGAAGATTTTTTCTAATACAAGCCTTTGACTCCCCCCGCCCTTCTTTGCCTTCATCTTACTCATCAATCTGCAAGCTCTCTGCACGCTGCAGATGTGATCAGAGTAGACTCTCAAGTTTCCAGCTATTAAATAGAGTACAATGACATACTTCACATGCCCATTCTCAACAGTTCTCATTCCCTGAGTTCATGAGTTCATTAACATAACGCACAACTAAACAAGAAGTAGGACATTCAGGAAGTAATCCTGCAACATGTATCTGCTGCCTTTTCTTCTCCAAAAACAGTCAAGTTCATATTTCTGTGTGTGTTGGTTATTTTTTCTTCTTTTTTTTCCCCTTGGCTGACTATACAAAAGTTGAGAGCTCCTTCTTGCATTTCTTCAGAAACTAAAAAAACTTCAGATAACAAGGGATTGTTATGCTTCTAACCCAGAAACATGAAAGAGATAAAAACATATCGTTATTCCCTCTTCTCCCACAAAAAGAAGTGAAGATAGCAGCTACGTCCCTGTTAGGTTCATCAGAATTAGATGGAGTGCATTGGAAGGATGCAAAGTCATCACATACTAAACTTCTGAAGACCTTGAGGCAAATGATGCTGGAAGAGAAGGGCTTTTCATTAGTTTTAACTGCAATACTAGCAGACATACAGTGCTGGACATTAGCTTTTCTTGGCAATTGTTTAAAGATAGAACACCACACTCATCATGTTTTAGTATTTGGCAAATGATTTTTAAGAATGCTGACCTACTAGTTTCAGCAGAGTTCCAAAGCAATTACAGGGTACAAAATCACATTGTTTACGTTTAGTCATCTGCTAAAGAAAGCAAAACCTGCTTCCTTCTCCTTTCTTTTGGCAGTCTACGTACCGCCATCTGCATCCAAAATCTGCCATACAACTACTTTTTCTAGCAGCTTCTGATCGATTAGAACATTCCTTAGACTGTTATCGGACACTGTGTAAATAAAACAAATAAACTTAGAAAGAAAAAGATCAAAGCAAGACTTTTTTTCACTGATGTATTTGCTTTTTTTAAATTTATCTTTTAAATAAAATAATGTCATCAACAGAGTACAGAGTGAGAGGGCTGTGTACCAGTCATATTGCCACTAGCCTGTCTGTGTTTCAAGCTTGTCTGATTGATTCTGATATAAGCTGTACCCCATACCCTGCTCTGCCTTGCAGTGTGCAGCCTCACCTCGAGCATTGGGTGCAATCTGGGCACTGCAATACAAGAAGCACATAAAACTATTAGAGAGATCGTTGTGGATTCCTTCCAACTCACACTATTCTATGATTCTATGACAAAACACTATAAAATACTGCTTAGTAGCCAGAGAGAAGCCTGAAAGAAAGCACGAAGAAGAGTGACCTCCAAATCTCCTACCTGAAAGCTGATCAGAAAGGACCATATAAAAGGATTTTAATCAAGTTAGTAACTGCTCTTCTCCTCAAACAAGTTAACAGTTTTGCTGTGAACTACACAGACAGGCAGGTCCCCGAGAGAAGCAAGAAATAGCTCGTAGTCACAACCTCCTGAATTGGCAGGCTTGCCCTCCATGCACTTCTCACACCACATACATGACCACTTCTTTCTCTTCCTCCTGCAACATAGCCTTGAATTTAAGATTTCCACCCAGCATAGACTTTCAGAAATGTAAATGTTCTATTTTCTCACACAAACTAAGCTTCATATTATCTGTTTGAGTAGAATGTTATGGTACAGAAGTTGAATACACATAAAAGGTGAAGAGCAAGTTACACATTGTAATATTTTAAAGTATTAGAAATGATTGATAAAAATGAAGTATTTTAAATGAGTTACACGAGACTATCTCAAGGAATTACTGAAATGCCTCACTCTCAGCTAAAGAATTCAATAATTATGTACTACGTATTTACTTAATTTTAAAGTGACACATGTCCAACCTGTAGCCCACAGGCTACATGTGGCCCAGCACAGCCTCTGCTCTGTTCTGCCCCCTGCCTCATGCCATCATGGCGGCACCTCCTGCCTGCTGAGTGGCTTGGCCCAGCTCCGGACACCCAATAATCGCTTGGCAACTGCCAAAACATCAACAGGCCCAAGACAGTCGCTCCTCACTCAATGCATCCTAGGTGAGCCAGAAGACCGGACAACCATGTTTTAAAGCATGTAAGATGTCTTTGGATTTATAAGAAAACAGTGGCTCTAAATACACCTGTATTCACCAGTTTTCTGTAGATTTAGTAAAGTGTGTTGTATTTGCTGTTTCTCAGTAACTGTGAGAAGAGAGCTTTCCGTAAGAATACATAGTAATTTGTACTGCCTAACTAATGACGAGATCTGTATTTCCTGACAGATCAGGACACACTGCATTTTCATAACATTGCTGATACAGAGTCTAAGAAAAAATCAGACAGTATCAAACAGGACATGTAAACAAGAATAAATACAGCTTAAGGGAAACAGAAAAGAAAGTAGGTTTTTGTTACAGAGCAGGGAATCTTGAGACCGTGCAGCTGAGATAAGCACTAGTATCAAGCTTGTAAGACTGGTAAGAAAATACACGTTCCTAGCCTTGCCATTGATTTCCTATTTGAAAATGATTCTTTACAGTTCTAAAACTTTTGAATATAAGCAAATCAGTGTGCAAAAAATTATTTCAAATCACTTATTATATTTCATTTCATGTAAGCTGTCAAATATTAAAGAAATGAAAGAAAATGAAAAAAATCTTTTCAAATCAGCTTAACATTTTACATTTATAGGTAGGTACTTTTTAAAAAGGAAATTGTATTTTCTAACTGTATGTTGCGGAGTTTTACTGTAAATGTAAATATTGTTATTCAAAAATAAATACATGGGACACCAATTTTTTTTAATTATTGAAAATATTTTTGCATCAAACTGATTGCTTGGCTGTAAGCAGTGCTACTTCCTTGAGTGGAAAAATGAAAGCTTGCTGCTAAATTAATTGCAAAACAACAGACAAGGAGTTTTCCATTTTTCTTATCAACAAATGATGTTCTTGTTGTTTGCTTCCTTTTGTAACTTAGTTCATTAGTTTGATTTTTTTTATATATATATTTATATTTATATTTTTATATATAAAGCGCCTATCACCTGATTGATAAACATTCTTTGGAACCATTTTGATGGCAGGGGTAAGAACAGGAGTCAGCCTGTCAGAACCTCAGCATTTCTGTTTCCAACCAATTGAAAAAAAAATTAAAATAAAAGCCACAAGACTTTGCTGCCAGCCTGGCATGCTGGCCTTTAATACTGCTACTCCATCAGGGTTGGAGGGAGACTTATTGTGAATGGCTGTGGCTCTATGATCTCTTTATTTTCTCTGTAATTGTCCCTGACTCTTACTTCCATTGAAACTGAAAACAACATACTTATAGTTTGTTTTCATTGATCAAGGATTCCTTCTGCCTTTTGGCCTCTTTGATAAATCAGAATACATAATGAGTGAGCACAGAACAAAGCGTTGAGAAGAAATTCCGAATGGGACTGCTGTATCAGGGAAGCTACTGGCAGATGATACACCAGGCCAAAGAAATTATTTCAGAATAAAGCATTATCCATCCAACTGCAGACCAGTGCAACGAAACTATTAGGGTCTGTGCTGATCCACAAATCACAGAAGATGTAAATTTATGTATCAGAAATCAATGTGCTATTTTAAACCACAGGTGGAAGGAAAAATAAACCTGACTCATCTCTGAACTCAAACCTATCTAAATGAAGACAAGATGGCTGCGGCCACCATTTTCCCTGTGCAGCTGGGCCGGTGCCATCATGCCTATAGCGGACCTGGCAGAGTGGGGAGCCACATGGAGAGCTTTTGGAAGGGCCACGAGGCTGCTGTGCTGTGGCTGCTGGTGCCTGAGCACCCTCCAGGCCAGGCTACCCCTCTTACAAAGAAAAGCTAAAGGGGCTGGGATGGTTCAACCTGGAGAATGCTCCAGGGAGACCTCACTGTGATCTTCCACTGCTTAAGGAGAGCTTATAAACAGGAGAGAGACTTTTTAATACACACAGATAGCAAGAAGGGGGACAGTTTTAAAATAAAATGTGAGACTCAGATGTCAGGAAGAGATTATTTAGTCAGAGGGGGTTGAGGACCTGTCACAGGCTGCCCCAAAAAATGTTGGTGTCCTGTCCTAGGAGGTGCTCACAACTACGCTGGATGAGTCCCTGGGCAGCCTGATCTGATGAGTGATATTCCTTCCTATGGCAAGGGATTGGAACTAGATGATCTTTAAGGTGCCTTCCAACCTAATCACTTTTGGTAATTTTATTTAGCTTATGAATTGAAAAATTTTGCAGTGAGACTGTTTCTAATACATACTGAATTTATTGGCAATGTATTGGATGGCAGAGTAGAATCCTGGATGACTGATGACTTAGCTCAGAAAACTGGAGGCCGTTGTGCCAACATAATGATCTAACTTCTCTCCTGTGTCAGTGCATGGCTCCTTAAGTCAACTTTAAGGACAGATCATGAAGGCACATGAGATCTGTCCAACCTAACTGTCAAACCATCCTGCAGATTCATGCTGAAGCACCTATTAGCTTTAAATATGATTTCATGATCTTTACATCAAATTTGATCAGTAAAATGCTGGAATTAAGCAGTACTGTTTATGAGGATTCATATTCATTACACTTGGAAATCTAATTCTTCTTGTGGAATCACTATACTAACTCAACTATGAACACACAGGTGTATCCAACACAACACACACAGACCTCCCTTATGTGGCTTCTTAAATTAAAGGCCTATAAATTAAATTGGTAAACAGGTAAAGTCTTAAAAGCACAAAGGAAAACTATAAAACATGTATCTGTGCTTGCAGTACGCAGTACATGTAAATATGTTTATTTTGTACCTGCAGTACCCATTTCATAACTTAGACATCCAGGTATGAAGTCAGCCCTGTAAGGCATTCTAAACTTGTTCCCCTCTTTGCCACATACGAATACCTGGATTACCTCTAAAATAGACAGTCTAGGCAACAATAGGGTGCTTGGGTGGGATGCCATACTTGCCCAAAGGTAACTCAGACAATCTTTTTCAAAAACCATGGTGTCTTCCTCCCTTAAGTTGAATAGTATTACTTAGTCTATAAAGAAAAAAAGATGTAGTTCACTTAAAAAAAATAATAATAATAATAACCTGGCATTGTGTCATCACTTTCATATTTATTTTTCAAACAGCTTAATTCTCTGAGGGGTACTGACCAATGTGAATGAATGGTCAGAGAGCATGTCCCAGATATCCTGGAAAAATTTAGCTCAGTGGCTGACTGACTACTTTTGTCTAGAAGAAAAGACATGCCTTCTGGCTTAATCAAATACAGGCTTCATAAGAAACTGCTTCCAACCAGAGATGGATTTAGTCAGCTTAGTTGTAAAAGGCTGCTAGGAGATCTAAACGAACTAATGCAACTGGAAACACACCAGCATGTCCTTAATATGGCCGGAATAAGCATTATTGACATTACCAGGTTCCAATACTACAACAGCATATTGATCCTTGCGATATTGATCCTGTGCCTCATTTTGTATTACTTTGGTCTATTACTGTAGTTCTAGACATTGTGTCTCAGTCAAGAATATTTCAGGTATCTCCTTAAATCTGGTACACTGTGAGCCACATAATTATTTTACTGTGTTTTGAGAATATGGAAAAGATTAAGCCCAAATTAGTCTTGAATACCTTCATCTGGCTTTTCTCAGCAGAATTCAAAGGAAGTCTGGGGTGGGGGGACTAGTGAAGGGCACCTGTCTTCTGCTGTAATTAAGAAGGAGGAGAGGGTCTCAGCATCATATTGTGCTGCAAGGGTCCTTATATGAGGATATCCAATGCCAGAGTAGATGAGCTGTGTGGCATTATTTTGGTGAAAGAGAGAAATCACTTTCACTCCCCAACTTTCCAAACCTTCCTTTCCCTTTCCCAGAAAGATCCGTTGCTCTACAGAGAAGTACCGACATACCTACTACAAACTGTTATCATAAAATGCTATTTTACCCAGGGATCTTCCATGTTTACGGATTTACTAAACTTACTGATTTCTTAATAGCTGAAAATGTTTCGACATTGCTAAGGATTTTAAAGACCACAGGCATCATACAAAAACATTCTGTCAGCATTTACAGAGCTACTACACTCTGTTTTTCCCTTCTTTCCTTCAGAAATATACCATGCTTTTACACTTCCGAATAACAGAAAATAAAATTGAGTTTCTAAAAATGATTGCAATGGATTTCTCTCCTTTGTTCCTTTATTGTTGCTTTTAGTAAAGGTAGGTCACTAACAGTAAAATGTTAAGGTGTAATTTAAGCAAATACGTACCAGAAAGCATGTGACCCTTAAGAAGCAGTCCACATTTCTATCTTGACTAAAATATCAACTAGAAAAACTAAAATTATAATTAAAAAAACCATTTAAAAACAACAACAACAACAAAAAATAAAACAAGCAAACAAACAAACAAAAAAAATCCAAAAAGACACTAAGCATTTAGGTACAGAGACAACTTTCAATGGATGATTTGAAGAAAAAGAAGTTACTTGATCCAACCTCCTTAATAACCAGATGTTTGCAATCATCAAAAACACATCTTTAGCTGAAACAATTTCTCTGTTCAGAGCATTCAGTCTCCAAGAGCATTTACATAACAATATGTGACACCTCTAATGCTTAAGGCCACCAACCATGGCAGTACAAATTACAGTCATTTTTCAATACTCAGTGCAAGGTGCACCACTTCCAATTCTTGGATTGGTTGCATGCTGTGTTGGTTTCTGCAGTGAGACACGACCAGCATGCACCACAGTTACAAACAGTTTGCAGCCTTTGGAAATTCACGGTGTTAGGTAAAAGAGGCTGATCTCCTTACCCGCCGTAGGCTGGAATCGGAGGGGGGGGTGCTGCTGCACGAAACGTGTTGTACACTGTGCGACCTCGGCCTCTTAGGTGGGCACCTCTGTACGCGGCAGCTGCAGTTGCAGCAGGGTAGGGAAATCCTGGCACTGCACAGAAAAGAAGAGAAATACAAAATATTCAGATCAATCTGGTGCTTTAAAACTAGGTAAAAGTAGTGTAGCAGTATTGTTGTGCCTATATTAAAGCACGGTCTTTAACTGGATGAGGTGGATATTGTCAAATAAGTAAATTATTAGTCATTCAACCAGAGGCCTCATTATCTTACATAAGATCTTTGTATTCCCTGCAAGCTGGGAATTTAGATGGCATTAACACAGGTAGCTCTGATGTCCCTGGAAGAGACTCATTAATAAAAACAATGCTGTCTGTTGCAGACAGCACCTCTAAAAAGAGATGTTTGAAGCCAACAACACTCAGCCCAGGCACAAATTTATAGCACCAGAGAAATTTCTGGATCTTCCAAGCAGGTGTGAAACATTGGACCAAGTGACGTCCAACAGTCCCCTTTTGATCTGAATAATTTGATGATTTTACAAATGCAACGGAGCTTCCATTTTCAAAAATGTGATTACTAATAGGTCTGAGTTGTATATCAAGGGGAAAAAAAGAGAGAGCAAGAGCTTTCTCAGAGTTTGGGAGGTGTATCATGTTTATGATAGTACATATTATTTCTTCAAAGGCAAAAGCTGAATAGTTTGTAAATATGTGAATTCAGAAAATATTCAGACCTAATAGAAATAAATTAGATATATAAAGAAGAAACAGACAATTTTATATTGTCATTGCAAGTAGCTGTAAACATTAATTACCATTTCACACAAAACAACATATTTTCATCAGAAATAGAATAGTAATACAGTGGTAAGTTTTATTCGTTTTCTGTAAAATATCTCTAAAACTCTTCTGTTCCCAACTATTTTAATTAAAAAAAAAGAAAAAATGAAACTTCCTATTTTATTTTACTTTTTTAAAATGAATACTTAATTATTCTTTTCTTCTTTAGACACATGTTGCTGGCTACTGTTAAAACGTCTTTTTGGAACCAATTCATCAGTGAGACACAGAAAATTAAATCCAGCTCTGATGGCACTCAGGTTACTTTAATTGTGCTTCAACATACTGAATTATTTACAGCATGTAAATAAAGAGATACATTAATATTGCTTTGTAGCACCCTGATAAAAGCAAATGAAGGAAATGATGACTAAAACAGTTTTTCAAGTCCGAAATATGCTTTCATTTCACATTTGTCTTTCATCTGTTAAATTTTTAAAATAGCCTTGAATTTGAAATAAAGACAAAAAATTCTCAACTTGTAAATGTTATTAGATGAAATGTAAATGAAAATACTGTAATAATGGTGACTTCATTATTGCCGTAATGCTATGCCTCATTCGGACTGTCCGGTCCCTCTCACTGAAGAGTATGGCCATGAAATCATGCCTGAAATTGTACATATCTTAAATAACAAGCCTAAAGCTTAGTATTCTGTAGCTACCTTTAATAAATGTAGTTTTAGGGAACTGCCAAGAATAAGAGAAATTGATCTGACTTAAATGCCACTAACAAGCATGAATGAAGAAGCCTGATCAGCTTTGAGCAGTTTGGATAACTTCTTCACTTACATGTGCTTCTATAGTTCTTTACATACTGAAAATGCACTTCTACGGAGTAACAGAAGCAGCTGTAAAGAAAAATAAACCAACTCGAGAAATTCTAAACTCAAGCAATCAAATGGGGATTTAACAACGCCGTGGATTTACACGTAATCTGAGAACCTCTACTCCTAAGATCTGTTTCAGCAGTCAGTTCTTAGCAGTTAACATATTTAGCTATGTTTCAAGAAGTAAATAGTTCATCTTTCAGAAAAACAAACCAAAACAAAAAAGTCAGGGTCCCAGACAGTTTTGCTTCTGTAAAATGTACTGTTTGAAATCAACTTGTCCATTTCTCTATGTAGAGTGGGAGGTGTATAAATAATGGGCCTGTCTCTTCATTTCAGATGAAAAAAGTAACAGTGGCTAATGTTTTTGTATTTCTTCATTACTTTTAATTATACCATTAATATAGCTTTCACACACACACAAAACAACGCACAAAAACTGCAGTAATTTTGCAAACATTTATGAGAGATGCTAAGACCAGAAGGGGATTTCTACCATTTTCAAGGAATCTGATTTTTTTCTATGTTGTATTAAAATGGAAAGTCTGAATTAGTTCCACAGTTATGCTATGCTCATCTCACATGTATTGACTCCTTAAGAAAATCATAAAACATAACACATCTAGAGTAAAGCAAAACTCTAGAAAATCTTACAGATGCAACAAGTAAAATTTAGAATAATGATCTGCAGTTCTGTCACGAAGAAGATAAGTCATAATGGAAACTAAATCTGAGAAATATGGAACTATGAATGGTGTTGCAAAATCTTACAGAAAGCTATCTCATATGAAGTAGAATTACATCCATCCCCCAGAAATGACTTGGGTCATCCTAATAGAGCTGTGAAAACATGCCTTCTAATTACAGATACATTATTAAAGACTGCAATTATTGCCAGAGGTATAGTAATTGGTAAGATCATGTCAGCCTAGATTTGAGTTCAGTAAAAAAAAATGATGCTGCTTTATCCCAGCTGAGAAATCAGGTGGTAAGGAGCATGCAATAACCACAGAATTTATTTTGCTACCAACTTTTTAATATCCTCAACCCCAAAATAACCAGAAGTAACACCACTGGAACATAACTGAATAATGGACTTAATAAAAACAATTTTATGAGATGGTCTTTCCCATCAGGAAGCATTAAGAGGCATCAACCAGCCCCCAAAGTAATGAATATACTAGCCAGGAGGGTTAAGAATTTAATGACTTCCAGTTTGTAGGTCAACCTTCCTTAGTGCCTCCGTGCCAAACTATTGAAACTCAGTCACTGAAAATGCTAATATAATGGCATAGAAAATGTGTTTGACCATCAGCTAGGAAGCATCAGAGTACCTTTCTAAATAAAAATAGCTTAAATGTATCAAAGTAATTTGATGACTGGAATTCTGATCTGAGATAGGGAAAAGGGAAATTTCTCCAACTGCTCGTTATTGGTAACAATATGAGGTTAAACAAACAAAGAAACAAACAGAAAAAAAGTAAAACAAAACAACAACAACAAAACCAACACGAAACCTACATCTCTAAGGACTTCATACAATCAAATATAAGCCAAAGAGGCAATTCACTTTCTCATCTAATAGTCCCTATCAGTTCTATAGTTGGTTATTATGTTATTCAAATGTGAATGGCACTACAACTGTGAAAACATAAAAGCAGTTAATACAATGGAAATACAGTTTTTCTTTTTCTAATGAAAAAGAGTAAAAGCACTTGTTTGTTGCCTAGTGTGATTACCAAAAAGCATATAAATAATCTTTTATTACAGCCTAACTTAAAAAAAAAAAAAAAAAGGAATGCTAATTTGGTAAAATCTCTTATTTAAATGTATTTGTTCTACACTTAAGATTAAAAAAACAAAAACAAACAAACAAACAAACAAAAAAAAAAAACACAAAAAAACCTCAAAAAACAACAACAAAAAAACCCACTTATATTATTACAATGAAAATTGTCCCAAAAAATCATCTGCACACTTTGTAAACATGGAAACACTGTCTTGGTACTTCATCAAACTTCAGTTTAGATCTTAAGCTTTTAATTTGGTCAGCACAATGCAACGTTTCTGAAAGATAAAAGCCTTTTGGGATTAACAGGACTTGCTACAATGTGGGTAAAATTTAGGTAAATAACAATCTCATATAGGAAAGAAATACAGGTATGAGATACAGATCCCTTTCATGCCAATCACAGTTGTGTTCACAAATTAAATTTATTAAAATCTTATTTTCTCCCAAAACATACAAGCTTTGGTTTTGTTCATCTTCTACTAAATAAAAATGACTTTCTAGACACCAGATCTCCACCTAAGCATTGGAAAACAGACTGAGCATTGATAAAGCTTGAGTTCTGAAAAGGAGGAACATAACCTGCTAAAATAATACTTAAGGGTTACACACTGTATATTAAAGTTTTAAAGCTTTGGGATGGATGAAAGTGTAGCAGATGTAAAAAACAATAGGGGGCAGATTTTGTATCAAAGCCATAAAAATATATGGCCATTTTAATGGGCAATTATTCTTTGCATTTGTGCTGTGGTTTGAATTTGTATGAATGTGCCATATGCCTCAAGAAAGGTATGCCATCAAAATGGATGAATGAATCTACCCCTCATCACTCCTAATCTCTCCTGCTCTGCACAAATCATAAGGTCATCTGTTATCAAGAATTTTCCAGTGTTTTATGTCGAAGAGTTTTAATGGTACATCGTGTTGGAAGTGGTTCATAGCTAATTTACTACAAAGTAGTTTAACTGTTAGAAATGAAGGAACATACATTTATATTATCACCATAGTTTAAAAAGATCCTTGTTGAGGAAACACTTCAGAAGTGTGGGACAATAAATTAAGAACAAAGAAGAGAATGATCTATATCATATCATCTGAGATTGCTGAGACAGAATCAGGAATTTTTCCTGATGTGTGTTTTATGTCAACTGACTTTTCCACTGGTATTAGTAGCACTATGTAGCTTTAATTGGCATTTTCTTTAAGAATTATAAAAACTGTTAGAGAGAATACTTGTACAATTTTGCATTTAAATACACAGTCAAAACTGCTTTGCAAGTAAAAGCTCCATTAACACAGCTTTTAAAATGACAGTTTTAAAAATCATATATATATATATATATATACACACGCATAAATTTCAAAGTTCAAAAAAGTCTTTAGAAAGTTCACAATGCTTAGTAACAAACTAAATACCCTAAAACTGCATTTATTTTTCACCTATCATTTCTGTGAGATTATTATCCCCGGGATCCGATTGTGAATTAACTGAATTCAAAAGAAATTTGCCATATACATCAAACACAGGCATGACCAATTCCTTCTATTTCTTTCATTCAAAATACAAACCATATGTTTGTTTTTGAAACCTACTCAGAATTAGTGAAACAATCATTTCCATACCCTCGTACAAAAATACATGTCAGTATTAAACACTGTTGTTTAAGAATGAATAAATCTGCATTTTGGACAAACAATTTCTTATAGGACATTCTCATTTGAAATGCATTGAAAAGGAAAACAAAAATCTCTAATTAATGTACAAGTCTAATCACCATTCTCCACATGGAAGAGTAATTTTTCACTGTTCATTTGCTCAGTGTAATCTCAAAACTGACATAACAGAAAAGCAACGTCCTATAAATCTGCTCTCATTTGTTTCTTTAATATTCATATTCCATTGAACTACAGCTGCTTGTTACTGCAGTCTATTACAACATGCAAAACTGTTGATAAAAATATTATGAAAGGCAAGATGTGTTTCTTCATGGCTCTGTGTACTATTTATTTTGAAAAAAACCCACAACAATAAATGACTCATGGATCGTCCCTTAGTTTGCTGCATGCTGGGCGATTAGTGATTAATTACCTTGCTACAAATTGACATGGCACAAGGAAATTGACACAGCTCTGATTAATTAACTTTTTATGTAAGACAGTTTCTTACAAAACACTGCACACTGTAATTGAATCCCTTTATTCAACGCTGCTGCATTAAGTTTCCAGACAAATCTGAATTAGCCCAAAATTTCACATACGTTTTGTGACTTTTTTTTATAATGAAGTGTGCCCTGAAAGATAACAGATATTTCTAGAGATACTTGATATTGCAGCTGCTTTAAGAAACTTCTTTCAATTATTTCATCCTCGGATACACGAAAAATAAGATTTTTAAAGTTTTTTTTCCACAAAATAAATAATCCACACAAGCAAATGCACTCAAAATATACGCAGAGTATACTTCAGCAAAAAGAGCAACTTCCTATTTAATGTGCATAATCTTAGGCTAAATGGTATGAGGACAACTAACTGTTCCAACAAGACTTAATATTTGACTACTTTAACTTAAATTTGCTTCCAGATTCAATTGGTCTGTTACACCAAAAATGACTCACACATATTGAATACACACCTAGATTTCCTTACAATTCTTTTAAGTACATATAGTACTGTTCTCTCTCTTTTTCTTCTCCCCCTCCTCTCCCCCCCCCCTCCATTCCTCATCTCTAACCTGCAAATAAACTGCCATTGGTTTCTACATATATCAACACCTCCATATGTCAGGAATTTGTAATCCCTGGAACAAAATCTTAATGGCAAAACCTGTACATTGCCATCTTTATGTATAAATTTTTATATGTTGGTGACTGAACTCTGGAACAGATTATCCAGAGAGGTTCTGGAAGCTTGATCTTTGCTGGACAAAGCTGTCTGGACATGGTTAAAGAACAATCTTCAAATTTAGATGATCGAAGTGATCAACAATTTGTCTTGCGTTCCTGATTACTGACATCTGCAAGATCCCCTATGTTTTCAAAAATAGCATTTCTTGGACAAAGTAAAAAGTTGTGGGAAATTAGATGAACAACAGCACTACTATGGAGCTGAAAAAAATTACTCATTTGTTTATGAAAATCAGTTCAGGTTGGATATAAGGAAAAATTTCATCTCAGAAGAAGGGTGAGACAACTGGTACAAGCTGCCCTGGGAGGTGAAGTCACCGTCCTTGGAGGTGCTCAAGAAAAGGGGAGATGTAGCACTGAGGGACATGGAAAGTGAGCATGGTGGGGATGGGTTGACGGTTGGAGTAGGTGATTTTAGAGGTCTTTTCCAACATTAACTATTCTGCAAGTATAAGCAAAAAAAATAAAAAATAAAAAATAAAAAATCTCAAATGCAAACAATCATATATATATTAAAAATAGTAATATATCAAAAATATTTACTATATATGAAATTCATGTTGAGAAAGAATTTTGTTATACAAAACATGGTTTTAAGATACATGATTTAATAATGAGTATTAAACAATATAAGAAACACAGTGACACTAACACAGTACTTTTTTGAAACCAGATCAGACACCGTAAAATGAAATCTGTAAATGAACAACTTTCCAGCTGACTGAGAGAATGACTTGAGATGTACAGTCAGTCATGTTTCCCTAGCTACTGAAAACAAACAGGGCAAAATCTAGAACACAAAGCTAAGGGAACACTGGAAGCTGCAAACAGGAATCAACACCAAATATATCTTGTAACGTCGTAGATCACGTTGCAAAGAAAAAAAACACAGAATGTATTTATCACTGTCTTAAACGTCCTATTGTCCTGATAGATAAAGCACGAGTACTGCCAGTGGCTAAGTGCTATATCTCCATTTACAGGAAAGAGATTCCCAACTGTTTTTGGTCAAACAACATCTGTAATATTTGAAGAAGAGGACAAAGAGAAAATCTGCAGTTTACTATGAAAAATGTTATATTTTCCATGACCCAAGTGTGGAATGTGGAATAAATTAAAAAAAAAAACAACACTAAACATCAGTGGCATACAATTCAGTATGTCCCTATTGTTACAGTACTCGTAAGTGTACCTGTTTAGACACACTGCATCATCACTAAACAAATTAACACAAGAATGAATACGAAGAACAAGGCACCAAAAATAAATTTGAAAGAATAAAATGATCTCTGTATTTACAATTGCTGGATAAACACAATACATCTCACTGATGAGCTATCAGACATTTAAAATGCTGATGGAGGATAAATAGACAGCTACCCTAAAAACAGCTACAGAATAGCAATACAGAATGATGCAGAATACAGAAAATGCCATAACAGGAATTTCAGGCACTGCTACCAATAAAAATAAACAACAACAACAACAAAAACCCAAGATGTTAGAATTACAATGGAATTTGATCTGAAACACAGCTGTAATATAACACCAAAAAAAGCAGTTTAAGGAACCCATTCAATGGCACTTACATTATTTTGCTGACTGGAAGAAACAGACACCTGTAAAAGCACTAAGAAAAACAGGCACAGGAAGCAAACCAGATACTAATGCCCACTGAAATGGTTTTCTCAGCTAGTAAAGTAAGCTGTTAAAAAAAAAAAAAAAAAAAAAAAAAAAAAAGCAGCAACCACACAACCACACAGACAAGGAAGGTCAAGATGGGTAAACAGAGGCAGATTTTGATCAGGAAGCAGAAGGGTACTCAGAGCTTTCAAGGAGATTTAGAAAATGTATTTTTCACTCCAGCTTAAACATTTGCCTAAGTTTCATCTTAGCTATTATGAGAAGTTAATAAATGATATTTAGAAAGCATTATAGCATATGTGCATCTCACAAGAAAAGGGAATGAAACACTAAGAGCAGTCACTGAAGACAGAGCTCACTGGAAATTCCGAGAAGAATAATTTTGTTTTATAAACAAAAATATCTGATTTGTTACCAGTTATTAGTGATTAATCTGATTAACTGACCAAGTATCAGTGATAATCCGTCGCATAAAACATAACTACTGTCCTCCTGTACTATCTTTGAACTTTTTTTTTTTTTTTTTTAAGATTCTCAGAAGATGCGACAACTATCACCACAGTACACTGAAAGTTTATATAACTAATTGTTCTTTCTAGAGGGAACTGCATATCTGCAAACGAATTTACCATTCTGACTTCTGAACAGAATGACTTCTTATAATTTCTCTGGACCTACTACACTGCTTGCTGTAACTGTTTATAGCAAAATAATTTCATTGTAATTAGCCGTATTTATATTGAACACTAATCTATTATGCGCAGCCACACTTCCTGCAACATTTATCAGTAAGCTCAGTACAGATGATGACTCCTTTTATTAGAAATACGGAGGAACTACCTCTCTACGTGCAGTACCTATTTGGCATGTGAATGATACACTTTGTTTGTAGTGTGACTGAATTTCTCAGCTAGAGAAATGACAGTCAGTAAGACCTGTATTCTGTATTTTTACTGCTTTCTTGCATATTTTAGCAATGTGCTTCACAGACTTTTCTGTGAATATTTTACAGTAAATATTAATCCATATTTCAACTACTGGCTTAGGTTCAAATTAAATACTGTTTTTTCCTTTGGAGCAGATTACTTTCAAATAAACAGCAGCCTGTATAAACGAAAATCTTTTCAGAAGAAACAAATTGTTTTCCTATAGGAGAGCTGAAAGTGCCTGGATAAATAAGCTTAACTGCTCCTAAAATGTTTAATTTTGAAACATAAAAGGCTTTATAGAATAAACGACCCAAATTATGTTATATTTGTGATGTTAAAAGTAAACACAATCATTACGGCTTTACAATCTGATTAGAAAACTTTACATATGACATAAGTGGAACTGCTGTTGCCTGTCTCCACTACAGCACAAATGCTGAGTTTCACAATCATGAGGGACTCTGAGAGTCCTTTTTGCTAAGAGCTTGAAAAAGGATTGCAAAATCCAAGTGTAGAATGACATAATGCATTTGATTTTGGAATCAAGTGAATATATTTAGAGGAATTACACTTGAAATCAATATTACAAAAACAGTAAAGCTAATTTGGAAAGAGAAACAGGCCTTTCAAATACAAAACAAACAAACAAACAACAACAACAACAAAAAAAACCAAAACCAAAATAAAGCCCCTGTTCTCATTACACAGAATGAACATCACATATGACAACTAAGGTCAACTGAACCTTGAATAGTTCCCTGCATATAGTTACGTTGCATTCAGATTTATGCAACAGTTTTACTCAATACGTGGCCCCTGGTTTAATACAATGGGCTAATGAAGAGCTTAAAAACCTTCTGAAGATATTTCAGTAAGAGCTGACATGCACATTTTTCTCTGGAAGTGATGTATGACTTTTCATCCTTTTATGCTTCCATACTTGAGCAGGAAACTGAGAAACATGGAAAGCCCTTAGGAAACTTGTCTTTCTACTTAGTATTGACACCTTCTTTGTTTAACCTTTCATGTAAATGCACTGAACAGTATTTTAACGTAGAGACCAGAAAGGGCATCTTCAATGCTACTTCTGGTGATTCTTTTTACTTTATAAGGTTAATTAATTAATTTAGGATGCATATTAAAAGATCATGACAAATCACAAGAAATAAATTAGTATGAACGATGAAATCAAAACAGCTATCATTACAATAAAGTTTACATCCGTTTGGATGAAATATGATCAACTACGTCTCACAAACAGAACCCTGAAATTCTTACATCAATTGTCAGAGCACTTAAACATTGGCAGCATGGAGGAGAATAATGTCATAACAAGATCATCATTACGTTACTATTTTCATGTAATTACATATCAAAAGGAGATAAATTCTGAAAAAATAAACAAATTAAATGTTTCTACTGGTGATTCTGCTCAGAAGGACATTTCAAAGGACCTTCTGAAAATTTGTTTTCCACGTATAATCTCCTCATTACTGTAAATATCACAGAATATAATATCAATGTTGATGCCTATTTGCAATGCCACAGTAAAATAAAACGTGGAATGTCTTTACTCAAGCAAAAAAGCATGAAAATAGTTTCACTGAGCTTTTTTTTTTTTTTTAGCTAGTTCACTAATATTCAAATGCCAGATAGACTAAGTGAGGACAATCAAAAGAAACACTGAATAAAACAGGCTTTACTTAATTCCAACTCTATGGCATAATGAATACTCAAATGGACTAAATCCTACCAGTAGATGCAATATTTACACTTAGTATTTATGATTTTCTTATCTATTACACACATACAAAAAAGTCCTCAACTATACACTTATGAAATAGAACATGCAGAGGAAATATATATATTTTGAAGTAAATATGTTGATCATATATTGTAAGTCATTTTAATACTGAGTATATCTGCAGAAGCAAGATTCCAAACATTGAATGTAGTTTATCATCTAAGATATTCCTTCTGCACTAATACCTAATGAATAACTCTGAATCAGAAGCATTACGGGGACAACTTAGGAACATTTCTAATGCATGCAATAACGTAACAGGATTACTCGCTGTAAATAAGTGTTCAAAATATTTTTTTGGTAAAAAAATCCCAAATAACAAAACCACAGGACCAAAGGTTTCCAGGGAGTTTTCTAAAAGAACTGCCTTCCCACTTTTCAAAAACTTCTCATCTTCGCCTTGCTGTTTTCAGGTTGCTCAGAAGCCAAAATCCCAGGGCAACACAGTTTATTGTTTTAATATCTGTCTGACACAAAGCAAAAGTATTCTCTGGTGAGTGCTTATCTGTCATATGTATTTCCGTGACAGGAGTATCTAGTCAGATAAGGTGTTCTAGGGCATATCATGGGATTATGAACTTAGCACTGACTGAATTCTGTTTAAAAAATAGTTGAAAAATAAATATAGAAAATACCTGCACTGATATTTTGGGGATGAGAACTCAAAGAGCGATGTGTTTAAAATATTTCAATTGTAAGTGTTAGAAAAAAGGATAATTAGAGAAGAAAAAAGCCAAATCCATATGCGGGACAAACAAAATAAGAAAAAAAAACGTTCATAATTAAAACAGTTAAAAGAGTAAAATTGTATTCTAATGATACAATGGATTGTGAACTTGCTTTGTATTAATTAAACTCAATGTAATGGCATTTTCTATATTTAAATGAATAACCAGTGATCTGGAAATTCATTTAGACCATTAGGTTAATTACAGAAACTGATGGAACTTTTATCAGACAATTACAATTAGAGAAGGAGAACAACGTGGGACAGATTTACAAGCATTTGCACCACCACAATCATATTTTCTGGATTATACCAACACTTCCTGCAAAATTTTAATCAATTAAAATTTAATCAATTAAATTGATTAAAAAGTAGGCTACCAACTTTATGTGCCCTTGAGCATGGTAAAATTGAATTATGAATATCTTCTTCCTGCGTTTTTGTAATTTTTCTTCTTTTTATAATATGAAGTATTTATTTATTTTTATTCAAACAAAAAAAAAAAACATATAAAAAATAACACTTGGTGGAACAAAGAGCATGTGTATATTGATACCCATAGATATGGTAACTGAATATGAAGCAAATCTAATATTTAGAAAATGTAACCCCAAACTACCATCAGTTTAACTCATATTCTCATTGAAGTCAAGATACAATTCTTTTTTCTGGGCATGCAAAACATTTGGGAAATACAGACACTCATCTGTGAATCATAAAGGCATATAGCAATTTACTGTTTTACCATATGTTAGCTATTCATCAATGCAGTGAACTGTCCTCTCATTCATGCTTGGAGAAATATCATAGTAGTTACACACCTGATGGCTCAAGTATCTTTATTTTTAGATGGCACTACAATAAAGTCTAAAAGTTACAAAGATCAAAAAGTTTTGATGTAGAGACATTGAGCTGTCACTGAAATTTTATTAGATTTCGTAATCGCTCATTGCTTTCCATGGAACCTGGGTATGCACAACTGCAAGCGTTTGAATAATGTGATGCACAGCTGTGGGCTGGCTTCCTTAACCAACTCAAGGTGCTTAGTGATCCTGACGATGCTGATGAGCTACTGCAGAACACAAAGAGGTTTTCTACCAGCAGATGTCCCTTTCATTAATGTGTAGGGAACATTATCAAGAAAACAGAGCCAGACGATACAGAGAGGCATCCAGACAAAAGACAAGTTGCAATGAATATAACTTGAAAGATTTCTATTGGAAACAGGTTAAAGGTTTTTTCTTGTTAAAACATTCAGGCATTGAAAAAGATAACCCAGAAAAGTTGTACAGTCACCATCCTTAGAGGTGCTCTGAGCAAACTGGCCTTCCACTCTGAATAACTCTATCATTTTGTGGCTTTCTTCCATACCATTATTTGGCTCTCATTAACACTTCATTCATGTTTTCCACATTATAAAAATGAGATTTAAAAAAATTATATATGTTTGCTTATTTTTCTTTTCATCATACATACCCAACTATACTATTGCCCTTGAACAGCAATACAGATACTCGGTAACAGAACTTTATTATTTTTTTTAATCTTCCTTCAGTCCAGCAGGGTGTTGGCGTTAGCATTCTCGTGGATCTTATGGTCAAGCACTTCATTTTGGATATTTCCAACATTTTCTTCATTATCACTGAACATTAGAAGCAATGTTTTGTTTCAGGATTTTAAAATTTTTCATGGAAACAATTAGTCTGAAGAAGGAAAATGAGACCATTATTACATGCAGTTAAGCTCCTTGGTTTGCTAAGTTTCAGTTTAGCAACAGTGAGATACCAAGAACCTACGGGAAGCTTCCTGACAACGCGTTCCTCATTAGGAGCTGATGTACTCTAATCCTGAAATTCCAGATGCATATCCTACATAGGAACTTGTCTATGTCCTTTTCTGGACTTTCTTCATTCTTCAATAGGATGATGTAGAAGAAATTTAATGAAGTAACTGATAGTTTTCCTCTCAGAACTCCACTGTTATGGGAATCAAGAGCAGCCAAGAAGAAAACCTGAATTTCCTTACTTTGATTATCTCAGTAAAGCAAATAGTATGTCCCACCAAGAGACATGAATGCATCTGCATGCTGAAACTGTGCTTTTTACATAAAAAATTATTTATTCTCAGAATAGATATGCAAGTGAAAAAATGATCCAGGTCCTGTCTTCTGCTCCAGTGTAAGAGAACAGATGAAGCATGAGAAACTATAGCTACTGATTTGTTCCACTGCTTGCAGAGAAACAGCTCATTTCTTTCCGTATTATGCAAAAGACCAGAAGTGATGGGAGGAAGCAGAGCCATGTTACCGTCTCCCGACAAGTTCAGAGGTGTAACTGATCACTGGACTGGGAAATGTTTGAGGTGATACATACAATATTTCCTAGGCAAGTAAAACACCAGAAGAGAAAGAGCTGTTCGAAGAAATACACTCTTCTTTCTGGCTAGCCAAGAAAAGGGGTGGAAGTGCTCATAGCTATCAGAATCGATTAAGAATCAAGAAACTGAGAAATAAAGCTAGTCAAGTTAAGAAAAACATTTTACCATCATGCTTCAGCCACTCATTCTTTAGGTAACATTTGTTTTGAAACAAAACACATACAGTCAGGTTAAATATGGCAATGTTGCTAAAAGTGGGGATGCACCCTTTTCCAAATACTCGAAAATTCCCAAGTTCCATTAGCATTTAATGAAATCCAAACCTCTCAGCTTAAAAAATCTCAGCTGACTCTTTCCCTTCCATTCATATGATTATAAAATGTTAAACTTCTTAATTCTTCAACTGTAAGTTGTTCTGAAAAATGCAGTAACACTACAGAAAATAACAGCATAAATGATTAATAAATTATTCAAATATGAAGGCTGCCATTCTATTGTCTACACGGAATAGTAATTGTAAAAATATTAATCTCACAGATGTTAATATTGATTCATTAGATTTCAAATCACTGTCAAAAATATGCATCAAAAATGTGGCACAGAGGATCATTAAAATATTAAAAGAATGAAAATGAGAGAAAACTGAAGATTCATTCAATTCAATCCCATTGAATTTGAACTATTTTACATCTTTATTGAAACTTGTCTAATTAGAATAAATAAAAATATAATAGCAAAGATTGGTAATTGTAAAAATTTCATTATTAGCAGGAGTTGTGGACCTGTGGGGGAAAAAAACACATTTTGGCAATATGAAATACTATTATATGAATAAAACAGAAAATATGACTTGCAGACACACAAATTCAACAAAGTGTAATAATTTCTACTGCAAGGACTACTGGCAATCTCTATTATGAATATGTGTATTACATATTGCCCGGTGGGAGACAGATAGGCAAAGTCTGTTTACTTATGTATTTGGCATAATGGAAAATAAACAGGTGTTTGTTAGTATATCATTATTCAAGGAGCACCACTGCAAAATAGATTTTTCAAAGGAATTGACTCATGAGAAATAATGTAAACAGTGAAGTCTAGATCTCAGCTAGCTCTACAATGGCTATGCAGGGATTTAATAATAGTGGCAATACTGTAAGATGTAAACAGCAGCCCCAAAAATAAATTTGCTAGGATATAATACAGTGAGTTAATAGGAGCAATAAGGAAAACTTTAGATCCTAAACTTTATTTAGAGTATATTACAGAAAATAAAAAACACTGCCCCTCTCCTCCCATAGAAGCTCCCTAACAGTGAAAAGAATGAAATGATTGGATAGTTTTCTGTAAAATGAATCTCAGATGCCTGGGGTATTTCAATCAAAAAGAAATAACACTAAAAATTAAATATACTAAAGATATACTGTAGGGATGAATCCCCTATTGATCTATGCAGTACATATTTCATTCCTATGCTACTACTGTGATAAAAATAATTTCTGCTTGGGAAATGTGACAATACAAAATATTCTTGGAGCATCCGGAAACATATGGACATTCAATTGATAACTCCAGCTCTGATTTAAACCATTTAATGTAATTTGCTATTTACTGTGATTTAAAAGTAGATCCCATATTTGTCCTGTAAACGCAAACAGAGATGACACTGTTCATAGCCTTTGAAATAAGACACTTGTATCACTGCATAGATGGCCGCTTTGGAACTCCTTTGTTCTTATTCCTGGTTCTAGCTAATAAAATAAATTAATTGTTTTCTAAGTCTTTAGTGCCTTAAAAGAGCAGTATTGTATTTTGAATACAATTTTCATAAAGATTACATACCATAATGCTGCTAAATCAGACAGTTACTTACAGAGAACTGCTAAGAACACACAGCAAATACTGATCTTCGACCTAATTCAGCAAACAACAGGGAAGAAGAAACTTCTGTACTGCAACAAGCAAAAGATGTTCTTTTTGACTGTTAATCAGCAATTCTTGCTTCCATGGATAATTTAAAAGGTCACTACCTGAAAAATAGTGATTTCCTCATCTTTGGCTACTTGCACTGTTTCATCTATTGACGAGCACAATTGGTCCTATATGGCTAGACACCTGTTCATCTGACAAGATTTTGGAATGGGCATCAGTGGTACAACTGATACAACAAAAACATTCTCAGGATTTGGATCTATGTCTGCATCAGAATTTTAGAGAAGACATTGATACTCCAAAATTTTGAACATAAATATTGGCTGATGGCAGCCAGTATTGTCTCACCTTCTCTTCATTATTTTTCTTATGGCACATTATCCAAAATAACCATTTCACAGTCTTCTTCCTTCCCTCCCCCCTCCCACTCAAAAGAAAACATCATATTTATTTTTATTTCTTGACACAGACAAGCACTGGCATATTATGAGACTTTATTAAACCAAAGTTGTGGCCAAGAAAGAAAAAGCAACACAACTTCATCTTCTGCAGAAAATACAGAATGAACAACAGTCCTGGATTAAAAAAAAAAAAAAGTAACAATTAAAAAAATAATCAATGTTAATGTAGAACTTTTGAACATTTCTGTAGAACAGTAGAACAGTCCAATATTGGGGCTTTTCTTTCTTCATTTTTTTTTTCCTCCCATAAAATATTCTTTTAGGACAAAGATGCAAGTAAAAACATTGAATGATCCTTTAACATTACTTACTTACAAATGTTCACAAATACCACATTTACCTTAACAAGAACTAGTTGGAAAATTTACAGTATAATGGGGCTTAATTCATAATAATGTCCTTTGTCACAAAACAGGAAAAAAATAACAGCCGTTAACACTAGCTTACTTGTGGATGTGTATACTAGTGAACTGGGGGCACTGTACACGGGAGATCCCTCCTGGTTTGCCTGGCACAGCAGCACCCTGCCTACAAGAGAGAGAGAGAAAGTGGTATCTGGTTTTGGAACACTCAAACTAAACCTCAGTTTTATCTCAAAACAGAAATAAAGCCATAACTGAAGCAGTGCAGTGAAGCAGAGGCCCTTAATGTCCTTTAATTTCACCAAACAGAAAGAGCCCCAGTAAGCACGTAAAATTTTACATTGGAAAAAGCAAAACACAGACATCCCCCCCAAATCCAAATGCCCTCTTTATCACATAGGGAAACTGGCGCAGGCTGTGTTCGTTAGCAGCACGCCCAGGTACCTCACCTTGCTGCAGCTGCTCTCTCCCTCTCTGCCCTGCAACTCCAAAGCCTCAGGAGCCCTGCTGTGAGCTTCTGCAAAGCTCCCCCACCAACCCCTGCTTCTCATCCCCAAACTCTGGCTGAGATGAGAGGCTATCGAGCAAACAGATAAATCAGACTGCAAAGCTCATATGTACAGACCAAGCATGATCTCAGTAATATTACTTAAACTAGCACTGGTGTGAGAGAAACCAAAATATGACTGCGCATGTAAAGATTTCAGTGTTCTTTGCATGAATGAGAAATACTTAAACATATTCTGTGTTCCACTATACAGGTGGACTGAGGATTAAGAACAAAACAGAAGAAAGAAAACCATCAAAAAAGGAAAAAAAAAAAAAAGTAAAAATAATAAACAAATCAATTTGAAACAGCTCTTCTTTGATGCATTTCCATTTTGAAGAAATCAAAGTTTAGAATTGTTTTGTGTTTGTTTTAATAAATTTAAATCAAATACCTTGCTATGTCAGCATCTTTCTCTGTGGTTATACCCTAGCATTCTTAGATGAATAAAGATTGTTTAATGTAATTCTTTATGGTAGGAAAAAACCTCTCCACCTGCACACCTCCAGGAGGAGCAGGCTGTGATGCATCTGTTTTTTGCAGATATGTTTATATATATATATATATATATATATACACACACACACAGACAATATACAGTGTATGAACATACACTGATGTACTTTAAGCTGCCAGAATGTGTGAAACACACAGTTCCAAATATATTAAATGTACCTGAAAATTTCAGAGACAATTAAGAGAAGTCATGCGTTGACTTGCAGGCAAAGTAACTCAATAGATCAGAAGTGGCTGATCCAACAAGAGCAACCCTCAAACTACATGCAGTTACCACACCTGATTTATTTCAAAAACAAGTCTGCAAATACTTTTCTATCATTAACCTTTTTTTTTTTTTTTTTTTTTTTAAACTGTCTCTTGCAGCTGTTAAATGAGCTGGAAATACGCAGAATACTGAAAAAAAAATAAAATTGTGGTAATTGCAACAACATAGTTAAGTGCGTGAGCACTGGAAATCTCATGAAACTTTGTGCTTTCAAATTCTCAGACCATAGTATAAACTTCATTAATGGGCTTTGGAGATACTTGCTTTTTTTTTTTTTTTTTCTTCTGCTATTTTTTTCAGCCATTCAGTACTAGTCTTAAATGCAAAACAAGGCCTTCTGTTTGTTCTGTCTTACGTGTGGAAGCCGCGAAATAAAGGAACGTACACCTGTAGAGATCAGAGATTCCAATAGCAATCCCAATTTTCAGACTGGCAGATGACCAACAGTAGGAAACACAGGAATATGGATGTATTTAACACCATATAAATGCTTCTACAGAGGCCTGAAAATATGAACTGAAGGTATAAATGAGTTCATCCAGCTGAGTGAAATGAAAAAAAAGGGAAGGAACCATCAAGAACAGTAATTTTCATGTTTTAAAAGTAATTTAAGTATCATGACTTCAAGTATACTTAGCAAGTACAGAATGCTAATGGTTTTCAAAAATTGAGGATTATATTTCATGTATCTTATCCAACAAATTAAAACTTTGCTTTTTCTACGGTGTGCAATTAGAGATGTTATTATTCTTTGCAGTTAACATTCTTATTAAAATTTCTCTGTTGCAATCACATGAGAGTCCAAATTTCCTTTCTCTGGGTTCATTTATAATGAAATACTTTAAAATGGGTGCTTTTTTCATCCATGCTACCAGATTTTGTAATTATATTTGGACATTCTCCATTTGAATTTGTACCTAAAATTATCAGTTAAGTCACCATTATTAGATATTTTGGAAAAAAAAAACCTGAAACTTTTAATCTAATTTTGTGAGAAAAATTGACTTCTGCTTCTCATTTTTTGTATTAAAAATACTTAAATTTTTATTAGTAGAACAGAGTGGAGATGGAACTATTTTCAATAAAACACTTCTGTGAAAACCTCAGAACATGTAAACAATCAGTGAGCTCCCTGATGAAAAAAAAAAAGTTTTCTTTTTCCTCTAGAGTACTGAAAATTCTACCGTGATAGAATGAAGATTTTTTTTTAAGAAAGAGGATTTGAACATAAAGTTATTAATATTTCTTTCCAAACTATAATTTAATAATATTGTGGAGCTGATGAACTTCAAAAAAAATTACAGTCATGCAAGAGTTCATTCGTAATTCTGCAGTCCCTTCTGTAGCAGCATACTTCGAGCTGATACTTCCTCATTAAGAAGCATCTGAACTGCTTTTTCACTTCTTTCTATTATGAGCATTTACATATTTGGTCACATGTGACTAGTGGTATGGGATTTTGGAAATCATCAGCTGAAAGCCTCTCCTGACTCTGTCAAAAGGCTCAGAAAAAAAAAAAAAAGCATACATATTTGAAGAGTGTATTCACTAGAGGCATAATGTGGCACAGGGGAGAGCTTTGGACAGACCTGTGGCAGAAAGGAAGCTGGGGCAGCCTAGCTGCTAGGTGTTACGGTAGGAGAGCAGCCTGTAGTGGCTGAGCCATGGGCTGTCCTGCACACAGCAGCAGGCAGCTGGGCTGGAGCAGGGCACGTTGGCAGCACATGATAAAACTGCAAATAACCCCCCAGGACAGGTGCATCACTCATCCTTGGCTTAATGGCAGGCAGCAAGCACAAAAACGTACTTCCCAAGGTCACTCTTCAATGTTTTCTCTTACAGCTCAACGTTAAGAACATACAGTTTGATCAGGTCCTTTGGTTTAAGAATTATAGTTATTTTGAGGAAATAATTACTCTCAAAATATTCAGGGCAGTGAGGAAAATTATTTGAAATTATTAATATTTTCAAGACCTTAAAAATTCAGTTCCAAATCATTCGAAGATATGGAACTAAAAGTATTTTTCTCATTTTTTCATAGTTTCAAAAGTAAGTTTTTTTGTGTAGTTCCTATTCTCGTAACTTACACAAATTTATCTGTAGAGCATAAGCAGAAATGTAAATATAATAACCCACAGACTACTTCCTCATACGAGGACTATTGCAAAGTTCATGGTATTTTGTGAACACTCAGGTAGCTCAGGAGTAATCAGACTGACCAGGAATCCATCAACAATGGAAGGACTTCTCTGAAATTTATAAGGGATCAGTTCTGCAAAAAAATAGTTTCTTGGTCAGACTGGAACCACTTTGTAACCAGCAGTACAGACAATTTAAAAGATCTGGAATAAGCTTATAAGAGTTTGCACAATTGGCTGGAATCTGGCATCCTTTGAGGACGTATAAATTGGAACAACATTTTTAGAAGAAAAATTCAAATCATTTTTTTTAAAAATACAGTGCTGAAGCAAACAAAATCCATAACGTAGCAAGACCTTGACTGTGGGAATAGCTGTCTTTTGTCACATAAAGAAGATGGAACTTTCAGAAACCTTCACTAACAATTGTACAAAGTTCATAAACAGTTACCAAGAACCCAAGGTCACAGTACATCAGCTCCCACTACCTTTATTTAGTACATCCGCTACCAAGCAAAAAGTTTCCTGTTTACAGTGCTGTTATTTACTCTACAAGAATCTTTAGAGAGTTACAAAAAAGAAGAGGACAGAATAGTACTCCATGACCATCCAGGGAAAAAACATGACGTAAGTGCAAGAACATAAGCATTTTCAGTGGCAGAAATTAAGTCGATATTCAGGGCTGGTCTCCACTGAGTATTAGTGCACAGGTAAGTAAAATGAGAACTTACAACACAAAAACTAAGGTTACTGCATACAAGGAGATTTTGTGAAGATTACACCACCCTTGTCTGTTGCACGCTCAGGTCCCTTGATAAAGCAGCTCTTCATTATTAACATCTATTCTACTCTTACCAATAGGACTGTCTTCCTGCTTTTGGCAACCAAGCACCAGGTTGGTTGCTAAAATCTAAAAAAAGAATATTTATATAATATTTTATCTGAGTTATCATAGATTGTTAATTTATAGCTCTAATATAAAAGCTGCATTGCTTTTTAAATTCAGCAATTTCTATTTCATTTTCCCTTTCTTCCAGTACAGCTAGGTGGTTTATAGATCAATTTAGTCCCTGTACTAGTTCTCAGTCACTCTGCTCCCTGTTTTCCTTCTACCTTCTGCAATAAGTGGTTATTCCTATACTCTCAACAATATCTATTATACCTCTACTTTTCATTTCTATGTACAACATCTGAAGAAACTATGAGGCTGTATCTCTCACAAACATGTCAGCATATTTGTTAGTTATCAGAGACCTCATAAACAAACCATGAAGCACCTGATTTGCTGTTTTAAAAGTATAATTAGGCCTTTCCAGCCACAAATAGAATTACTTTTGTGCTGCAAAGGAACACTGATCTTTAATGAGTTATTTCAAATACGCCACAGAAATGGATAAAGAAGACCTAACTAAAAAGGCCACTGTTACACAATAATACTACATGTTAGCATCCATTATCCCACCTGACAAAGGAGTTTGAAAAGCTTCATATACACTAGTTGGTAAGTGTTAGCTTGGCCCTTCATTACCAACAGTCAAACTCCATGGCATTAGTACACTTTTGAGAATGTTTACGAAAAAGTGCTTCTTGAATGTCATTGGTTACTAGTGAACTTTTTGTAAACAGAATACTCCTCCTTCAGACTTCAACATGACCATTCTTGGATGCCTGTATTGATTATTTAAATACTTCAATTTGCAGAAATTAATGAGGAACATTCAAGAATACTTCCTATAACCCTTTATTCCATTTTTTTATTATCTAAAACAAAAGTTATCTTTAATTGCCTCGAAGTTATACACGGAATTTCATTTAAACATGATAATTTATTGGCAGGAAGGAGAATCTAACGTAGTTAGTGACCAAAAGTGAGTTTTCAAAGTCCAAATCACTATCTGAATTACATTCCAACAGCAAATCTGAAAGACATTCAATTATGAATGACCAATGTATACCTACTTGCCTTCTGATAAGAACTGATAAGTATGTATTCCATACATACTCTAATATTTATGTAATACATCCCTTGATCTATGTAGAATCTCATAAAGTTTTTTAAAAACAAGAAAAAAACATTTTGGGGGGTACTGTTGTTCTAAGACATTTTACAGAATCTTTTCATGCAGAAATTCTGTTCCAGTTTCCTTCCATCACTTTTCTGAGCACAGTGCATGTTTTTTTATTACGATCTCTCAGAGTGTCACCAAAACACTCAATAAAATTAAGCAATGACTCAGGGAACAACAGTGCATTTCGCAACAAACGTTATTCATCAGTCATCCTTCCAATTACTCCTTGTTTTTGGCAAATAGACTTCCCTTTCCTGTTACACATATTCATTGGCCAGTATATTAAGTCACACACTGGGTCTAGATGTTTCCTACATCATCTAACTAAAACCCAGATAAGCAACAAAGTTTGCAGCTCTGCTAAGAATTTTATCTGAGATTCTCTCAATTCCCCTTCTCACCTCTCCCTTCTGTAGCATATACAGTCCATACGTAATCTTTAGCTCTCCTTCCCTGGGACCTGACATGCCACACACAGCTGGTTAGATCACTTACCACTATGTACTGTAGTGTCTTAGGCTGGAAAAAGCATTACAAATAGAATGGAATCTGTTAAGTGGCAAATTCATTCAAGCCCTGCTCCCATGCCAGCATCCTTTCCCTGCCCCACAACACTGCTTTAAATCTTTATCAGTGAAAAGATGAAAGGAACATGCACTACTGAGGCACTAAGGAGGAATAGATTACCCATGCAGCCATAGATTGTGCCACAGCATTCTTGATCTGAGGCAAAGTAATGCCAAATTAGAAACAAACACTGTGACTGACTCCTTGGTATTTTCTTTAGCATGCTGACTAACAAAGATAGGCTACATTTTTTTTGTAATGTTTCCACTCCGCAATGCAAAGCAAACACAATAAACTGCGCTTTCCAAATACAATTAAAAAAAAAAAAAAAAGTTTAATCAGCCATACGCATTCCTTGTCTGGTAATCAAAAGGGAGAAACTAACCAACACAAACTCAGCTGTTGCTTGTACCAAAATACCCAGCAACCCTGGAGAGTTTCCCTATGCTTGTTAGTGAATTTTTAACATTCATATCTGGATGTGAACCGTCATTCACATACTGTCACAAAAAAAATCTAAAGCGCACTGTGTAATCATATAAAAGCAGTAGCACTGTCACTACTGCCCGTAAGCGTAACTTCCCAGCCAAGTATGTTGTTCATGTTCATACAGACGGACATTCTGTACTATTCTCTGTGATCATACACAGAGAGATGTGTCCCACTGAAGCTGTTCAGGACCTCTGAAAATCAGATCTTTACTCCTTATCTTTCTGTCCCCCCCTAGACTAAAACATATATAAATGATGGTTGGTGTTGGCTCTTTTAACTTGATCTGGGTTCACTTGCAACTTTGAGGAAAAAGCACAAAAGAAATTCTGAACTATAAATACAAATACTGAGCTGGTATGACACTCTTCTTGAAATAAGATACTTGAGAATATAGAAATGAATTTATATTCTGCTGATAACCCTATGAGTAGGGACTGCAATAAGAATTAAATCACTAACAAATGAAACTGAAGCCCTCCTGCACAAACATGAATACTACAGTTTCCATAGCCCTGGAGGGATTACAAGTAGATGTAGTTTGTGTTTTATCCTCTCATACTGCATCAAGACACTATTTTCTGTGTAAATTACCTATTTGAATAAACTGATAAGACAGAAATGCAAATCCAATGCAATTAGATGCGGAGATGCAAACAACTAATTTCTCAGTTCTATTTGCTTACCCTGATGGGTGCTGTTTTTATACTAAAAACTCTGAACGACAAGCTATAGCTGAGAATATAAAGGAGAAAGAAAATGAATCACTGGGTATAATCCTGAATTTTGTTAGCTTATTATTTCACCAGCCTAGTCAGATTTCAGAATTTTATAAGCTTGAAAAAAACCGTTACAACAAGGTAAAGCAACATATCCAAACTTTCCCAAACACTCACCTTTTACAATAAGCAGTTCTATACTTGGGGATTTTCCCCAAATCATTTTCACAAAGAAAATCTGACACAGCGATACTGGGTATTGCGTCCCACTGAAGAATATAACTTTGCCTCAGACAGGTCTGCAGATAAATAAACAACTGAAATCTCAGTACCCTCAATATGAAATTCAATTGAAATGTAAACGTACTGGGGATTCTGTGATCTGATGCCTCAAAACGAGAAGAAAATGCAAGGCAGAAAACAGAAGACATTAGTTATATGTTTGGAATACGATTCAACATAATCTTAAACTGCTTTAGCATTAATTTTCAAATGTAATCAAGGTTTAAAACGCATCAGAGTTGTTTTCCATTCCACTTAACTGTATTAACTTCACATTTCATATATTACTTTATTACGTTACATTTCAAAATTGTCTGTCTGCCTGACTGTCCATCCTAACTCACGGATCCCTCTAATTTTGTTATCCTTTTAATCACAGGGATTTATTCCACTGATTTTTATTAATTTACAACCTTATCTAACATTGCACACATCCCACAGAGTCCTGAACAAACAAGACTTTTACCGATTAACTGTAGTTTGTCTCAAATTACCCTCCGAGAGATTTTTAAGACAGTGCTCTTTGCATGTAGCTATGATTGGTATTTGAATTACAATATCAAGTTTAAGAAAACCTCTCTGTATACAGGAGCCTAGGCTTCAGGTCCACAGGCAGTGCACACCAAGGCTAACTCTGTACTGTCCACTAATTGGTATAACATATCTAATTGGTATATAACAGTAGCAGTAGCTATTTAACAGCTGGTTTATAACCAGTCTCCAAAGCTACACCATGCAGTTTCGTTTGTATGAACCACATTGAGAGAAGAGGAATTGTCTGAAGCCAAATAAATAAATATATAATATAGTCAATATATATAAAAGTAATAAAACTTCTTTTATTTGTAATATTTTTTATTGAAAAAATACAAAAAAGGACAACAAAACATAAAACTAGCAGGGTGGACAGGTATGGTCTAGAGGGTAGCACTGGACTAGGCTCAATCTTGTCCCCTGAAGCAAACAGCTCCACCACACATAGTTCAAAGGTGTCTAAAACCAGTCTGACTCAAATTTTTACATCCCCTTACAGAGCACATGACATCAGGTGTGCACGCGGAGTTTCTAGTGCAGTTCTGAGCTTCCAGAGCAGTTTCTTTCTATCTGAATCTATTTCACTTATATTCCATACAATCCCAAGCCAATACATGGCAAGTGGAGAAAACAGATACACCTCAAAAAATGCTAATACTCCAAACAGTAGCATGGATTTCACGCTGCCCCTGTAGTCTCAACTATCATGCTATTATTTAGGTAGCATTTTAACATCTTGCATACAATTAAAAAAGTATTTTTTTCAAAACAGTCAAAAGTGTGCAACCCAAAGTAAAACTCAAGAATACAGCAAATGCAATACATCTGTTCTAGTTTCCAGCTACGTGAAGCTCAGGGCAGTTTCTGTGCATATATTAACAATCCACATATTTCCCTCTATGAACCAATTACTACATCCTTTTAATACACATCTTCCTAGAAATATAATGATACTGATCTTCCTAGAAAAAGTACTAAAGCAAGTAAGCTGTAGTCATAATTACACATTTGATTATGATTACAGCTGGTCCTGTATTCATCCATCAACTCACAGGACAGGTGTTAAGCAGAATTCAGGCTTACTCATGCACAGCAGTTTGACATTCCCAGCCTACCCTATACACATTGCTTTATTTCACAGAACCACAGAATGGCCAGGGTTGGAAGAGACCTCAAGGATCATGAATTTCCAACCCCCTTGCCACATGCAGGGCCACCCAACTCCTCATTTAATACCAGACCAGGCAGCTCAGGGCCCCATCCAATCTGGCCTTGTACGCCTCTAGGGACAGGGCATCCACAACCTCTCTGGGCAGCTGTTCCAGCACCTCACCACTCTCATAGTAAAGAAATTATTTTGGATTAGATATTAAAAAATGAACAAGTTTACCTAAAGAAAGCAAGAAATTTTCATACATGTTACCTGATAGAACTACCACTGAGGAAATCTTAATCTGTTTTTACTAAAAAATAATAATAATAAAAAATTCCTAACATACAGGAGGAACAGACATTAGAGAACATTTGCTATCATTCATTCTGGTCCTACTTCCTTTCTCACAATATCTATTTGCATAGACTTCTATATAATACTTCATTTCTACAGGTTTTCTCCATTTCAGCATCTAATGTGACAATTCATCACTTGCCTTCCCTGCCTCAGCTGTGTGCTTTGCACCCATGGCAGCTCTATCAGCTTCTGGTATTGCTTTATATTCTCAAAGTATTCTTCATCTAGATTCCATAGCTACTGATATGACTTCTAGAAAAATCTTCAGCATCAGCAATCTGACCTCATACCGCACCATTACGGTGATGTAGTACTAATTTAGACAAATCAGCTCCAGATCCATAGACTCCAAGTAGTGAGATAGGGTCAGCCTGGTTTTGCTGTGTAATTACATAATTAAATAAAACGAGTCAAAGTGGAATATCACATAAATAAGGATGATTTGTAGAAAACTCAAAACCTACAGCTCAAGAAAACTTTACTGATGAGCAAACAGATTGAAACTCATCCCTTCACCCCCCCCCCCCCCCCCCCACACACACACACTTCCCTTCTTCCTGTTTTGAAAGAATTTCAAATTTCAGCATATATACAGTTTATGTTTATCCAAATTCTATTTATGCAGAAATTCATAATCATCTCAAGTGATACCTCTATACCAGGCTATGGTCAAACCTACCAAACTTCTACACCGAAGAAGCCAGAACCATTCTCTATGTGCTGTTAAAAGATGTATCTACCAGTCAAGATTTACCATGAAATAATCATGCATATGGAATTTCTTTTACTGATCAAATAGCAATAATATCAAAACCCAACTGTATACTGTGTTTTCAAATATATATCCAAATAGACCATTGTTTAAAAGAGTAGTACTGACAGTATCTCATTTTCTTTTTAAAATATACAAGCTTCAATGGAATGATAAATCTGCATCAATTAACCTTGCTCCAAATTTTAATGTATAACCAAATCATGAAACTAATATTTCAAAAAATAAAGGCGTTAGTATTATTCTTCAGCATAAAGCATAATTAAGTTCTAGAATACTTTGTTTGAAAATATCTAGTACAGATGCCAAATTCCATTTTCTTCTGACTTTATTAATTTTTCATAAACTAGAATTCTGACTATAATGACTTGCAACAGTTCCACAGAAATTTCAGACAAGCATTAACTGTCACTCCTGATGTTTAGCTAACTAGGATGTCGCCAGTTATACAGTGGTAGTCTAACATGATTTTTGAAACATTACAGATTTGTTTTACACTTTGAAAAGGAACATCTATACAGAACTCGCAGGGGGATAATTAGTTCATTTTTATGTATTTAGAAAATCATTTTAGTTAATAATGTTGAGAAGATGTTTATTTGAAAAAACCTATTTAAGTCAATGGCCAAATTCAAATTTAAGCGTATGTAATATGTTTTAAAATAAATTAATCTATATATTGATAAACAGCCAAGTTCCACCAAAATTAAATTCTATAGATACAGTGCAGTGAACTTTCACCCAAGCATTTACAACTGCTGGACAATCATGTAACTCAGCTTCACAAATTCCAAACGCTTTCACTGGAAAGTATTTCTAAGGTATTATGCAACAGTCATTTAAATTCAAAGGAAGAGGCTAGAAAGATTAAATGAATCCCAGGTGTTTTTACACTCCAGAAACACACGCTTTAATACACGGACAAAGAGAATTAGCGTTAGCAAACATACTAAAACCCTCTCGTCTCTTGGGTTCTTATTTAAGCGCATGTTTATATATATTGTATTATGGTATTTCTTTATTTCTTAATTAAAAACAGCATTATACTTCTAAGTTTAAATCAAACTTATGAAAGGAATCTTGTTACAAAAATCTGCCTCCTGAAGGATAACTGCTGGTTTCCAAATCCACAGCATGCTAAAAAGCCCCATGCTGTGACTGTATGTATACAGAGACAAAAACACAAGCCTTTCCCCCTGCTTACATTTTAACTGATAGGAAAAAATACCCAAGCCACCTTAAAATGACACGCGTGAACTATTCAAGAGACTGGACATCTACAATAGTGCTTATTGAGTTATGACTATGAAGTGAAAACAACTCCTCAAAAGGTGTTAGCGGAAGAAAAGTGACTATGAAGAAGAGCGGAACTAACGAATATAGAGATAATTGCATTAACCACTAAGATTATTAAGGAACAGGCCCATCTCTGCTATGAGGAAAGCTCTGACAGCTCAACCTGGAGAAAAGAATGCTCAGGTGAATCTCGTCAACACATACAACTCTCTGAAAAGAGACGGGAAAGAAGATAAAGCAAGGCTCACTTGAGCAGTACCCAGTGACAGGATGGTAATGGGCACAGCTGGAAGCACATAAGGTTCTGTCCACAAGCCAGGGATTACTTTTTTATGATCAGGGCAACTAAGAACAACTGCTTGTAAAGGTTGTGCAGTCTCCATCCTCAGAGGTGCTCAAAAGCCATCTGGACATGGGCCTGGGCAGCTTGCTTTAGAAGACCTACCTTGAACAGGGGGTATTGGACCAGATACCTCAAAACTCTGTGATTCTGTCCATGGATACATGTATCCTTACAATATCTTCTATTTAGCCATGTAGGATGGCACTTGCAACTAGCTGCTGAAAAAACATCTACAACTTCCTGACTATTCAGGAAAAATAGTATCTAATTAATTACCTAAGAAAAAGGAATATGAAATCTCTATTAAATGTTTGTAATTTCTGTGCTATGCATATAATTAGTGGAAAAGAACCAATACAAGTCCTTTTTTTGCTCCACTGACAATTGATAATTTTGGAATAGTATACTGTTTGCTGGCTATGACTATATACTTACATACACTCCTGTGGTCACTCCTGTCCTCTGAAAGAACATTCACTATATTGCTAAGTCATTCCTGTAACATCTTTTAATCCAACTTCACACATTGAAACCACCCAAAAGAAGCCTCTCACCACCTACAAACCCTAAAATATATGTTCTAACACTTGCAAATACAAATTCCCTTAAAATGGCCTTACTGAGTCTCAAGTTATCTACATTGAAGGACCGATCTGCCGTAGTAATTTGAGTGCAACAAAACTCTACATTCCATGAAAGAGTGGAAGAGAATACTCAATAATTCCGCATTTACAAAAAGAAAGGAAAGAAAAAATGGAAGATCAGCAGTAGCTCTAAAAGGAACAAAATAGCACTTCACTTTCAGACTGCCCAAGGCTGAAATAGAGGTTGGGTATCAAGCATAAAATAAACACTGATATAAAAGGAAATAAGCAAGTAGAAATCACATTGTAACACCACCACAGAAACAGAACGTAACAACTTACAGTAAGAAAGTGCCATAGTGCTCCTAATAAAGAAATCAGTCTGAAAATCTTTCTGTTTGTCAATCACAGATGAGCATGCAAGGATGGATAACAGACACATGCTTAACACAGCACAATTATGTTTCACTATGGGATTGATTTAAAATTAGATGGATACATAAATAAATGAAAAGTCCCAGTTTATACGGAGACCTTGTGAAATGAACCACATGGTGCTTCTTACAAATTTCTTCATTAAGACCTTCCTAAAACTTGATAAATAGTATTCTGGTAGAGATATGCGGGAATGGAAATGATAACTTCATTAATATTTCTTTCTCATAAAGATAAAAAGTATCCTTTTATTAACTCGAAGGAGACTCTTTGGAGGTACAGCAAATATTTTAAATTACCTACTGATTATAGTAAGTTCATTTTGAAAAGTGGAGTTCTTTGAAATGGTACAAATAACAGTTCTTTTGCTTATTATGAAATGCCATTTTAGGACATTACTGCGAACCTGGAGAAGGGTTAAAGGTATGCCTGAGAGCCAGGCCCTTGTACACCCACACTCAGAAGCTATGAGGGAGTCTTACTGACCTCTGAATTAAAACCACAGCTTTCAAATGGCTCTTTGTGAACATCTTACTGTTAATTCCCATTTATGGTACCACACAGCATGGATATCCATGTGCTTGGAGCGTTCTAATTTATTACGGGATGGGCATTTTTAAGTCAGAAAAATAGTCTTCGGAGGGCTACTCAGGAAAAAAAAAATATCATATTTCTTTATGTTTCTGTATTTCTGTATGTTGACCATAAGAAGTAGTCTACTTACATTGCACCTGCTGTTACATAAACCTGCTGGTTATCTTATAGTCTCCATATTTGTCTGTCATATGTTCCCTCAAAAAGGCATTCTTTCACAGAAGAGTACACTCATAGAAAAAAAGCAGAGCTGTAAGGATCATGTCACTGGTCCTACTGTTTACCATTATCTTCAAGGTTTTAGATTTGATTTACATCGCGTTCTTCCCTATTTGACTTTAATTGTCTGCTTCAAGTTGTCAGGACATAACTATATCTTAGATTTGCATTGCATTAGGGGATCTTTTCCTTTCTCTATTGATCTTGTCTTATGGAGTAATTTAACTCAATTCTAATTTTCTTTTGCATGCGGGGTGCTCTTTTTCGAAGGAAGTGAGTTATGTGTATTCAAGTGGTGCATCTTATGAATCTTGTTAAGCTTTACCGCCTTATAGCCCACACTGATGGAATATTTAATCACAGAAATGAGTTGGCAGATATGATGTACAATACGGTTAAGCCTTGCGGCGTGTGTCTTCACCAGCAATTGAGAAACGGGTGAATTTGCCATTCATCACTGCCATCCTGACAGCTTTGTATAACCTTCTGGGATATTTTTTTTTTTACTTATTTATGAAGATTAAAGGTACTTTAAATCAACAGTTTTTCTAGAAATATTTCATTTTTATTTCAGAAGTGGCCAAATTTTTCATCATTTATTAGAGCAGAAGAAATTTCTTGCACAGACTGTGGAATAGATGGTAGCACTTCAACATGACAGTGTTCGAGACGATAATTAAACCAAGTGACTGTAACTTTAACTGTCTTAAAAAAAATCACATTTCTAAATTTAAAATCTTCAAAAGTGAAACTGCTTCTTTTCCAGGTAAGGCGGGTGGATGCATAAATAAAGATATGCCACAGCATTCCATTATGGCATAGAAGAACTATTTCATTTTCTAATGACTTTAAGAGTTTGTGCAGTTTTTTTTCTGTTTGCTTATTTTAATCTATATTGCTTAAAGGAATCTTTAAACACCTGTGAGACAAAAGTTTATTTCAGTCATTACAGAAAATATGCAAAATAAAAAGGTCTGTATATGTACACAGAAAAAAATACTGAAATACATTAAGTATCCTAGATAGAACTTTCTGCATAGGTGTGGTAGAGTGCATGGCATAATTCATAAAATTAAATTAATACTCTTCTAATGGTAATTAAAGATTCTCATTAAGAAGGGCAAACACCTCCCTTGCGTTGGCAATAAAAATGCACTTGGGACTTATACAAAAAAGAAAATCAATAACCTGCCATTTTATAATTAAAAGAAAAAATAAATGTTAGGAAAAAATCCAGTAAATTAAGAAAATTACCTTCAGGAGAGATTGAAAATATTGATTTTAATTTACAAACTATGTGAACTCTTCATGCCCTACTTCATGAGACAATTATAAGTCAGACTGTTAATTCTGCATACGTATTAGAAAATTGATTACTGTACTATGGGAATATTATTATATTTGTCATTAACACAAAGTCATTTATATAAAATGACTAATAACTCTGAATTCCTAATTTATGCAGGTTCAGGGTTGGTTCACCAACTCCTCACACAAGATCAATGTTAAATTCCTGTTTTCAGCGTAGGTATACTTCAAAGAAGGAAACAAATTCCACCTGCACCAAATATTGCTCTTCTATGAATACCAGCTTAGTGTTTCTATTATTCTTTCACAATGCAATTTGTATTGTTTCTCTATTTCAGTAGTTGGCACTGCACATATTACAGGCAGCTTCTTTAAAATAAGAATTTGTTTATAACATTTCTATAGTGTAGTTCTATACAACATTTTTTCTCTCTTGAAATTCCCTGAACTAACCAAACATTTTCAGTTTTATCCAGTGGAGGCTTAAGTATCTCCAAGGATGAAGATTCCCTAGCATCTGTAGGCAACCTCTTTGCATGCTTAACATGCATGTTAGTGAAAAGCATTTGCCTAATACCTACTGGAAACTTCCCCTGTTTCAACTTGCGGAAATAAGCACATTGTACAATTACTTCTTTATTTTTCATTACCTACATATGTGACAGTGGATTAACATTTTTGTGTTTTAAAATATGAACTGAAATTTTATCCTTTCTAACGGATAAGTGTCTATACACCCAGGCACAAACAACTAAAAACAACTAAAAAACCAAAATGGAAAAGAAGATTTCCCAGTGATTCCCATGAAATTCACAGGACGTTTTATGTGATCTGGAAACCTAAGAAAGGAAAACAACTATACAACCTACTAGAAACATTTGCAGCAACAGGGATCATTTCTCCCTACATTACAAACTATTAGTTTATTTAAAAAAAAAAAAAAAAGTCATTTTTGGATTTTCTACAGGCTATGGGTGGGATTTGGGATTCAAGTTCTTCTATAATCAAATTGATTTTGGTATACACCCACATTTTCAGTGCTGTTTCTGCAGTGTATTTACAAATTGCTGCTAGCAATGGAAAAAGGCTAAATCTCATCAACTCGAAGTTGTACCAAGGATTAGAATTGTCTTAATAAAGCCTATATTACAAATACAATCGTTTTACAAGACTGATTAACTAAATACAAGATTTAAAGAAAAATGTTCAAGAAAAAATTAGGAATGGAGTTCATAATTCTATACATTTGTGTGAATATCTGTATCTTATATATATATTTACTTATTTACAGATAGATATTTTTGGTTGTTGCCTAAGCTCAAGTAACTCATGATACCAAATGTCTGTACTGAAATATAAAAATAAAATGAATGAAATAAAAAATAAAGTATAAAACAACTAAAAAAATCTCATGAAAGGCTGCAATGATGCAGTTCATGTTTTGCTATCCAACAAAAGACACTCTTGTATCTTCTACATTAACTTCAGTATTCCCAAGTAACTGCCAGAACCTTCTTAATAAATCTGCAAACGACTGGCAGGGAGCATAAGTTAAACAAAGAAGCCAAACCTCACACAAAATGTTCAGTCTGTACTTAAACATGTTTAAATAAAACACAGCACGGACAACTGCAGTTTAATTCTTACCTGCATAGAATTCTGGACTATAAACCGCACCAACAACTGGATTTAATTTCCAGCCTGCAGCAAACATAAAAGCATAACGGAGTTAATACTGCAATTACTGATAATAATAATGTATTGTTTATTTATTTATTTATAATAGAAACACACCTAAAATGCATTCAAGGTCATTTTAATAAAAGTTTTATAGATGTCTTAGATCACTGATCTTTAATATCAGAATACTCTGATTCTCAAGTATGGAGAAAAGAAATGAAATAAATCATTATCTGGATATTTCAATATTACAAGTAGTACTGGAGCAAATTATCAGGTGAACTAGCTTAGCTGAAATGCACGGCTACCATGGTCTTATTGCCTTAAGTTACACAATTACATCAGAACTAGCTCAGGTATCGCTATATCATGTAATAACAGAATAGATCAGTTCTTTTTCATTGCTTTAAATCTCCAGTTACACACTAGTGAGGCCAAAACAGCTCATTTGCTGGACACAGGGTACTTCTGCTAAGCGTGCGTTAGCATATATTACAAGGCAATAAAATGAGCATTTTCATTCTACTTTAGATAAAAAATGAAAGTGTAGACACTGTAAAGAACAGTCCACCGTGACAGAAAAGATAACTGTGCACTGTGTGAACCCAGTCAAATGCCAGACACTTTTTTTCCAAATTGAATTTGTACTTCAGACTCTGCACTGAAATGGCACTACACAGTCATGTATCAGAAATGGCTATAGAACCTGTGTGTACAGGTGGCATATTATGATGAAATAGCTGGCTTATATGAAAATGCTCCAGTCATGCTCTGCCAGCCTCTTACAATGGCGAATGTAGCCAGTGCCTTTCCTTCAAACAACCACTGTCCTACAGCTGGCCTAGAAGCAAGCCAGAACCAAGAGATGCTCTGTGCCATCTGTTCAGGCAGCACTCCAAAGAATTGCTGTTGAGTCCTTACATGTGATGCTGCTCTTCCAGGTACAGAGAGTACACAGCTCTGCTGTAGAAACAGGGCCTGTGTTCAAAGTACATATGATGCTAAGGACAGCAACGTTGTAGAAACTTGCGGGGAACTTGTAAGCTGACCCTATACAGTCATCTTTAAAAAAGTACAGATTAAATGTGCTAAGGAAATAATTGCATATCGCACAGTAGAACAAGCTTTGTTAAGAAGTGGGGCACAGCAACATAGCAAGGATTAGAAAGGATTACTTTCACTTTTTAGAGCAGACAGGTGTGCATTGCCTGAGGAATGCTTTGGTGGGAAAGAAGTCCTGACACACTGTTCCTTTTCTTCCTGTTTGCATCCACAAGAGAAAAGTGAAGCGAGAGGGAAATTAACCGCACTAATTGTCACTAGTTCTGATTTTGAATGTAAGTTTAAATTAACATGTCTCAAATACAAGATACTGCTAATATTCCTCATCTAATCTCTATGCCGTGTTTCTCATTCGTTGTTGAGGTTCTCTCAATCTATTTGCACATAATTCTCTATTCCCCATGACTTTGGGAGAGCAACCTGAACTGATGCAACATGAGCATCAGAAGTATGCTAAAAAAAAAATCTAGAAATTACAACCGTGAGCAGGATAGGTTGGAACATCTAAAATTTATCAAGTGTTTTTGCCAGCAAGTAGAACTCTTGACTGAATTCATGCACAGTGAAAAGGCAGTTCTATCTCTGAAGCACATCCAATATCACTGTATCTGTGAACAAACTCACACCAAAAAGTCCCACTAGAAACTGAACATTTATGAACTGTTCACTCCAGGAATTGACAAAGTCAATGGAAAGGATATTTATTTCAAAAACCACCTCACACACAAGAGCAAAGTGCTTATCTGAATGAAGCTGCATATATTTAAAAAATATATTTTTAAAAAAGTTGAGATTTGTTTTGCTTTTAAGTCTGTTGCCTTTAGCAACCCTATTAACAATATAAGCCCAGTTATCAAGCAACCAGCAATACCCAGGAATGGAAGGCAAAATGGAGTGCATCTTATTTTCAAATTCCAATAAGCATTAAGGCCTTACATGTTGTCATTTAACCATATGTGCCAATAATGTGTCAGTCACCACATACACTTTGAAAAATGAAGCCACCTACTAATGAAGAAATATGTATCTATGAACTGCAGCTAGTCTGTTATATAACCACCCATCAAAAGGTGAATATCAGAGAAGAACATCCTGCATGTATATGCACCCTTGGATGTATACGTTTGCAAACAAACTGTAATTTTTAGGCACTGAGGAGGATGCTTCACAGTTGTGCTGGAGACCTCATGCAGACAGAACAGCCTAGAGAATCACAGACACAAAACAGTACAAGTGGGAAACACTGAACAGCAATTTATCTAGCTCTGGATATAAATAAACGACAATGTACGACAACCCAGCAGTGCAGAACACAAAGGTGAATCTTCCTTAAAATCAGGTTCCTAAAATCTCATTTCCAGCATGACCATCCACTAACACTAGATATGTTGATGAGTAATGTGCTACTGGTAAGCATTTTAGCTTTAGCATGATATGCATACAAAAATATACATCATCATTGATATCAAATCTACTTTTATATTTTTATAATTACAATACAGCAGGCTAAGTTCATAGTACCTATCATATGCATAAATTTAATATAGCTTCTTATTGTAACAAAATCTTGCTTTGTGATCCAGTCAAGCTTCATGTCTCTCTCGTTAGATTTACTGAGATGTTTTAAAGTCAGTAATAACGAAGGATTTCCCATCTGCATCATTTGGCAAGTTACACATTTACATACAAAATGAGGAAGAAAACACTTTCTGAAAAATCATTAGGAATTTCAAGACTCCTCTTCTCCATATCATTATAACTTGTTCAATTATTGCATGTCAAATGAAAACTGTCACTTTATTTTTACCACACTAAGAAAAAAATATGACTCTTTAAATAAAAAAAATGGTCACAATTTGCCATGGTTTTTAGAAAAATCTCAGTAATGAATGCTCAAATACGGAAAATAAGATACATTATATTTCAAAACAGTAAAGAGTCTAAGCTAAATGTGGAAATTGTTATTGCTGTATATGTAGATTTCATCTGTTTTCTACTGGGATGGGAAAAGCTAAATTAAATTGGAAAGCAAATAATTACAGCTACACATTCTAGTAAAATAGGAAAACGTAATTGCAATTAACTTCAATTGATGTATTATTGTTTGACGATGAGTTAGGAACTTGTTAGCATTTTCTGAACTAGCAAGTGCAAATAACTTCTGGAGCACATGATAAAACGTTGCCAGAGAAAACAGATTCGAAATGTTTTGTCTTCAAACACCTTGAATATCCATAGATTATGTTTTTATCATTAATTTAACTTTTTAGATCACTATTAGAATAACTTTTTTAAGCAACTGAGAATTTAGATTACTCCATGGAAGAAAGGCTGGAATCAGCATTCAATTGCAAGTTGCCCTTTACTTTTAACAAAGCACATAACGAAGACCAAAGAAATATCTTTGCTCAGATATGTGACTCAGTACTATACAGGATCTCACTCCTGACAGAGGCATTCTTCCTCCACCATCCAAGAAAAAGTGAATCCTTTGATCAGCTCGTTTGTTACAACATTAACACCACACAAAGCTAGAAGAGAATAATGCTACCGGGTACATTTTCCCTATACAAAAGCCACTGTGGTTAAACTCACAGATTCCAGGCAGGCAAAATGCTCGATGTTATGCCCATCCCTGTGAATTAATGTAAGTTCACAAGGATGGAAATTAAGCTCGGCTATAATGTGCTTTCTTTCTGGGTTGCTGGATAAAGTATGAGCCCAAGGAGATGCAGAGGATGCAGAGTGTGACACTTCGTCCGTGGATGAGTCCACCCATCCACCGGAAGAGTGAAGTTTCGCATGCACTGACATAAAAACCACACAGTGAGATATCATGCACTTACCATTCGTGTAAGGGTTGACGGTCTTTTTATTTGTCATTACACGTGCTGTTGCATTATTTACCTAAGCACATAGAACACTGGATTAGAAAGGGTTACAAGGATGGCCTGTGGTATTATTAAATGCATGCATTATCATTGCTATTAGTCATGTAAAAAATAAAATGCAATTTAATTTATAGAAGGCAACAGGTGCATAACAAAATCATACTATTTATAATTACATTTACTTTCATAACCATTTTAACTTACAAATCATTTCAATAAAGCAAAGTCATATCATTTAAACTTTAATAAAAAGACATTAAAAGCAAATTAAAAGGTACTGCATAATTTAAGACTTAAGAGCATGCTTGTATTCCATGATAACACTGATACAATAAATATTCAAAACAGAAAAAAAAAGATTATATGAAGGAACATGCAGTGGAGTAGAAGGGAAATAGACAAGGTACAAGGAAACAAAGAAAATGTCAAAAAAAGGGACAAACGAATTTTAGCAGTGTGCAACATAACCCTTTAGAAGAGAAGTACCATTGGAAAAGCAACATCTAGCATTCAACACTTGGAACAAGAGCCTTTTTCATTGCAAGAATTAACAAAATCATTCAAGCTTTAAAATCACAGCTAACAAAAGGATAAAAAGAGGGTGCATTATTTAACACAATATGGAGTTAACAATCTGAGTAAGATGTGCACGAAGTCATATCCTCAATCCAATCAGTGCCTCCCAGGCTTGCTTAAAACGTACACTCAATTACAGGCGTACCAATATAGAAAAAAATGTAGCATCAAGAAAACTTAATACAACAAGTCAAAAAAATTCACGTGGTATATCAGCGCTAAATACGTGAAACGGCAGATGGACTTCTCCACTTACCATTCAGCACCATCGCCAGCATGGGTATGTATACAGTTACCATGGTTACTGAGAGTTTGGTGAGGGCCCTAAGCGCTACCGTCGAAGGGGGAAAATGAAAAGGCAAAATATGCAACATCTTACTCAAAAGACGACAGCATTTTCAATTGGTATTTTTTTTTTTTTTTTTTTAATTCTAACAAATACGACTGAGGCAGTATTGAAGGGGATCCAGTGGTACTAAAACGAGTTTGTATTGTTTCTTTTATAGATACGAATAACTCAGGCCATCCAGCCAAAGGAGCCTGATGGTTTCAATAAAAACGAACTCTTAAAATCGGTTGGTTTCTAGTCTGCCTTAGTTTCTTTTTCTTGCACATCTTTTGGATGCTTCTTTTCCAATCTGAATTTTTTTGAAAGCCACTGTGGATCCCACATCAACCCTGCAGAAAAAAATAAAAAAATAAAAAAAAACAAAACCAAAACAAAAACCAAAATCAAAAAACAACCTTTTGTTTGTTTTTGTTTTGTCTGTCACACAGTTTTTTTGTTGTTGTTGGCTGATTTTTTTTTTTTTGGGAATCTACTGCACCCATTGATTCACAAAATATCCAAAATAATAACTTCAAAATATTAAAGCCTTTTTTTTTTTCCTCCAATTCCACCTTTCAGCAATAATGATAATAATAATAATAATTACAAAAGAAATAATAATAAAAAACCCAAGTAAGGCCAGATTCTCTCACTTTATATATAAATATATATATAAACAATGGGAAGGGGAAAGGGGAGCACACAGAAGACACCAATGATGCATCTGAAACAACAAATGAGAGTGAAGCAGACATTTATAAAAAAGATGAAAAGGAAAATATTTTGAACATGCACCTCGATTTTACGGCCCTCTACCACGGTGCCGTGTAATTTCTCCCTCGCCCTGTCCGCATCAGCACTATTTTCGAAAGTTACGAAACCAAATCCCTGCATGCAGGAGGGAGAAGGGGGGAAAACAACATGCACATTATTATTTCAGTCAACGACCACTTGTTTGCTTATGTTCTCTCTCTTTAATTTAATATTTTCTTGTCCTTGCTTCATTTCTGTAACATGCAAATTAGAAAAATTATAATTGTATTGAGATGTGCAATAAATAAGCGACAAATGTGAACAAATTTTTTCTGTTATCAATTACATAATACCCTCTGAGAAATTCAAAGAATGATACCAAAAATACCTGTCTACGTGTCACTACAGAGGAAAATAAATCTAACAATAAGAAAATTAAATCAAAAGAAATTACAGTGTCTTCACATAGGAAAAAAAAAATGAACTAATGAGAAAAGAAAATGAATCACATTTTAACAGCATGCAGATATCTCAACAAAATAAAAAACATGTGCACAAAATTCAACACTGAATGTCAATATCCTCTAAAACATTGCCTACTTAATCATGCTTTTGTGATCATAAGAAACACTGTTCCCATGCAACACTAGGGTAACTTAAACTTTTTTCAAACTATACAGCCTTTACTTATTTTTTTATAAAAAAAAAAAAGAAAAAAAAAAGAGAAAAAAAAAGCCACCAACAAAAGTACTTTCAGAAGAAAGAATAAAACTTCCTTGTATTAACAGATCAAATAAAATCACATGATGTGAACAGAAAAATAAACTCCGGTAAAAGAATAAAAAATGAAAACGCTTTGAGTAACTTTAACTGGTTTATTTACTATTTCTATATTTTACTTCCCACATGCAACTGGTAGGACTCCAGAATCCCATGTTAATGGGACAGGAGAACACACAACTAATATGAAATTCTCCACAGGACAAATACTTCACTTTATAACATCAGGCTAAGTAAACATTTCCAATCCTACTAAAATTATTTTTATTATGCTAAGTTAAACTAAGCATTGTTTACAAATATTTCATGTAAAACTGTTGTAAACACTTTTCAAATCAGACATTATAAAACATTCTAGAAACATACACCAACCCTTTGAAATAATTGTTACGATAGCACTACAATGCCTTTGCGAGCTTTCTTGAATAAACTCAACTTCTATAACCCTGAATGCTTCATAATTACAAACACCTGCAAGTTGTACATGCCCATATTTTTAATTAAAGCATTGCTGCATTTATTTGAAGTCCTACTACAACCTTTTTCTTCAGTTTTACTTAAGGTTTGCTTTTGTTTTATCGCTCAACAATAAGCCATGCATCGTATCTATCATATTGAGGTTGGCAGCCTTGCATGCAGCAAGGGGGCTGGAGCTTGATGATCGTTGAGGTCCCTTCCAACCCAAGCCATTCTATGATTCTATGATATTTCCTTAAGCTTTTCCTCCCGTTCATCCTCATTCTGCAGAATGTTCACTGAATTTGAGGGGTCAGTATTCAATCATTTAGCCTCTGAAGTTCTACCTATTATTTACACGGTGATTGAAAAAAAAAAAAAAAGAGGACAAAAGGAGGATACTTATCCTTTTCATTGCAAATAGATAGCCAAGGCAAAACTAAGTATTAACACATAAAACACTGAGGAAAATGATGGACATGAACTACAAAAATAATGCATGGACAAAACAATTTGGAGAAACTGTCAGGATTATTACGTGGGTGTTTGCCTTATTTTGCCTAATAAACGATCATATTGATGCATGCCAGTTTATAACATTGGAAGAGATTTCCATACAGTAGCAGTTTCTATCTGATTCTCTCCAAAATAGTTTAAACATACAGAACATTGCTGCTCTTGTTTTTTATTTATTTTTATTTTTCTTCATTTTAAAGCCACACTGAAGACTGAGCTTGCAAGGGCTCCATCAGCACTCTCAGACCACATGACACCACGTATTTTCTCCACTCTACCTTCTGCAATTTTAAGACAAAGCCACGATCACAAGACAATGAACACATTATTATTTTTCCAGAAAAAAAATAGTGGTCCTCAAGGGAAAGTAAATAAGCTTCCTCAGTATTAATCTTTACATTTTAGATGCCTGTATAGACCTTACTTTAAGCTCTAAATATTTATTTCCTCATTATTGCTACCCCAAAACTCTGACGTTGTAGTTGTTCTTTCAAAAAGCTTATAATTTAGAAGACCACTAAGAAAACTTCACAACAGAAACCACTGCTGAAGCCAGCAACGGTGAGAACCTATTTCCACACAGTTCCATACATCATCTTTGCTTTTTCTCCATCCTTGCTGCAGAATCACCCCACTCTCCATAGGGGAGCCGTTTACAAAATTTAGAATCATTCTCACTGGCTCGCAGTGCTGCCAGTTAATTTTTTTCAAATAACTGAATGGAAAGAAAAATCTAATTATATTAAAAAACTGGAAAGAGATAAAAAAAAGTGGAGCCACAAGACAAGACAAGAATTTCTGATTCTGAAATAAATATCCACTGTATTTTTTTCAATCTTTTCCTATAACTGACACTATTGAAATTAAGATTTTAATTTTTATGCAAATGGATAATTTCACCTAGATTACCAACAAACTCAGCCGCCAACCAAAGATTTGTACATCCTTTATATAAATAGGACAAACACATTAGCATGCATTTCACATGCAGCTGATTCAATAGTTAATTTGGCTTACCAAATTATATATTTTATTAACCAGCAATGTCAATTTCTTCGCTTTATTTTTAAGTCTGTCAAATGACTTAAAAACAGTCAAGCCTGTACAAGACAAATTTCTGTTTTATTTTAGGAGATGCATCGGAGCTTTTGTTATTTGAGAAATAGCTGTTGCTGTAATATACAGCAATTATATAATAATACATACACACCAAGAGATTTAAGCCAGCATACATGTAGTATATAGATCGCTGACTAGACACTGATACACAGCTGTTAGCTTTCGTACTCAAACTTACTGAGATCAGTCAGTAGCCCTTTCAGATTCAAAGGGATTGAAGTTTTAGGAGAATATAGGTAAGCACTGCTAGGAACGGGACTTGAATCAAACCCATCTCAAATCCTACAGAAGAACTTGAAGTGATCAGATAAAACCCAAACATATTCTTGCTGTTCATGACATTTTTCATTACTGAAGTGTTTTCACTACTATAGGATCACTAGCGAAAACCCTCAGTTTAGAAATATTTCCCACCTCCCCAAAAGACAACCATGGAGGCTGAAAGTCCTGTGTATGCAAGATTTAATGGCTGAACAAAGGTATAACCTACTACAAATTTTACTCATTTCCACCCAGAACCAAGTGAAGGTGGCAAGTGCAGGATGTCATTTGAAATTTATAAAACTATCTAGTAGGAACAGGCTCTGCACAATCAACATATTTTGCAAAAACTACACAACCTTCATAATGTAATGATGACACGTTTCAGCCAACATAGGAGATTGTCGCCAACTTAAAAAGATCACCTTCTAAGCCATTAATTTCCATAAGTTTTGGTTGCTTAGTGAAGAAACAGCTAAGTGTTCAAATTGGGTTTTGGAGCAGTAGGCAAGGGAACTAATTAATGAATGTCAGAATAATTCTGGAATATGGACCAGAACGTTTTAAGCATTCTATTAAAGAAAGAGGAAGGATGTGAGGAGGTATAGCCCTTAAGTGTAGAAGTTAAATGCTAACACATGAAAGGAAAAAAAAATTAAAATGTATCTGATTTAAGAGAAATTTATCATATGTGTTTCATCTTAAAAGATGAAAGATCACAGAATAATGGAAAACAATTACTACTAATAAATCATGTATAAGTGTTGCTGGCAGACTAAAACATTAGCAGTCAAACATGACAGTTTTCTAACATGGGAGAAAAAGTAAAAAGATAGCATGCATATGCCATACACAAACTCTTATACCGCAGCTGATATAATAGGTGAAACATACTGTGAAATTGGCTACTGCTTGGAACCAGGTAATGAAGATGATGCAGGCATAATCATTCTATTTTGACCGATTTCTAAATATAGAGTATATTGTTAGAATTGGAGGCAAAGTAAATCTCAGAAAAAAAATTTAAATGTTTTCAGTATAATGAGAACCCTTTTAATCAAATAAATGATTAAACATTCAAAGGGTTGGTGTACTAAGCTTTTACTAAAGAGGAAAACATCTGCACTTAAATAATTTGAAACGATTGTATTTTCTCACTTCATTACTGAACAAGATAGTTAATAGGTATTATTATTATCTTCCATTTCAACAGGAAAAAAACTACACTAATACAAACTCATCTAAAAATATCTTTAAGTATGGACTCATCTTATAAAATACACATGGTAACGATAATTGAATAGTAAAGAAAACAGATATCAACATTCCCATAAAACAAATGGCTATTTGAAGCAGCTTAAGTTACCTCTTTTAAAATATATAAAATGAGTCCAACAATTTTCTTTCTGCTTAGCAAACTAAATCAGAATGCGCTTTTCAATAACATTGAGTTTCAGATCTTACTCATTTTTTACATTAGTGCAGTTGTTTCCTTTTATTTGTTAAAAATATATTCAACAAGCTAAAAAAAACATCTTTGGGTGAATTAAAATGCTTACCTTTGAGCCTCGCTCATTAAAAATAATTTCAACATCTAAGATTTTACCAAATTGCTGCAAAGAAATAGAAAAGTTACATGAAAAAAAGATAACTTAATCAATTCTATCATTAGTAGTACAAATGTTTGTTGCAGAAATTGATGCACTGTATCAAAAAGTTAAAGAATATAAAGTCAAGGATAGTCAAGCACCAGAAAAGACACACTGAAGAGTAGTCAGTACCATTAAATTAGGTACGTCAATGCCACTATGATACCATATATTCATTTATGAATTTAAAATTTATTGAGATATTCTGACAGTCATCATTGAGCTGTAAACTGAATTGAGAGTCTGAAATTTCTTTCGTTACTGTTGCTTTTCTTTTCAGATAGTAGGTTACTTCCTGGTGCACTTCATCCTGTTCAACTGCCATCAATGCTTTTTTAGGAATGTAATATGCTGTTGGGTTAATTTGTTTGGTGTATGGTAAAATATCACTAGGAAGACAAGATTAATGGCCGGATGAACACTGTTACCCTCTGGTCAGGACACCCTCTAAGAACCTGTGTTTCAGAAGATTTTTTGCTGTTGCTTTCCAGTACCGGTTTGTGTTTTACAGGAACAGGATGGAATCAATTGGGAATTTTGTCACTAGCTTCAAGGGAGTGAGGATTTCTCCTCACCATTGCATCCCATAAAGGGATATCCTTTATTCCCTGCGTAATTCTTGTCTTCCTAAAATGTAATTTGGCAAGCTAGAATAGGTAATTACGTGTTGGGGAATTTTCCCCCTCAGTAGGGCACTTTATTATAATATTAACTCTTAATTCCATTGATCTCCCAATAGCACAGTCATCTAGGCATTGCTCATTCACACAAAACCTGACCAAATATTTGACTCACACAGCATTTAGTTACAGTTACTTTTGTAGATGACACATTTTTTGGGATGCGACACTTGAATACATCAGTGGGTCGTTTCTGTTTATTCTTATATCATTAACATGCTCTATTGATCAACGTTAACACTAATAAATGACGTATACAATGATTAAACAAAAAGGCAGAAATTAGAGGCAGACAAATGAAGAACAAGCTACCAGCAGTGCAAGGAACTGCAGAAATCAACCAGTACTGCAGTTTGTTAAGATATAACAAACACAGGACAGAAAGGATAGCACTTCTTTACTTCATAAGTGATTTCATCTTAGTTACGAAAATCAACCATCTTTTGTTATCCCTTGGCTTATTTTATGTTCTTGTATTCACAATCTAGTTAACTAGCATTTTAACTGCTATTTTAGCCTATAAGCAGGCAATGGCTGGTTAAACAAATCATTCTCTGCAGTATTCATGTCAATATAAAAAAAAATAATCTGCTATGTGCATAACACAATCAAGATGCAGCATTATCATTTCACTTTGGATATTTCATTACTCTAACACTTGCAGAAATTTAATTTTTCCATCAAATCAGAAGCTAAAAGATTTCTAAGTCATTCTAAAGCTGGAAAACTCCAGTCCCCCTATCTCGAGAACTAAGACACAAATACTGAGAAGAAATGCAATTGCTATCATTTATAAACAACTAAAATCCCTAGACTTTTTTTTTTTTTTTTTTTTTTTAATGTACTTTCAAATAAAATGCATCTGTTTTACTCGGTTTAAGTCAAATATTTTTTCCCCCCTCTAGAGTGTTAATTTCTAGAGGATTAAATGCAATGCAGCAGTTTAGACACAGGAACACAGACACCATGATTTCATATCCATATCCATAACAGGATTCTTTTTTTCTAGTGAACAATTTCTTTATTTCATACAAACAAATACTAGGAACATCTTAACACAAGCAAAAAGACATGAGAAGAATTTAAGTCTGAGCCAAACACGAGAGATCTAGACAAAGATAATGGCAAGTAGTGTGAGGGCTGCTCCCAAAGTAATGCCTCCTATTTTACTGTGTTGGCCCACAATGGATTTTGGTGGGACGGCAGCAAAGGTTGAACCTTCCCATCAATATTCTGTGACATTTTGATGCATTGTGACAGATGGCAGCAGAGAGGCACTCTGACAAAATGGCATCGGACGTGGAAGTGTATATGAAACAAATACGTGTCACTGAAACCCTTCATGCAATAAATAAATAAATAAATAAATAAATAAAATAAAGGCACCCACTAACATTTATCAACACTTGCTGAACATTTATGGAGACCAAACAGCGGATGTAGCACCATGAGGCAATGAGTGGTACATTTCAGCTGTGGAGAGAGTTATGTGAAAGACAAGCCACGTTCTGGACTGGTATACATGGCTATCAACCCACAAAATGAAGAACATCATGGCCAGCTCTTCTAGGTGAATTGATATAGTACAACCTGAGAACTGTGTATGGGGCTGAATATTGGCTTCAATGCATTGGAAATGGTGGCAAGGTTGAAATATCACCAAGTTTGTATCATCCCACCAATGCTTACACAGGAGCAGAAAGAATACCGTACACTGAAGACCTGTTGATCCAGTACAAGGTTGAAGGTGAATGTTTCCTGTACTGCATCACTATTGGTAGTGAGATGCAGTGTCACCACTATAAGCCGAAATCAAAACAGCAGTCCACCAAGTAGCGACATGTAAATTCCCCACTGAAAAAGTTCAAGACAGAACTTTCAGTGGATGAAGTGATGTGTGTTGTCTTTTGTGACAGGAAAGGGGTTATCTTCTGGTTTTCATGGAACCTGGACAAACCATCAACTTGGACCGGTACATCACAATGCTGACAAGGGCTTAAAGAATCAGATCAGAAAAGAAGATAACTTTTCTCTTGCAACACAGCAACTCCAGGCCATATGCCAGTTTACAGAACGTGGAACACACTGCCAGTATTGGCTGAACTGTCCTACATCCACCACATAGCCCAGATTTGGTGCCTTCTGACTTCTATCTGTTTGAACTAATGAAAGATGTGCTGTGTAGACAACATTTCTCTAGTGAAAAAAACATCGACTGCAAAACAGTACGGCAGCTCCACTGGTGCATATTTTTTGATTGCAGCAAGTGGGCTCTCTTTCATCGCTGGAGAAAATGCATAGCTAATTGTTGTGACTATGTTAAAAAAAAATAGTGTTTGGAAGTTGATAATTTGCTCTATCAAATAGTGCAATTATTTGTAGCTGTTGTAGTTTCCATTGAAATAAATAGAAGGCGTTACTTTTGGAGCGACCTATGTACTTCATGTTGTGCTATGTAACATGAACTATAACACAGAAGAGATATAAGTTTTGGTGAGTCAGAAAAAAGAAAGGAAGAGATACACAAATACTTGAGAGTACTTGTTTGGAAAAGGAAAATCTGTGTTCTAATAGCTGCTCAAGTACTGTTTCCAGATTTTACTTAATAAGTTTTCAAAAATAAACCTAATAGTTCTTGGAGCAGGGAGAAGAAACCAGGTCTAACCTCTCCATGGTTATGAGCCTAGAACTGATGGCACGTATGAGACGTGTGAAACAGCCAATGCACATGAAGGTAGCTGATGGCCTGAGCAAAAGCAAAAATTGAGAGACTTAGAGAAATATAACGTCAAAAAGTTTAGAAGCCTACAGGTCTATAATACCTATGGGAATAGGCAAGGATTCCTATGCCTGGACTTCTTGCTTAAACCCAGCCCATGTCTTACTGTTTAGAGATTCAGTTCTCTTGCTCATCAGGTGAAACATTGATTACTTCATATTACGCTGTCCAAAAATCAATAAATCAAGCATATAAATCCAGATGAGTACAGCAGGAGTATGTATACACTGAATATTTTTAGCCAATCTAGGTAGCTATTTTGGAATGAAATATAGGTAGCTGTTTCTGAACGAAATGCAGAACTACAAAATAAATAGAACACACTAATTTACACATATGATGAAATTAGAAGTTTTTTTCCCCAACTATCTGATTTGTCAGTCATGTTTGGATACAGCTAAATGAAAAGAGAATCTCCAGTGAAAATGGTTAAGCAGTCTAAATCATAGATATCTCTGTCAACATTGCCTGTAATATAAAGTCCTTCTTGCAATGCAAACGTAGAAGAGCATAGACAAAGTATTAGTACTTACACCAAACATTTGTCTAAGATCTGGATCACGGAATCTGAATGGTATATTTGAGACGTGAAGCCGTTTTGGCTGTGATTTGTTTTCTGTGTTTTCAGAAGATTGCGTCTGTTGCTGACCATCGGTCTGTGCTGCATCTTCTGTCTGCTAGAAGGGTAAAACAAAACAATGTAAAGCACGCTGCAAGCGCTTCTGCATTTTAATGTAAATAAAGTGGCGGGCTTAAAATCCAGTCAGGCAAAGGTGCTGAAGGATAACAGAATTTGAAATGAAAATCAAATCCTTTTCTGTATCCTTCTCAGTATATGCATTTGGTGACATTTTTAATACGCATTTCGAATAAGTCAAAGAGAATGAGGGGTATTATTCTCAGTGCTGATTTTCTTAGCTTTTTCTAAATAATGTCTCCCTGTATTACAAGGCTGTTGACACTCTATGTCCAAATAACAGTGTGTTTACAGCAGCAAGCTACAGACTAACAAACAAGAGTAGTGCTTTCATTCTGAGGCCACTGGGATTTCTACACAGGAGGTAGGTAACACATTACATCCAAGTTGCCATTTCATAAGCAGTGCTAATAGGTACCAGAGAGTCATTTTGTCCAGCTAAATGGTCACCATCATGAAAAAAGCCTTGAGTTGAGTTGTGAAAAGGAACAGAAGTATAACCAGTGGAGATTTTACAGATTTTCTTTCTCACCAAAATAAGAACAATAAGAACGTAGGACAGTACTTCTTACAGGGATAATGTATCCTAGTTTTAAAATGCAGTTTTATAAAAGATGGACACTGCTTTGCATTACATTTTAACAAACAGAACATAAACCCTTAGAGGGATTAGGGAAAACAGAAACACAGTCATTCGAAATACAAAACTAACCAACACTAGTCTACCGGTATATTACAGAAACATATGGGTTGCATTCTTTAATGATATCACACAATGTCTTATTCATCTTTGTGTGTACAGCACACACTCAGTAGAAATAGATTTTGCACAGGTCTGTGAAATCAACAGTTATTTGCTTCTGCTGTGGTAGGAAAAAAAAAAGAATAGGAAAAAAGCAGATTAATGAAAGTACAAGGATATCTTACAATTCTATTTTCTCCATGCTTCCTCTTTCTTCTGATCATACTCTTCTTCGAAATATTCATTTTTCCCTTGTGTTCTAATGTTACAGTTCAGACTAAATTTGACTTTTTTATGTAGAAAAAAGTCATCTCCCGTTTCCTGCTGGTATCAAATTTATTTTAATGGACGTCCATTCAAGTGAAGTAAAATGGTTAAATAAAATGAACCTTACCATAGTTTTAGTATCAGTAAGCCTGCTAGGAAGGAGGTAAAATAACTCAAACAGAAGACACCACTTACATCAGCGATGACTACACACAAACTTAATGCTAGCAAGTGAAGTTCAACATCATCATCCCCATGAAAAACAAACGTTCTCCAAGTACTAGCACGTGCAATTTCCTGTATTGTTCATATTTCTATGCCATTATTATTGCTTTAATAACCATCAAGAAAAATAAACTACTGTTGTACAGTGATTTGTTGCAGAGAGATTTTCTGAGAACTTTTCTTCTAGGTCATTTGCTATCTTCTCTTTAAAGACCTTGAAAATCTAGTTATTTTAGACAGGGGAATTTAAACTGAATCTTCAACTCCGGAAGTACAATGCATATATTCTTATCCTTGCTCTACAGCCAAATTCCTTGATATGATTTCATTTAAGAAATGTGACTGTGCTTCACTGAAAGATAGATAATAGCAACAATATCTTAAGCAAAGATAGGATAAATTATACCTCCATGTAAACTAGCAATTTCAGCACTATGCTTTGAATAAAGGTTGGAACAGTTCTTTCTAAGGGATAATCCTTAAAAATAATTTTTAAATTTTTTTCAACATTGATGACTTTATTACCAACTGTTAACATTTTACAATGTGTGCTTAAATAGTGCAGGTGCTCTTAAGTATATCCATAAGTAACCAGCTTTGATGTCTGAATCAGAGGTCTAAATCTCACTGTAGTCACTAGTCTCCTCAAAGAATTAGTTCTCAATTTGGGACAAATTAGAAAAAGCAAAGGAGGTGCAAAACAACTTAGCGAGGGGGCAGGAAAGGGAAAGGGACACAATGAGGCTCAACGCATATTTTCTTTTATAGAATCATAGAATCATAGAATCACTAAGGTTGGAAAAGACCTAAAAGATCACCCAGTCCAACCGTTCACCTATTCCCAGTAGCTCCCACTAAACCATGTCCCTCAACACAACATCCAGTCTTTCCTTGAACACCCCCAGGGCCGGTGATTCCACCAACTCCCTGGGCAGTCCATTCCAGTGCCTGACCACCCTTTTCTCACAAAAACGCCTCATCGTTGTACTGCAGCTCCTCTCCCTTCAGTTCAAGTGTGCTATAACAAACAGCCCACTGAAATTATCCCAGTTAATAAACAGGGAAAGAATTTCAAGGCTTTATTTCATCGTGGTTTTTCTGCTGTAATCCAATTTACAGTGTATTTCTGCCAACTGCTGAATGCCAGTAGCTAAATGGAGTAAGGATTTTCTGAAGGAAACAGACCTAACCTGCACCAGTATCAATGGCTGATATCCTCATTTTTTTTCAGAAGCACCAGTTCACCAGTAATGTCTATGCTGGACAATGCTGCTAAAAAAATAAAAATAAAAAAAAAAAAATCAAACAATAAGGTGCTCTAAAGACTAATTTTCAAGTGATCCAACTATAAGTCTAGAACTGTATGTTTTGATTTGCTGCTGCCTGAACTCACGAGCAAAACCAAAGAAACTAAACAGTTCATCCTTAAGTATTTCTCATGATTTAAACATTAAAGCAGGAATTTAATTGTTGGAAAAAGGAATCCCCAACAACCTTTTAATATGGCATCTAAAATCAACTCAAAAATTCAGAGTTTAAGTTTTAGGAAGTTATTCCATCCATAAAATCAGCAAAGATTACTTTTCACATTCAGGCCTTAAAAGGAGAGAGATATGATAGAAACTTGGCACACAAGAGCAGGTAGCGAACGCAGGACAGGAAAATACTTGAAGTATAACGCTTGCAAAGAATTTAAGGTCAATGAGATTAATCTGAAGATAATTAAAGAATTGTGAAGGTGCTGTTCAGCTTCATGAACAAAGGCTGCCCCGGGAAGAAATTATATAATCAGCTTACTGTATAAATGCAAATTGGAAAAAGTAATTTCTGTTCATTGTATTAATATAAATGATGAGAAACAAGGAGCAGAAGGGCTGAACTGTGCACTATCAACATACCAAAATGTCAGGAGCAACTTCTGTACTGAGAAATTTAACATACATATCAACACAAAGCAAATTTATTTTACCCTTTCACAGAAAACTGAAATTTCCAGTGAAGAGCATTTAAGAGTTCGGGCAACGGGGAATGAAAATTAGAAAGTTTAAAAGGTTGCCATCATCTATGATTCATACCTGCAAATGTCTTTAAAAAGTCTAAAAGAGAAAACACGTAAAGTGCATTATAAGATGTGACATTACAACAGTATCTTTTCAAAGTGCATCACCATCTAGAAACATACACACAGGCCTAGAAGATCTGGATAAGGGTAGTTGCAAAGTGAAATTGAAATAAGAAGCTTACGAGAAAACTTCCAAATAACACCAAAGAGGTAAATGCACAGAGGATACAATCTGGATTTGATGAAGTCCTAAAAAGGAAACTTTCAAAGCCCTGTGGAGGTGGAGAGCTACAATGCAATTTAACTTCAAAGAAATACTACGTTTCAAGACAGTATTTTTACTGCTAGAAGATATAAAAATTGTGTTTATCTTGAGAAATTAACTGAAGTTAGTATAGAAGTATGCCTCACTACGTGCCTGTGGATTAGCATGCAATCAGTGCAGGTCCTGATCCATTAAGGGTCTGTTCTCTTTTAATACCTTTCCTAATTCAATCAAGTAAATTAGTATGCTTTATTCAAAACAAATAAAAATTTATTTACTCTTTATCATTAGACAGAAATAATACAAAATGCACGGCAGTCTGTGCGATGACCTTATTTCTTCTTTTGAGTACTAAGCTGTATCAGATTTACCTTTGCATACCAGGAAGCTATGAGTTTAACTTAGCAAAGACATCACAATACACACACTGATTATTCAATGCATTTCAGTACTGGAACTATCTACCATTGCCACTTCTAAACAAGTGCATTAGAGACATTTGGCTAAATATCTTCTAAAACAATTACAAAAGAAAAAGTTTTTTTTTTTATTTTTTTATTTTTTTACTTTTTAAATAATCCTACAGAGCTTGGTTAGAAGATGGTTTTAAATCTCAACTGTAATCATCACATTCACATAATACAACTGATTAAAAACACAGTTACGCATTCATCATGTATCCACATGGTCCAGCTATGCCAGGCTGTTTGACGTTCTCTTCTTGAAACATATCTTTCAAGAAAGATATAGTCAAACCACTGCTCAGTCAGAGTAAAAAAGATTCAAGCTCTTGCTGTTCATACGGAAATTCATCATTATCATCACAGCCATAGATCTTGTTTCTGTCAGTCACAGCCTTCTTGTGCGCATCAAACCACTGTGCTATCTAAGCAAATGTGGTTGAAGATCATTTGGAAGGACAATGCTCAGACAGAGCTCAGAGACATTTAGTGGCAAGAGGTTTCCCTTGTAAAACTGGTTACTACGTTCTTTTATTTGTTCAATACCCCAAACTCCACATAAGGCAATAACACTATAATGTTCACAGGCCAATAGCCTCAAGGAATAGTAAATAATAAACCTGGTCAGAATTTCTTGATTACTCCCTAGAATGGTAGGATTCATTTACTCCTCATTTTGTTGGAGGTAAAATTAGCATTTGCCAGAATATCTTAGGTAGACCTGGTCGGTCAAACCTGCTCTTACAGTCTTCCAGAGGCAGACAACCCACAGGCAGCTATTTCATTATTTCTCTTTTCTTATTGGAGTTCAAAAACATTTTCATCTCTTATATACCATATGTAAAGTGGAGTAATTAAGACGATTCCCCTTAGTCTCATCTTTTGCCTGACAACTATGGCAACGGTTTTATTCTATCCTCCTTGGTACCACATTCTAAAACATTCTCTGACTTCTCCATTTGGTCCACGTCCTTTTAGCTGGTGCCTAATATCTTACACAGTATTCTATTTTAGGCCTTAACATCTGTTGCTTGAATCATAAGGACAGCATCAGATATTTTCAAGATAGATTTCTGTCATGCATCACGGTGGTCCTTGCTTTTCCCCTATGTCTGTTATTTTTGAGGATTTCTTTCCTTTTATTTCCCCTCTTCAACAGGATTACATTCATATTCATATAAACCTTGTAGTCCATTTACTATACAGTGATACTTTGTGCCAATCATACTAGCGTAGATTCCTGTTCCTGTCTAAATGTCACATTCTTGTTTCTGAATACCACGTTATTTTTTCAGACAATACCTTCAGTTTATCAACATCATTTTGAATTCCAATCCTGTCTTGCAATGTACTTGCTGTCCTTTCCAGTTTGCTTGCCTTGAAAATTTAATAAGTGCACACTCCGTCATTCAGATTGCTAATGAAACTACTGAACAACACTGAGTCACCACAAACCCCTGAACAATTCCTTTTAATAAATCTTCATATTTTGATAATGGGATACTTAAATACATTTTCTAGTTTAGCACCCTGCCATTTGTGGTTGCGTATTTACTGTATTTCCCAGCTTGAAAATAAGCACATCTTGTGCAACAGTGTTAAAGCCTTAAGGTAAGTGAAATACAACATCTATGGCTTTTCCTTTGCCCACAAGGGCTTTTTTTTTTTTTTTTTTGGAAGCCCCCCGGACACTCTAACCTCCCACTTCCTCCCCCACGAAAAAAAAAAGAAAAGACTATGCTGATGGCAGACTATGCTGACAGCTATTATTCTTGCAATTTGAAGAGTTAAAAATACTCAAAGTTAATACACGCTTTAAAGGACTGAAACTCAGATGACAGCACATACCTTTAGCCTACATAACCAACACTTTTCATTCTTTTAAAAAGCATGTTTACTGTACTCCAATTCTCCAATACTTCTACTTATTCTCCAGAAGATAACAGACAGACAGGCATTAATAGCCCCCCAAAATCATCAGTTTAATCTTTAAATACAGAATAGATCTAATTAGAAGCAGTCGATTGGGAAAACAAAACCAAAACCCAACTAATTTACTTGAAGATTTTCTATCTGGCTCCCTCCCTTTTTGATATAGATACGTTTCTCTGACACGTGGGAAATCACTTTAATAATCACTTGGCTAAGGCTGACTTCTACAGAGAGCAATTGTGCAGAGGAGACAGGCAGTATTACCCTTTGCACCAACTAAATTTTACAACAGCTCTCAAACATTCTCTCCATCCATTACCTACAGTTTCTCCATCCTGGCTCAGATACTCTCTTGGAGAACCTCTCTCCTGATTCCTTCCTACATATTTAGCCACAAAACTTATCACTAGTACATTCTCAACTTACAGCCTAGATGCAGAAGAAATCTCTAGTAGTCATGAGTAACACATATGAACAATATCTCCATTTGCCCACTAAAGATATCATCCGCTGAATCTTATCAGCTGGACGTTGACGAAAATTTTTCACAGTAAAAAAATCTGCAGAGCCTAAGGCATCAAATTTAATATTGTGAAGTTCCTAAGCATTTCTAGAATCATATAATATCATAAATACCAAAGATATATGTATAGAAAAAAATCCAGTTCGTGACAGTTCAAATCATTAGAAAATAAGTTGTATTGGTAACCAGTTAAACCAAGAAGTATAGTTACAAATGCACTTGGGTATGAAAGCAGACATAACACAGACCCTTGGTGCTAAAAGAAATCAATGGTAATGGCAGGTTCTCAGCATCTTTGAAAATTACTGCTTTTTTTCTATATACATCAGTTAGCACTGTATGAGGTTTGTTTTCAGCTCTGAGATTTATATCATTTGTCATCTTCCCAAAAAGGTCACGTTCACCAATTCTCTGCTTTTTTCTTTCTTTCTTTCTTTTTATTTATTTATTTATTTATTTTATTTTTTTTTTTAGTGGTTCTACTAGGAACACATTTCTAATTTAATAGTCCTGATAAACAGACATTTTAGTAAGTTACTTATGAGTATTGCCTGGAGGGAACCACAGGATGAAAAATTTGGCATCCAACTGACTATAAGATGACAGACACTGATAAAAATAAAAATTATGTAAGAAACATTTGCTGTGGATATTTACTAATACATAATTGCAGCTTTCCACCATCATTTTATGCCATAAACGTTAAAATAAGTTGCTGAAACTTGAACCATTTAACGACTGTTGATTGCATTTGCAGGCACATACAGAATTGAAACGCTCAATTTTCCATAAAAATTTCTACCTCAATTGACATATATGAGCTAAACAAATTTAGTCTTGATAAAATTTAATTTAGGTATGGACAACATTCAGAGAGAATAGTAAGGCACTCTTAAATCTCTGCCCAGAAATAAGTCAATTTTAATTTGTCATTCCAGAGAATGATCTTCCATGTCTTACGACCCAGTATCATGCCATTATTATTCTTTCAAAGATCTCTTCAACAGTTGACTTCTCTCTTGACCTCTCTTCAACGTTATTCTACATACGTATCTGTTTTTAATAAAAATGTGTTACATTACCATCTCATAAATACTGAAGAAAACTATTTACCACAAAAAACGAGGATATATATTCATAATCCCTAAGATAAGCTAACATCCCAATGCCCGCTTCTTGAGCTAGCCAAGTTACATGAAATGGATATGTTCATAGTATTACCTAAATATAGAATTACATTAATATTTATCACCAAAACTATCAAATCAACTCTCTGAGTACATAAGTGATAATAAAAAAAAGATATAAAAAATACTAGAATAGTAAAAGCAAGATGGCCTTGCATATGATGCTTCACTATACTATTTCCAGTAATTCTGTCAGTTCAAAATATGGGAAAAAGGAAAAATGACACACAAAAATCTTTCACTAGTCTGCATGCAGAAAACAGTTTCTGAAGTTAATGCAAGTTACATCTTATGTAAAAAAGTCCTTTGAGTCTCAAGCATCATCAATAATTACACATCTTTTCTAGGAATTTTCTTTTACATGTTTGTTTTTTCCTGAGTATACCACCTCCCAGGGCTACCATATCACTTGACAGTTCTGGCCAAATCAACATACTGCCTCCCGGTTCCTATTTCACCATGTATTCACAGTAATAAAAATATTCAGGAACTTAATTAAAGGCAGTCTTAAAAATTATGATGAAATTTCTAAGTAGAGAATATAGAAAGCCAAATTCTCACATACGCAGAAATAAATTCAGATGAAATCATTTTACTTCAGTCAGCTACTCCATGCTAGTGTTAGGATAAGTTACAATCAAAGGTGTTCATAAAGGTAAACAACCCAAACAAAAAGGTGCTCCAGAAACTGCTTTTTAAATAAGCCCAAATACTAATTTTTTGTCTCTTTAGTTCAGTTTTAGAACAAAATATCTTCTTTTCAGGGAGTGAAGTTCATCACTTCATATGGAATCTCTCTAAGCATAGGAGAGCCAGTGAGTGTTCCCCAGTCAGTTGATGGGAATTAGCATATTTAAAGGATTTAGTATACGCACATTACACCAATCACCATGCACTAATATGCATACACTAAACGAAGCAGTGAAATTTAAACCAGTGGCCTCAATCTAAGAAGGCTTTGTATTTTACTAGAAATTCTGCAGCCACCTTCTTCTTTACGCTGAGTTTGTAATGGAGTCAAATTCTTAAAGGACTTCACACAAATTCTTAGAAGACTTAAAAAGTCAAGGTCTTAAAATCAATTAAAAACACATTTTATCCATTCTAAAAGAACATGACAGGTCTGGTTTTCCTGCAGCCAACCAAGTGTTACCAGTTCTCCCCGATCTTATTTTGAGAAATTATTACCCCACGCTACCAGTCCCTTTTTTTTTTTTTTTTTTTTTTAAAGGCTCAGACTGGACTGCTATTAACCCAAGCTTACGATATATTTCCCCCTGCTCCTGTTCATTGACTAATCTTCATTTTTCAGAAAACCTCAATTTTATTTTTATTTTTTTAAGACTATACAGAACATAAAGAATAAAATTGACATTCCTCTTGGACACAAAGAAAACCTACTAGATTAGAATAACAATGTTTCACTATGTCTCGATCATTTTCCAATAATCTGTAAATAACTACAGAATATTTCCATATTTTTAAAACCCACCTAAAGTTTAGAGTGAGAAAAGCCTGATTCTACTAATAGCAGACTATAAAATATTTCCAGAAAATGAAGAAAGAGAACAAAGGCAGTAGAATATTTTTAAAAACATAGTCATTGTCTAACTTAGTGTATGCTGAGTTTTTCATATGTAAACATATTCACATAAGGATAAAGTGCTATAGGAATTTACATTAAAAAAAAATCATTAAATAAGAAAAAAAAATCCTCAAAACAGCCACCTGTATTTCCCTGCTACACCAATCAAGTTATTTCTCAGAGAGAAAGAGTTTGTGAATGTCTTTGAGGCATTATTTGATTACGTTGACAATATTATGTGAGCAATGGTTGAGTACCTACTGTGCTGTACTTTTGACCAAATTGATTTGTGTAATGAACACTTGCTCTGTCTCTTCTCTAGCCTGAATAGGGCTCTTGATTTAACCAGTAGAGCTGGAAGCCAAGTGAATTTACAGCCCCCACAGTCATTCTCTCTCAATCTGGAGAGAATAGCAGCAGCAGTACATGAGCAAGTATAATTCAATACATTGTGCTATAAGCGCAGAAAATAATATCAGAGAGCTCTGCAATATACCTTTTTGATTTGATTTGTAAACTTGATAAAAAAGCAATTGAGAAAAGTTCAGCAGAAAAAAAAATATATATGCATCCTGAGCAAAACTGTAACCAAACTGAATGTGTACAAAGAAAAAAAGTCATGCATAGTAACTCCTTTTTGTACTTCCCTTAGATAATGCACATTTTCCACTTAAAAAGGGTCCAGATTCTGAAAAGTTACCATTCTATTAAAAAAGTCAGCAAAGAGTAATTTAAAGCTGAATTTAGGACTTTCTGAAAATACAGTTTCTCTACCCTGCCAATAGTGTATTGACAAACATAGACGGGCTTATATCTTTCTTTTTTTCCCTCAAGTAGATTTGATTAATCAACATTTTTGAAGAAATCATATTCTGAAAGATCCATCCTCAGAATGTGCTTCCCAGAAAGCAAAACAATACGTGTAAAAAGTTCCTTGCATAGATATGCGTTTGAACTTAAATTTTTACATGAAGGTATACACATTAAAAGAAGCGTATCATTATTTTTTCTTATTATTATTACTAGTGGCATAAACATTGCCAGGAAAAGTAATAGGGATTTTTTTTAGTCAGCTGCATTGCTCATGACTGAAGTTCAACAGTCTTTTTTTTTTTTTTTTTTTTTTTTTCAGGACACTACAAGGATAGACTGTTTTTCTAAGCTAGTTTAAAAGGTAAAAAAATAAATATATTTAAGTATCATGGCATGCCAGGCATGCAAATCATGCCACACATCCCATTAATATTTCATTTCTGTAGACTGTGTGCATTGTTTTTTGTGCTGATCCAATGAAAAGTGCACATAGATGTTGACTTGCCACCATTCACAAAGAAATACATAAGGATGTGTTCACCCAACAATACTGCTAAATTTCCAGTGCAACTTCTTTTTTCCAGTGAACTTCTTTTTAACTGTATCTGAACTGAAATCTTGGTTTTAGACATACACTTAAAAACAGAGGGAAACTCTTATTTCTAGTAATTAAATTCCTTTTTAATTCTTCTGTGTGAGAACTTCAACATAATAAACAGAAGAATGTATTTTTTACATAACTTTCCACATCACAAATGGTATAAAGTTCCTGTTCTCTTTTACAAGAACACTTGACTATCCAAAGCGCCCAATGAAAACAAGTCAGAATAATTCCTTTGGCAGATCTGAAGAAAAATAAAGAAGTAAAGTCCCTTTCCATGGGGAACTTCAGTTCTATGAGGCTGTTTTGTCCCATCTCTAGAGCAACACACAGCAACACTGGTTGCTGTTCATCCTATTAGTGCAGAAGTGCAGTTCCTTATTCCATTTCACTATTGATAGAAATACGTTAATGTTCACTGGTTTCTTATTAACATAATACATGCTTTAAAGGTGAGATAAAATGCAAGGCACACTTGTAGCTCTCAAGCCATACGGTGTTCTGGTGAACTCAGTGAAGCTGAAGAGACCAGCAAGCTCTAACAGAAGTAGAGATTATTTCTTTCATTTCTAGATGGATGCATTCTGGATGCTGACACCACAGGCTACAAGAAAGTACTGCTATTATTGTGATAGCTTATGCATAGAAAGCTTGGAGCACATGGAAGACATCATTATTTCTGAAAACACATAGGAACAAAATCATAGCTTCTGGTACTGCAGGTGAGCCAAAGATTTATTAATTACTTGGCTACGTTAATTATTTCCCCAATGTATCGTTCTTAAAAATATGGAATACATTCCTTACAAAGTGCATGATGCCCATACTGTGAGGCCATCATTTTTCTTCTAAAATATTCGGATCAATATTGAGGAATAGTATATCAATCACATTAGAAGGGGAATCACCAGAATCCATGTATGCTGTGGATTCTGAATATGTTGTCTCAAAACTTAGACAAAACTTACCGATATAAAGAATGGATATGATTTTCAAAAGAATGTTTATAATTGATTTTAACAGAGCTTTGAGTAACTAAGGGCTCACCGAGTTCAAGTTAAGGACATCAAGATGACATCACAGCAACAGTAAGTTGAAACGGGAGAAGGAATCACTGTAGGTTGCTTAAATACATTTATGTATTAATTGTGTAAATATTTCTGACTGCCTACTGATCACATCCATGAATATCACAACAGTGATTAATAAAATCACTCTCTTACCACCTACTTCCCGTATCCATTAACTAAGAAGGGCATACACTCTAAGCACATTTTTATAAGTTCATTCTACATCTACAAAAATGAAATTATTGTGACATTGTCACAAGATAATTTAAAAAGAAATTCCTAGCTTTTATCCTTAAAAAAAATATATATTAAATAGACACTAGGAAATGTTTTACTGGTCAAAGGACAAAATAATTAACTTAATTCACCGTAAATGTCTTAAACAGTATTACACAGACACAAAGAAACATTCAATTAATTTAGTTACATCTCTTTCACCTACTAGTCATAATAATATTAGTACTTCTGATGTAATTCTTGTAGCTCTTTCAAAAGACTTCAATAGCAGAAACAAAGTGCTTAAAGATAATTTTCTTTCAATACTTGAAAGGCTCGCATAAGACAGACAAATGAAAACATATGAAAACATCATGGAAGTAAACAGAAATCTTGACTACAGTTGCTTAAAAGTTTTTAATCATTTAAATGAAGCACAGCTTCATATTACACAGGCTTGCACATCTGAAAATCAGCAACAGGAACAAAAAGCTATCAATATTCCCAATGCTAATAATTACTTGTAGTGTCATTTTTAACCACAAATTATGACTTAAGTTCACTTCTGGGATTTCTCTCACAGTGCAGTTTGTTTTCTCTTATGGACCTAAAAAGAAACAGAAAGCTGAATGTGGCTACATGGCCAGTTCTGTCTTTCGTACTACCTTTGGACACAGGTCCCTTCCACCTCCCTTGCCTTCAGTGCTCCTGCAGATCAAGCATTAGGTCAGATTTGTCAATCCAACTGAAAATTAACACCTCATAAAATTAAACAGTGGGCTGTTCAACTCACTACTGATGGTGGTTGAGAGAAAGCTGGAGCCCTGCTCCTTTTTACAGCAGTTTACCTCAAGATTAATCTCGGATTATTTTAACTAGTTAGGAAATGGACACACTGAAACCACAGAGAAAGACTTCGGGATTAGAGTTACATAGATAAATTACATGGAACAGGAGTGGAGAAGCTTCCTCAGGCAGTATTGATAGGGTACCAAACACTCCCTAAATAAGTTTTCATCTCCACCTCGCTTATTACCTTAATACCTGATGAAATGATTAATAAAAACATACAGAGGAAGGTGACTATACTTTTCTGTGGGGTCATTAGTTCACACATCACTTTTGTGTAACAGAATGAGAATCTTTCTTAAATATTTAAATTAATTTAAAAATTCTTGGAAGTACTATCCCACATAAATCAATTTTATAAAAGACTGCAAAGCTACAGTAAGCTCATTAATTTTTTTCTTCTAGGAACAGACTCTAGAAAAAATGTCTTTTGAAGTTAGCTTGTATGAAGTCATGGTTCTATCCTAGCAAAGCTGTAATGTTTGACACTGTTTGTCTAAATGAAAAATTGTTAAATAAACACTACAGTATAAGCTTCAGGAGACATTTTCTTTTGAAGAAAGACATGAAGCATCTTTAGTTGGAACATTAGGAAATTTAGCTATGAAGAGTTGTTCAGAAAGCAATGTTTACCTCCAGCTGGAATAAACGTGCTCTATTTTCTGAAATTCTCCCCTGTACTAGATGCATGTTAGACACGTGAACTCTCTTTTTGTAAGAGCTGTGTTGACACAACCAACTGCTGAGTGAACTTGTGAGAACAGAGTTTCACACTGTGAGAGAATGGCTGATTGCTACAGCGCAAGCCCATGAAAAGAAAGAAAATGTGACAACATGATAAAAGCTGCTCATTGTTTGACCCCTCACCTATTCCTGGAATTCCTGCTGTGACTTTCCATTTGCTCACTTGCATAGCTTTGCACAAGGAATCAATTCCTGAGCCTTTAAACAACCCAGCAGAATTTGAGGGTTTCTGATATCACAAATATCCACTTCCTATATCACATTTACCTCTTTATGCAGAGATATCACACACTGATTTAACAAACGGCAGTTCTACTGCTTGGCAGGATAGTAATTTTTCAAGCATATACATAATTCTAGAATTTATGAACATTCCTTGAAAAAAATAGCTAGATTTCTTATTGGTTTTGTTTGGTTCTGTCCTATCTTATCACGTTGCAACCAAAAGATCTACCTATTTTCATCTAACACCTGTTCAGAGAAGCCATCAGCCATAATAGTCTCAAACAGCTTTGCTATTTATAGGAATCAGTAGAGAGTGTTATATCTGTGCTCTCTCAAGAGGAGTTTCATCTTAATCAGAGAAAAGGGATTCGGTTTAGCAGTGATATTTGCAGATCATAAAGCACAGCATGGCTGAGGTCCAACCTCATGCTCAAGCAGGCTGCCCAAGACAATGTTCAGCTGGCTTTTGAGTCACTCAAAGATGGCAAAGTACAACCTCTCTATGGACAGCCTGACAGCATTCAGTCACCTCCACAATTAAAACAAAACAAAACAAAACAAAAAAACAAAAACAAACAAAAAAACTTTTCTGTTGTTCAGATGAAATCTATTTCAGTTTGATACAACGATGATACAAACCTGGAAGGAGTGACTTCCACAGTACAGGACTGTGCAGACCTTAATAGTTTGCAGAAATGTGCCAAGAAAAATCTCATGAAATTCGGCACAATGAAATCTGAAGTCCTGCATCTGGGCAGGAACACCCCTATGCACCAGAGGAGGCTAGGAAACAAGGAACTGAAATGTAGCTGTACTGAAAAAGGTGTGAGAGCCCTGGAAAGCAATTGGAATGTGACTCATCCACGTGCCCTTGCATAGAAGTGGTCACCAGCATCATGAACTACATCAGGAGCACTGCCTGCAGCTCCAAGGATGTGATCCTTCTCTAATTAGCTCTGCTGAAACCACATGTGCAGTGCAGTGCAGTTCAACTGAACTTCGTTCAGTTCTGGGCTTTCCAGAATGAGACACTGAGATGGGAGAGAGCGTCCAATGAAAGGTCACAAAGGTGACAAAGGCACTACAGGATCAGGCATACAAGGACGGAATGAGAGAAGTGGGGTTGCTCAGCTTACAAAAACAGGAGACTCACAGGGAATTTTATCAATGTGCTATAGAAAAATACTAGAAGCATTTCACTTATTATTATCTATGAGCAAAAGAAAGAAAAAAACAGTCAAACACGAGGCTCACAAACAGTAGGCATAACTTGAAATTCCCTCAGTTATTTGTATAATCATCCAGTAAGTTTTAACGACTGCAGTTATGAGATTATATAAATTCATGAAGAATATATATTTACTAATGCATATACTCAGAACTCTTTCTCTTCCCCGATTAGAACACCAGGTGAACATTTCAGCTGAAAGAAAATGACTTGCGAGCTAAAGATGAGCAGTCCTGTTTCACTTGACTTCCTCGTGTGAAGCACCTCTAATAGACATTGTGGGCCAGACGCTTTAAATTAGAAACCACACCACTGATTTAAAAAAAAAAAAAATCCATGGGAACAACAAAAAAAGAAAAAAAAGGTTAATTAAGCTTCTCCATGCAATTCTATTAAGAACATCCATGATTAGTATAGCATGAGGAAGATATTTAATTCAAAAGTCAAGTAAGAGGTACTGTTGAAATCTACACCTAGGCAATGACTGAGCAGCTACGGCTGCTTTAATGCAATGCAGATACTTACAGCAAAATCAAACAAATGAACCAAAGCAAGTTTGTGCCCAGAATCACAACACATAAAACCTCATACCCTAATCTACAACTACAAGCTGCCAATATATGTAACTTTTTTGTGTTATCATCAAAATCCTCTATTTTGTTACATGAAGCAGCATTTGACAATTTGAGTCACCTATAACTAGACAGAGTGGTCCACTGGGGCTTGGTGATTAGGATTTCTAGCTTGAACAATTGCTCCAAAATAAAATAAAACTTGTCAAAATATATTAAGAAAAACATTGTTTGCAGAGATGCTATGACCACTTCTACTACATGCAAATTCCACTTTGTGTTCTCTCACCCACAGGTATCTGGGAAAGGATCCACTGTACTACGCTAATTCTATCAGAGCAAAAAATGCTGGCAATGTCTTTTCCGAGTTTAAATGTGGTCTTACAGAGATTTACCTAAGGCGTATTTGCTCAATCCAAACGCCTTCAACTTTTTAATTCTATCTTAGTAAGGACAGAATGTGACTCTTTTCAACATTCAAAAAAAAAAAAAATTACAAAACAGGCTTCTGAATAGGAGATGGATGTATTTATATCAAATACTCTCCTGTAGACATTCATCGTACGTAATTCTCAAAAACTATTAAATGTCCTCCAGATACAGGTGTACTTCACTGAGAGCATAAATTGAAAGTGAAGTGCTTCTTTTGTTACCAGACAGCGGAGAAGCCTGACAGTAAGGACCAACCAACAGTCTGCAAATAAAAGTTTTTCATCTTTGATTTCAGATTTTATTAACTACTTCAATTTAGCTTATCCAAGACACAGCACTTCATTGAAAAGAGTGGAACTGACTCAAAAGATTAATTACAGTAAAATTATTCTAATCTGTCATAAGCTCTGATATTGGAATAAGATGAAGGCATGAAAATTAACACTCCAGAGAGGTAGATATTAAATGAGAAATATCAGCTGCATCAGCATATTAGACATAACAATACACTGCAGCAGACTTCTAAGACTGATAAGTTCTATAGTTTGTTATGATAAAGTCAATTTTATCATAAAGTAAATGCTCACTTTGTCAATTTAGCACTGTGTTCCTCCCACTCCTGGAAGATAAATTCCAGGCAACACTCAGCTTTGTAAAATTTATATCACTTTTGCTTCTTTTACACTATTACTTTATCTCAGGGAAACCTATTAACATACAGCAGTCAAAAAACCACCAAGTATTACTTCGTAATTTACTTTGAGTGCACAAGTGCACCTATGACCTACGCTCTTCAGAAATTAAATTAGCCAAAAAGAGCTGCGTGCTCTGTATTTTTTATTTTTTTTTAATTTATCATTTTCAGTCAGAGCGTGCTTCTAAGCAGAGGACAGCCTCTGCTGAGAGGGAGACACATAAATAAATGCACAAAGATAAGCACAACTACACAGAGAAGATACTCCAGCTTTACATTCCTGTATTACAGAATAAATTCAACTCAAAGATTTTACAACCACAAGCACTCATACTGAAAGGTACTAATGCATCATTATGATCTAGCAGGTTGCTTGCTGTGTTTTACAGCCTTTCACACTACATTAACCTTTTGTACCTCAAAGTATTTATGATCTCATAAGTAAGTATTTATCAAACTGAAAGCTCATATACAGCACTGTACTTCAGCTATCATTGTTTGGCAACATTTGTAATTTCTTTTTGCTTGAATTCTGAATCACTGACATATATATATTTTTAAGAAAACAATTAATGTAACATAAAATGCCATTTCTATTACTCATGAGACTGACTAGACATAAAACAGCCAAGTCCCCCGATTTTGATTTCATGCCAATGTGACAGAAGATCAGCTAGCGCCATTTCTTTTTCTAAAATCATCTCTTTTTATTATTATTTTACTTATGTTTTCTTCTACATTCAATGTCATATCACAGCAAAACAATACACAGGTTATCCATATAGGAATTTCTGAAGTCACAGACAGTGCCATGCCCTCTAATTAACAATAAATGAACAAAAGCAACCACCAAATACAGCAATTCAGGCCATATGTACCCTTTGTTAAATGTCTCCCCATGCCACATGCTTAGAAAAAAAATCAGCAGTTGACGAATGCATTGCAGAAACATGGGACAAATAAAACACTGCTTGCAAGTACTTTTTCTTGGTAAATCAGTATGAAATGTACGGTACTGAAATCTACCATAAGCTAAGTAATACTATAGGCAGACAAGCATTCTCATAAAAGCTGTAGCTGACTACGGCAACACTGCATAAGCTAAACATACCTATGGGGCCAATCTAAGCCCACTGTTTCTCTGCTGTTAACCAGGGATGTGTGGCAGGGGTAAAGCATTATCATCATCCAAAAAAAAAAAAAAAAAAAAGGAAGAAGAAGAGGAGAAGACCACAGAAAATGCCACAGGAAAAGGGTTTATGCTGCTCTGCTATAATCTTCTGCACAGTTATGCAGGAACACTGGTGGGAAGAACAAGAATTCAGTCTCAACTTTTGATACATTTCTGTTCATGTGGAGATACAGATCACTACTGGCCTTGCTTTCTGCACTTATTGTAGAAAACAGACAAAGAAATTGAACAACAGCAAAAAAAAACAAACAGTTTTATTACATACAGAATAGATTAAAGTGTTACTGTGGTGCTTGTCTCACAATGATGTCTTCCTCTGCCAAGATGCTGCTAGCCTACATCCTTCTCTGAAGTGCTCATGCTCCTTGCCCATATCAAGATGTCCTACCACCCCTTCTTGCTGCTTTCTCACATCTTTTAAACCTAATAACCCAGTAAGCTGAAGGCCAGTTTTCAGTTCCCCTCTCACAAAATTTACAGGCCTCTCTATGTGATAAGTAAAGTGTCATAGCTGCACACTTTCAATTGTGGAGACCTGAGACAAATGGACAATACATTCCAAGGTATTTTGCTTCTCCTACCAGTTTGTCAAGAAGGGACAGAGAATTATCCAAAGACACTATAAGCAGAGATGAATATTTAATATTTAATATATAACAAGTTGTGGGGAGTTTTAAACCATCATTGCTGGACCTCAGTTGTGATTACTTGAAGATTACTTGTATTGTTTCTTTTGCCCAATATTTGACTCCTTAATCCCATTCCTTCATACAAGGAAAGTGGAAATAAGCTGCAGTTCTACTCCAAAGCAAAAGAACAGATGTTTCCTACTAGATGCTACCACACACTATAACCCCATTGAAAGGTGGGGTATAGTTGGAGCACTCAATGCTCCAAAAATGCACCTCACTTCCAAACAAAAATTAGAAATAGCATTCTGCTGCTAGGAGAAAAAAAGAATCTCTCAGTCTGGAAAACACTTGGGGTAAGGACAGCTAGCTGCCGCGATCTGCTTTGATTCAGATTTGCCTTGTGCAGGTTATTTGAACTACTTGTTCCTTACTCCTCTGTGAAAGTGGAAAAGATAACAATTGTAATTCAATAAAAACTCACAAAATGGTCACAGGGATGAAATCAATCATTTCACAAGATACCCAGAGAGAATCATCCCTCTAAACTGAAAATAAAAGGAATATCACACTAGATTTAAAGAGCAGCATCACACTCAGAAATATCTCAGCTTTACCATAGTCTACACCCACATTCAAAGTACTCCTAAGTTTAAAGGCATACTTCTATCATTTCAAACCACAAGCTCATGGAAATCACTTAGTGCTATCCCACAAGAGTGGCAGGAATTGCAATTCAACTTTCCTCATATAGGGAAGTACCACCCAGTAAAACATCAGAACTTTTATCAAAAACAAAATCCCTTCTTGCATTCAAAAACACATCACTGCAGCCCTACGGAGATCCAGTGGATTGCCTTGTGTCCTGACACAGCAAGTAATACAATCTCTTTAGTCCCCCAGCTGCATCAGAGCACCCAGACAACGCATTCTGGTCCTAAGGCAGTAACACTGTACGCCGTATATTCTCTTTCAGTCACTATGATGCCTCAAAGTAAAAATACCCACTGTACAATTTTGTACCATTAGTCACCTTCCTGTGACGAGGTAATGCATCAGCTCCTACAAGCTCAAACGGCAAACCCTCATGTTAGATACTTGCAGCATTAACACAAACCTCAGATTTATGGTGCATTCCCCACTCAGCTTTCCTATGCAGGAGAGAGGACAGTGAATTCATTACTACAGAGTTAAGAACAAGGCAAATAAAGAAATATCATGCTTACTAGCCATTTCTTAAACCTAGCAGGTCTAAACGATCATTATCTTAAATATGTCAAATTAGAAATTCAATGAATTAGAAAGGTACTCAAATTTGCACAAATATATGAAGTGTCTAAATTAAGAAAACTGGAAATAGTGATATTAGATTCCATTTTCCACTGAAAATTATGTTTATGTAGATTTTAAGTGATGATAACAGAAAGCAATATTATATAGTGAATGACCAAGGCAGACCTCCCCTTATTAGTAGACTACCACATTTCTCAGTCAGAAAGTAACACATAAAATGACTGATGTTTACTAGTGACAGTCTTACAAGCATGATTAGGATTATTAACTTGAACTCTATTACAAAGCAGACAGTGCATATATGCTACTTTCCCAGGCACGTAACAGTCTATTTGGATGGAGGATCCTGATTTTCAGAAGTTTGCCAGACATTTCTCCCAGACAGATGAGGCAAGTCCTCCAACCACACCTAGATATAACTGTCACGTGGAAATGTAGATGCATTGATCTCAGGTGGACCCACAAGACTCTGAGTAATACTAAGTTTACAGTTCTGAAAGCATGCATATGAAAAAGCTCTTGTGAACCACAGAATCACCAAGGTTGGAAAAGACCCTGAAAACCGACATTTATCATGTTGTAAGGATAATAATGAAAAACAAACAAAAAAGCAGTTTTAATTTAGAAGTTCAGAACAGAATCAGTGATTCAGATACTACTGACTTGGAGCTCACTTTATTTATAAAACATCTTTAGAAAGTTCACTTTGCTGAGCATGCAGAAAGAGAAGTAATATGGGAAATGGCTGCATGTTTCTTTTAAGAGAGAACAGAAATAAAGGAACAGAACTACAACGCTTCATATAAAAGAAAGAAGAAAAGAAGGCACATAGATCAAAATGCGACAAAGGAAACACTAAAATTGGACCTGTGTGCTGGAGACAGGACAAAGTCAATAGGAACATTTTATGCCAGTGTCAAAGTGCTTCTATTTCATGCATGAAACATTTCACAAGTACACACACTGCCAGTCTCAGACAGCTGCATGTTAACTTTATCCATTTTATAATGATTGGAGTCCACAATGTCCCAGAACTTCATAACTACAAGTATATGCTAAAGATTAATTGCCTTAAACAAATTTTTAAATATGCCTAATAGCACCCAGTACTGCAGATCTTTATGCATACCAGCAAGTACTGACATTTCAGCACAAGCTTGATTCCTCAATTAACTTGTGAAATTCAACTGAAATCTCACTCACCAGCTTGTACTGAAGGCAAAATCTTCTCATGCTATGTATGCAGACAGTACTATTCAGATGCCCTGCATAAACTCAGGACCCAACTACGCAGGTATCTACTCCTGACTATAAAAATCTTGTAAGCAGTTCTGTTAGATTACAGTGAATAGCAGTGAAAGCCACCTTCAGTTGAAAGTGGCTGCAACACATCTCTAAGGATAAAATTCTGCTCTGTCACTTAAGGAAAGCACTGTAAATCACGGTGAAAATTTACTAGACTAAAGCATTACCAGCTCATGAGTATCAAACAGTGTTCAGGAATTAGGAATGATTCAATGCCTACACTGAAAAAATAACTACTTCCCAAAATTTAAACTGAGATTTTCTTGATCGGAAATAAATACAAAGAAAATCAGAATTTAAGCAAGCTTTCTAATAAATACCTGCTATATGTTAAGCGCATCACATTAAGTGGCTTGTAACACAACTGATTTTTAATTTGCTTATAATCTAGCTACTTATCTATCCTTTAATCATTTATTTTTTTCATTCATTTAGACACAAAGTCGTCGTATTTGTCAAAGTCAGAACACAGTCTATAGTAAAAGTGACATTCATATACAAATGGAAATGATCCACTACTTTTTCCTGCTGCAGTTTTAGACAGCATGCCAGCTGTGCCTGCCCATTTCCTTTCAAAGAAAAAAGTGAAAAAAATAAGCATAAGGAAACGGTATTATTTTGAGGTGAAACCAGGCATCTCATAGAATTTGATAGTGTTGCGCTTGAAACCTATGTAATAGAAGAGATAAATGGAATGTGTCCATAAGAAACCATATTTCTCAGCACAATCCTGGTACGTTCATACCACTGAAAGCAAAAAAGGCCTCTGAGGAAATAACAAGAGAATTGCTGTCTGTCACAAGTGCAGAAGTTACAAGCAAAGTTCTGTAGCCTATCCTGCAACAATTTACCTTTAACATAAATGAAAGAACAGATAACTTAGTTTCCAATATAATTTCATTTTAAGATTAATTATATCAAATATTTAACTTACAATGAAGTTACAGACCACTTTATTGCTTTAATGCTACATGGTACAATACCATTTTGGAAATAAGAACATACTATAAAATACTCCATATGTCACTATAAAAAGCAGAAGTAGTGCTGAAATACTTACATTGTTACAGTAAATTTACATATTTTCCTTTCAGTTTGGTTGACTTCTGCATATTGCACTCTTATGAAGCGTCAGACCTTTCATTAACTGAAGCTTCATCTGCAAGCACTCTAAATAGCGTAGACAGACTTGGATCTCTCTGCATAGCTGGGTGATCAAAACTTCTCTATGTTGCAGTTGTAGGGTCCCTGCAGGTACCCTGCAGCCTACATGCAGGGTACACATGGTTTTCAAATAAAATATTTAGATACTTCTCCAGAACAGCTGGAAGTTATGCTAATCCTTCCTAAATTAAATAGTTGACATCTTTTGTTGCACTTCTTGTTAAAAGGTAAAAAAAAACAAAACAAAACAAAACAGAAATGATTACCAAGTATAATCATTCTTTGCTATTTCTTTTCAAATAAGTCAGAAGGCATTCCGTTTGCTTTCTTTTTTCTTTTGTAATAAGGTATTTTAATTACAAATCAAGGAAAAATCACAGCAAGAGAAAATCCTCATTCTTGCCAGTCTCATCTCAGAATCAGTCACAGAAATTGAAGTACTCTCAATGGCAAATCATCTATGATGTCACCTGCTCCATTCATTCACAAAATTTGTCCACTACACCTTGTCCAACGAAGTTGGACTCAGTGACCCTCCTTTCAACCCAGGGTATTCCATGATTCTATTCTATAACACCTGCTCATGTTATTAGACCTTTGATTGAGGCCAACGGGAAGAACATCCTGAAGTTCCCTTCCTCTCAGAAGCACTTTAGCAGAACTGTTCGTGGTGGCTGTGAAGCACCTGAAGGGAGTGATGCATTTTCCTGTCATATTAAGATGGATTTTAAATGGGAACATCAGAATTTGTGTACTGCGATAAGACTCTTACTTGAGTCCATTGACAGTTCTCAGGCAGGGAAGGGATCAATGGCAACAGCTGCTATTTCAGTAGATGAGATTTAAAGAGTCTCCTCTGGAAACGAAAATGCAGAAAATCCCTTTGATCAAGAGTAGTAGATGGCCTGAGTGGTCTGTAGTGGAAAGGTCATGAATGGTTAAGCAAAAAAAAAAAAAAAAAAAAAAAAAAAAGGCAGTACAATATGATGATATCGTAACAAAACAGCATGGGATACCATCTGAAAAAGCATCTAGATTCAGTGAGATGCATTAATCTATATAGAGATACCAGAGAACGTGTATGTTCTTCACATCAACCCTTCAGAAGATTACATATTCTCTCCATGCCATGTTAAAACCAATGTTGGTTGTCTTTTGTAACATCGGGGAGGGAATAAAAAACACTACATAATATGGGAATGGGCAAAAACTGGGATGAAGTGGGAAGTGTAGACAAAGCAATCATATTGAAAAATAACCTAAGTGGAAAATCAGAGGAAGATTATCAAAAAGGGATTAAAGAGTCATAAACAAGAAAATAAATACAACACATTCAAAGATTAAAAGCAGGCAAGAAGCAAGCAAAACAGGAGAGGCAGGTTTTTCATTTATGTAATTCTTTTAAGAATATTGGCAATTACTTCCTTTTTGTATATAAAGCCATCTCAATTACCCGTTTCCCTGCAGTCCCAACAAACCATACGTGCAATTTTAATCACGTAAATAAAGAACACAAAGCACACAGCAGTTACCTAAACCTAAGAATAAAGTAACAAATAAGATGAAGTTATTCTTTCATCAGCTGTTTTTTCTGAAATTAACAACAGCTCACATGTCAATGTGAAAGAACCTCAATTTTACACAAAGCAGCTAAGTAAGTTTCATACACTAGAAAACAACGGGGGGTTTCCTTTTACTTCAGGACAATAGTGAATAAGGTTTTGGTAGAAGCATTCTACTGTAAACACATCTTTTAATAAACAATCAAATATGCACACTATTTCAAGTAATATCTAGCAAGATAACATAGCAAGATACAACTGTAAGGGAAAATTTATCTTAAGAGGTCACAAAACTTCAGGCAGGAAGAGTAAAAATTAGTTTTAAGAGTATCTCATTTTTTTAAATACTAATGATGTTGATCTATGCATGTATTATTATGCTACTGATTTTATCTAAAATATATTTTAAAGCATTGTTTTCAATATAAATCAGAAAAAAAACCAATGTAATGAAGTATAAGAAATAAGAAATAGTTTTCTTTAAACTTTGATATTCATGTGAAACTCAGAAAACTATGTACTAAGTGGCTTAGATTCACTAAGGCAGATACATTATTCTCCTACTAATACTTTTAATCATGTTACCCGCAGTGTACAGTTCAAAGGTATGTATGATTTCATAGCCAAAATTCAACTGTTACCGCCTTGTGTGCTGGATTAACCTTCTAGCTTCATACAAGTCTTTGAGTGGAATCAAGACACACACACACAAAATAAACTACATAAACTACTCTAGTTTTCCACAAATTGCAGCTAATCTCTTGAAATGTAAATTACTATTGCCCTGCTGCTTCTTTGTATATAAATTGCATTTTTTTTTTATGTAGCATTAATTCAAGACTGAAAAAACAATCCAGAATCTCTTTTTCTGCAGTTAATAAACAATCAGTCATAAAAGGTCTAGGACTGTGCAATTTAAAATGACAGCCCAAACCTTTCTGTGTACCACAGACTGACTAAATACTACACAAATGTGCACTGGACCATTATCTCTGTCTATATCCTTTCCCACTTAAGTTTAAAAGGACAACCTGTAATGGTTTCCTGAATGCATACTTAGTTCTATGAAATTTCTCCTTTGCCTACTTCTGTCTGTAATGTGTGTTTTGACCAGCCTCATCCTTAGCAGACTCTAAAATAGCTTCAAACTTACAGGTGAACTGAAATGCTTGCAGGTTCAGCCAAGACAGATCCAGATGCCACACTATTGCCTTTCTAATACTGACAAACAGCAAAATAAGATGTCTGAATCAAGTTGCTCTTTCACATTGAGCCTAGAAAGGGAGCATATTAAGTAAGGAGAAGTGGTAAGTCAGCCCACATGAGTGGGCTTAAAGTAATTCTGGGAGTGAGTGGGTAGAATAGCTGAAGAGAAAGCTATATGGGAGAGCAATGGAAACTTGAGAGTATAAACAGGGACTAAAAAAAAAAAAAAAAAAAAAAAAGTTTTAGGTATAATACTGCCCAAAGACATCATTAACTTAGACCAATAGGAAGTCATACCTACATGGACAGTAACTTACGATGCTGTGAGAAGACTGTCACGTTACCAGAAATTCACCCTTATAATTTAAGGAAGAGGTCAGGAAGGCAATGGGAATGATCTTCATAGCTGTTAGTTACAAACACTGTTAGTTTTCCATATCAAAAACATTTTTCCAGTTGACGGAATGGTCTATCCAACCATTCTGACTACTCTGTTCATTTCTTGCGAGCAAAGACCTAAGGTTGACCAGGTTATTGCCAACATATTCTCCTCATGCCTTTGGACAAAGTGCTCCTGCCTATACAGAAGTTTATACTACAGTTACACTAACTTGGTGCGAGAAGGAATCAATATCTTTTTGATAAAGTTGCAAATTGTTAACCACTTTTTGCAGGCCAATTACAGGAGAATGGAAAACATAATTAGTCTCACCTAATCTAGCAGAGACACTACTCCTGTATTTAGAGAAAATGAGAGCTAATTTTCTCAAAAAAAAAAAAAAACAAAAACAAAAAAACCCATAAGTGAGGATTGTTTCTAATTACCATGTTATAATGTAAGATGCAGAAGGTCAAATATAAAGTAAGTTGTAATTAGCTATTTCACCACAGCAAGGTTCCCTTTGAAATGCATGCTTCGTTTACTCAGCAAAATGTGCAACAAATGTTTTTCTCAAGACATCAGAACCTGAAGCACAGCCAGAACATTTGGATACTTAACACTGCTGAGTGAGAAGAAAAGGCCAATAATAAAGCATAAAAGAATTGGAATGGAGAGCAAAGAGCCCAAGAGACAACACAAAGTGCAAGAAAACTAAAAACAAACCCTACTGACACATGGCAAGTACTTTCTGGAAGCAAAGTCTATGTTAAGTCAGCAACACAGGAAAAGGGTTATTTATCTTCTTAGCAGGCAGCACAACTAATACAAAGAGGCACTTTTAAAGTGTTTCATATGAAGCAATCTGTTTGAATTTCAGCGTATCCCTGAGAAGAAGCTACGTTTGAACATGCGTTGACAAACACAGATGTTCAAGCGAGCAAAATGTCTGTGCTATTCTTTACCATAAGCAAAGAAACACAAACAGGGCAGTTACCAAGTTTGCATGCAATGCTCTCAGGAAAGAAGCCTCTTAGAAGTAATAATGCCTATGGTCACAAGACATTATTGTGCCTCACCAAACTAGCACAGCATGATGTTATTTATTTGGGATGTCAGTTTTGATCTTCTCACTGTACTGTAAGAGAACAAGCTGGACCAAGTTGCTTGCTTTTGGAGGCTCTGGAGCACTTGGGGGTGTTGAAACAAGCTCCTTGAAATACTTTATTCTAGTAGCAGGTGCAGTCAAATTGTGTAAGCAAAATAGAACACCACGATGATACAACAGCCTACAGCAGCATGGTATTATTTAAATGAACACAAGTATTATCAACTATCTAGCAAAGCTGGTGTCAAACATCTGCAGACAAACAAAACAAAACCAGAATTGAAACAGAATAAAAAGTCTTGACAGCAGTTTGGGGAAAAAAAAAAAAAAAAAAAAAAAGGAAAAACCACAACATCCATGGGGAAATATGACTTGCAAGACAGCCACTTCATGGTGAGAAGTTCCTTGCTGCTCCACAGAGAGAGCACAGTCCTCCAAGCGCAGCTATTCTGAGAAATGATTGACACGGCTCTCTGTATTGCAATTCTGCGCCATGTGTTTTCCAGACAGAACTACACAAAGAGGTAGATCCAGGATCTATGTGCAAGATGTAATATGCAAAGTTATTAGGCATTAGCAGAATATTCAGAGAGAAGTTTAATACCAGCTGAACTCAGCAGCATCTAGAAGTGTTCTGCTCTCCAAACAGTTTCTTGTTGTAGCAGACTGAAGAAAAGCCTACCTCTAGGCCAATGAACACAATTACAGTTACATGACAAATGAGCAAACTAAAGACAACTTCATTCTAAGTATCTCTGCTTCATTAGCACTGCTGTAAAAGTGAGAACAACTGATGAACACCTCTAAGACAAGCAGGATATAGCTTACTGCTAATCATGAAATACAGTTTCCTGAAAGAACTAACCTACTTCCACATCAGGAAGGTAGACAGACCAGGAACAAAGCAATAGGATAGAAAAAGGATAACTAAGGTGAATAAAAAAGGGTAAAAAACACACAGCATACCAGTCATTTATATGAAGAACTATAGGAGCAATCTACCCATCTGTGAGCTTGGGTGATACACTTAAGCACTTTCGTGTGGATATTTTTTTCATCCAGTTTTCTTGGCCAAAATAAAAAGCTCAACATAGAAATCAGTAGGGAAAAAAAAAATAAAAATCAACAATCTCTTCACCAAAATAATCAAGTTCAACATGGCAAATGATCATACAGCCTAGAGTATCACTAAGCCTTTCCAAATCCCTATGAGATGGTTCCTGCAACATGATTAAGAATGCACAAACCCAGACACAACACCAAGAAAAGAAAATGACACATTTTCAAACCATCAATTCCCAAAGGACATGCAAAAACGCAAAGTAAAAGCAGGTCAACTGTAAGAATAGACATTTTCATCCAGCACACCAACTATATTTACAGAGAAGAGCATCAAGTTCAGTGAGTGCTATGTGAGAAATTTTGGTAGTTGGCAAATTGATACTTAACCACTGCACAGGACTTACGCAGCTTCATTTCAGGTCTTCTAAAGGAGTTCAGATGCACTGCAAGCCCCAGTGCCATGCTTTACATTGATTCCAACCAACTGCAAACATCTCAAAGCAGCTTTGTTTTACTTAAGGATGCCTGTCCACGCATACAACTTAAGAAATGTACCTCAGCTTGCAAAATCTGGTGACATTACATGTCAAGGAAGAGAGACTGAAGAATGATCTCACAGTTTATCTAAATCAGAAGCATAATTAACTTTAGAGGTGATTTTTTTTTTAACGTACACACATACATAAAAATCAGAATGGCACAAAACTGTTTTTTTTACCATATTTGCTTCTACTACTACTATAATACACTTTCAAGGGGAAGCAATAGAGAAACAAAGTTCACTATTATCTGCTTTCTTATACATACAGACTTAATGCACTTTATATTTACAAATCCATCTCCAACTGACATCAATGGAAACTGTACGGAAAACAGAAACAAAAGTTGAACAAGTTTTCTTCTCAGATCTGATACATAAACAGTACATTCACATAGATATATGTACATGTGAAAAGGTGATACATTTCCTACAGTGATGGAATCTATTAAAAATATTTTAAATTTTGTAACGTAACACTCAAAACTACCAGGAAAAGTTTTCAGATGTTATTTAATCATAAGTTTGTTACACTCTTATTATTGATCTACCCTTCTTGAAAGAAACAACTTATTGTGTTTGTTAATGACTTAAAGTATGTTTGATGCTATGCAACTCCAAAAATCTACTAGCACTTAACCTCACAGGAGAACCCAGGACTAGATGAGTATTGACTAAGCATATATTCATATAGACTATTTCCTTGATTAAATTTAAATAAACATATTGATCCAAAAGATGAAAATCATCTGATTCAGAGAAGACTCCAAATAAAATCAGACTATTTTATCATGCACAGATTGTTTTATATTGTTTCAGTTAAATCATCCTGTCCTTTAATATTTACTTCCCTTCTCATCCTGTACATTTTCTCCTGTTTCATTATATCAAAGTACAAAGTCACCTACTAAGCACCACTCATTTTCAAAACTTTTCCTAACAAAATATAGAGTGAAGTAACATTAAAAAAAAAAACAAAAAAACCCACAAAAAAGACTTTTTGGAAATAGAAGAGCATCTCTAATCCTAATCACAGCTAAACAGATATCCATTAAATTGTAGTTGAACTAGATATGCAGAGAAGTCTTAACAGTATCAAGAAGTTACGTATCTCCTACTTGCAATTTTCAAAGTGCTGGGTAGTAAATGTGAGCAGAAGCAAGAAAGAAAATACTCTTTCTCAACTGATAAGAACTTAGGAATGTAATAAAGAGCTAAATCTAAGAAAAATGGCACACTTGCTGATAGAGCAGCCAGACTCGTTTTACAAAAACTAATTAAAGGTGCTCAATTGAGTTGAAGTGCACAGAAGGTCAGGGCAACAAATGGTACTTTCAGTGTATGCTTTTGCAGAGAGGGATAGTTTCTACAACTTCCAGTATAACACTGCAATTTAGAAAGACAACTTTTCATTTTTTTTTTTTTTTTTAATAACTCTCAAAAATATCCTAATGTTAAAAGCAAGGAAATCTAATCTTTTATGAACTACAGGGGAACTATTTAAAGAAAGTTACACGCGTTTCTCTGTAAGAAGGGAAATAAATAGAAAGGCAAGAAAAAGATCCATAATAAAAAGAGTCAAATACAGGAAATTCTCAAAATACAAAGAGTTAGTAGAATTTAAGCATCATCCTTCAGAAAATGAAAATTCACTCCTAGTGAAGCCAGAAGAGAGGAAGTATATGACAAGTAAAAAGCAGGCTGCAAATTAGCAGGGCAATAAGGAAATCAGAAGACCAGACTGCAAAGGGTACAAAAACAAATAGGAGTTAAGCCTACTACTATCTCAGAACTTTCAGGGGAATCATTGGATTTGTTGGAGCTAGGATTGAATAAAACACTTGAAAACGATAAGGGCATCACAGACAATCCGAGTGATCTCTTGTCATCAGTTCTTGCCACAGAAAATGATGGAAAAACATGCACCCAACATTTCTGATAAAGAGGAAAACGCTCCTTCAAACCGAAAAATCAAAAGCAGGAGAGCAAACAAACTGAAAGCCATAAATGACAAGGGATGTGTTCAGCCCTACTCACATCGATAGGTGTTTTATCACTGATTTTCACAAATACAGACTTTTTCTTCAGAACAGAACAGCAACAGACCAACAGTTCTAAAGCACAAAAAGGCTGAGGTGGGCATCACAGCAGCCTAATCAGTGTACAACAGCAGTTAAAAGAACAAAATAAGTTGAAAGAATTAGATAGGGACAACAGAAGAGATGATACTTTTAATAATAATTTAATAATAATTTTCAGGATTACCTACTTGCTTAGAATTTCTACTCTAAATCACTGACACTGGCATTTGGCAACAGTTTTCAAAAAAGACCACGGAAGAAAACTTAAAAAGATGGAAAGAACCAAAGTTAACTTTGCAAAGGGATATATAAAAGAGGACACTGTTGAGCTATACAGAAAACTATGTGATACAGGAAAATAGGATGCTCTTCAACTTTCTCACATTGTCAGCAAACAGCCAATCAGAGCAATAAAAATATGTCAAGTCAAATGTAAAAGAATTAAACATTCTACTGTGAAGACCACAAAACTGTGTAACTAATTCACAAAGGCATCTCCCAAGGTGGGGTTCGTGACCATAAACAAACAGTTCATGATAATAGCAAGGAATATTCTTTGGTGAATTTTTTCACCGTTTTTTGTATGGTTAGTTGTTTTTTGTTTAGTATGTGATTGAATGTTTAGAGGCACAACACTCATTGCTCAGTATTAATAAATCTGTGATGACCTTGCCATAGGGATACAGAAAAATCTTCATATCCTTTCTTAAAGATCCATTACAAGGACTTCCTCTTCTTTCCTCAGAGGTTAATATAATAAGATGCAAGTGCCCTAGGTAATTCCCAGCCTTTTAGATACAGAATATAAAATACTAGTATTTTAATTTCTTGTTTATTTCCATACAAAGAAATTAGTGATGTGACAGGACACACAAGTCTCCACAGAAACTCATTTAATGGTATGTGCTTTCCCTTTTCTCTTGCCCTGGTGGAGGAGACTTGAGGTTGGAGGGAAGTAAAGGACAGTAAAATGAAGTATGGACCATGGCTGTAGCAAGGACAATGACAGCTAATAGGTAGGGCTGCTTCAAGCATATGTCCAAACTGCAATGAGTTATCTGTTCTGTGCTCTATCCTACATCTGTCATGCAGGTGGTCAGTGGCTCAGAAATCTACTAGCCTTGGGCACTGGGCATACTGGGTTCCAATCAAGAATTAAAACAGAAGCACTACACTATCCATGTATGAAATATGTGACTTTTAAATTATAGGACAGGGCTGTCTGAGGAGTCTCTTGATAATTCATAACACTTCTGAACTTCATATTTAAATCAAATACAAGTCTATTATTTACACTTTGTTGAGCACAGACTCCCCCCACAACTTTTGGTGAAGAGTGCATGAACAAACTCTCTGGAGTGTTGCAGATATGCTCTTCATAATACTCATTCATACACTCAAGTAATTTCAACATAGTATCATTCAACAAGTATTTCTATGAAAGGTTTCTGCTCACGTCTGTCAAAAAATACAGAGTACAGTAAAAATCACAAAATGAGTTACTATTTGTGTTTCTTTTTTTTTTTTTTTTTTTCCCCTTGGCTTTCCTAATCTATACAACTCATGGGCATGCTGTTGACAAATCTGTCTGACTGATATTATAGAAAAGGAACTACAGATTCCAGAATGTTCCCAAACATCATATGAGGCTCCAAAAGCAGAAGACAAATATTCACTAATACCGACAAGTTTTAAAATGCAAGCAATCCCAGTACAAGTGAAATGCAGAATTGTTAAGTGCAACATAAGAACTGACGTTATCAAAAAAAACACACGTCACTCTAAATACACAGCTTTAAAAATAGCCAAAACCTTGACTTACTGTGGCTGTGCCGGAGACAGTTTGTGCATTTGTGTCAGCTGCACTCTGTTCAGAGTGTGTCTGAGCAGGAGGGTACATGTTTAATGTGTGCTCTGGAACAGTGGTTTGGCCTGTGTAGTCTGGAGCTGGATGAGGATGTGGGGCTGTGTATTCTGCAGGTATACCGTTCTGAGGAGGAGCAAACTGGGCTGAGGCATAAGGCTGTGCCATTGTGTCAGGAGGTGCTGTAGCTTCCTGATTACCCTGTGAAGACCAAAGGGGAAAAAAAAAGGAAGAAATGTGTCATGAGATAAAATACTTTAGCAAGCAAGCAAGCATTGCTGGCCTGAAAAGGGCACAACACTAGTTTTCCTGAGAGTATTTCTTATCTGAATTAAATCCACTTTCCTAACACTATTAAATCTTATTACAATTAATATCTGCTGTTCTCTACAGACTGTTCCTTAACTGCAAAATGCCAGAGAAATCTTAACTAAAGTCTCAACTCAAACAAGAAAGATGGACAAAACTTAGTTCATTCCATATGTTTCTGAGTGCAACCGCCAATACAGAGCTCTGGTAAAGTTACCCCATAGCCTGGGATCCATACTGACTTACCACCTACAGAACTCAGTACATGCTCCCTGCACTCTGAGCAGAACTGAGGTGTATTTTGTTAACACACCTGAAAATATTTACATTAAGTAATGCCCTACACAGTATTCAGAGGCGCAACGTACTGAACAACTGCAAACCGCAAATGCAAAAACAATCAGATTCAATCCCAACATCAAGCATTTGAATCTAAAAAACAAATCAACTGGAAAACACCATTTAACATAGATTTTTTTTTTTCTTTAACGTTACTGGCTCTCAAAAGAAATAGACATAAGAACTTACAAGGTTATATATACTTGAAGACCGTAGTAATTCATCTCCATATTACACTATGCTTGTACAAATAAAATTAAAGATCTCATCTCTACATAACTACATCCATCCTTATGCTTGATACAAAAGTGAAAAGTCAAGCATGCTAATTTGTCAGATATTTGGTATCATAGAATAATTTAAGTTTTAAAAGACCACAATGATCATCAAATCCAACATTAACCTAGCACTGGCAAACCTACCGCTAAACAGTGTCCCTAAGCATCACATCTAGACATCTTTTAAATACCTCTATGGATGGTCACTCAACTACTTCAATGGGCAGTCTGTTTTAATGCTACATAACACTGAGAATTTTTCCTAATACCCAACCTAAACCTCTCGTGGCACAATTTGAGGCCATTTCCTCTCGTCCCATCACAGTTCCTTTGGAGAATAGATTGAACTCCACCACGCTACAGTCTCCTCAGTACAGTACGCCTCTACAGTAGCTGTAGAGAGCAATAAGGACTCAATTGAGCCTCCTTTTCTCTAGGCTAAATAATCCCAGCTTCCCTACAGCTGCTCGTAGTAAAACCTGTGCTCCAGCCCTTTTACAAGCTTTACTGCCCTTCATTGGGCATAATTCAGCACCGCGATGCTTTTTAATTGTGACAGACCCAAAGCTGAACACAGTACTTGAGGTGCAGCCTCACTAGAGCCAAGAGCAAGGGGTTAATCACTGGAATGCTCTGCTCAACCCAAGTTGTAAGGATACTGTGGAAGAAAGCATGTAACACAATCCTTCAGGTATAAACTATGTCCAAGCAATGATGTTACAGATGACATTGCACCACAGGCAGATAATACAGGGACTATGGACTCCAAAACTTTGATGGGCTAACTGGCTTAAAAGATTAAATTATATCCCTCTAAATATTAATTATAAAAAATAATTAATGCAATTTGTTTTTAAAATATTTTTTTCCTTTTCCCACCAAAGTATGCAGAAGTACTGTAACAATTCAGCTTACTTCTACTCATCTTGATTTCTTAATTTCGGAATAGGCTACATGAAGAAAAGTCATTCTTATCACACCTAAGGACATTTCCAGCCAATTTCAGCTACCTCAGACATTGGTGACCTGACCTCAAGTGGGCCTAAACTCAGGAATTTTTAAAAACTCGCAAATCACATTTCAGGAACAAAGCTTGGTACAAGGTACACTTGGAAGAGAAAACTACATTTTGCTTTGTAAAAGGCATTCACTGTGTCCTAGAAAGGGAAGACTTTATATTAGCAATCAAAACCTCCTCCATTTTAATCTGATCTTTGGTACTTTTTTACTGCATGGCCTGTGCAAGTAGTATACCTGGCTCCATTCACAATCTTTAAAATGAAACAGTTTTATTTACATACTTCACTTGGTTAAGTCAGTAAGTTTTATTACTATAAAATTACAATGTTTCCAAGGTTATTATTACACTGCAGCTTGCCTGTTAAAAATTTTAAGGGAGGTTTAAAACTTGCAAATGCGTATTTATGTTCTCTTGCACTACAATGGAAAGACTCCTTTCTTATCTCCTTCTACTTCACCTGAAAATCCAGATTAAAAACAGCAATGAATAGATTCCACCAGAGACTTTTACTAAATGTTAAATAAAGAGTTGTAAAACTTTAGGGAGGGCAGGGGAGCTTAGATTTTTTTTTTTCTTAATCAACTGTTTTAGGGTTGATGTCAGCAAACGGTAAGAACAAACTTCTGCCTGTATAAGCATTTCTCACCATGCTGGCTTTGAAGTTCAGTAACTGGCACTGATGGTCTTTAGGCTACTTGTTTATCTTAGATGCTAAACATGGCATTAGAGTCAGCAGCTGTTAAAAAAGAGCAATCATGATAACAAAGGGACCAACAGATATGTCCAGGTGCATTTGATCTACATGTTTTTGTACTACTCTGAGTCCTAAACCAGATGTTGCAAGACCACCCACTGTTTCTCATTAACATTGACAACAGCTCTATGAGACCCTGATTAATATTCAAAGCATTCACATTTAGTGCTAATTACAGCTAATATTTAATTAAGAGGGTTGAGCTTTTATATGATTTCTCACCAGCAACTCCAAACAATTCACAATTTAGAATTACCATAGAATGGCAAACTGCATGGGAAATTCTGACACACACCGTAGAGGCTCTTCTACCTCATTCACTGGATGCACTATGCTGAGATCTGAATTGCTTAATAGTGGGGACTATTCTTCAATGAATAGGAATTGAAGAGTCAGGCATGGCTTGGTTGGTTCAAATTTTTTTGGTTGTTTGCTGTTTATTTGGGGTTTATACATATACATACATACATATATACACACACACACACACACACACATCCCTTCTATAGATTCAGGAATTTGCAGTCTTTCCATTAGAAGAAAACAAAAATGCTTAGAGTAGAAGGCTAGCATGCAAAGTTATCATTCCAAACAGTATGTTCATTAAATATATTTGGAGGAAAAAAAAGAAGAAAACCATGCTTATTCTACATAAGGTTAAAAAATATGACAATAAATTTGACTTCTTAGTCTCTTAAAAGCTGCAGAACTTGTGCAGCCTTCAAAATCTGTGAATTTTTGAATCATAATGAATTCAGTAAACACAATATTACAAAGTAGTATGAAAGCACACGAGTATAAACACTCTTTACTATTTATGTAGGCATCACACCAGTGCTTGCTGTTTAGATTATGAATTTACATTAAGAACAATACCGTGCAAACTAACATTGGTAACATTTGGTTGACAGAAATTCCAGGTGACACAAAACTGTTACATTTGTGTGGATCCTAATTAATCAAAATTCTTTAAATAGTCACCTAAAATGGAATGTCACTGTGTCCTTTAAAATAAGTGAACTAAAACGAATAAAGGAAATAGTCGATCTCATTCACTAAACTGAGAATATGAAATTGCCTTGAAAGCAACAGGAAATATTGATCCTTACTTAGCCTGCAAACTCAGGTATTAGGGCAACCTCTAAACTGTGGATGACAGTACACAGATGTTGCTTAATACAACCTAGACACTAGAGGCTAAACAGAAGTTGTCGTTTTGGACTCAATTCCAAGTACCTTTAAGTTTAAATGACCCTTTAATGCTCGCTTTGCGCATGGTTTTTAATAAAGTAGTTGCTGGCAACAGAAAGAAGAACAAAGGATGGCAGACAGTCAGGCTCAGTTAAATGTTCTGGCCCGAGGTTTAATGAAAACCACATTTCAACTGAAAAATATGCTTTACGTGGCAGTGTATAAAACCAGCTTTATTGCTTTCTGGTTAAATGCTGAACTGTAAAGAACAAAACAAGAAAGCATTCCAACGATATAGGTAAGTGAAATCATTCCTATTGAACATATATTATTCCACTTGAAGAAAAGCTTAGAATTTGAAATACTCCTAGTACCTCAGATCTTAACCTGTCATTTTAGCATCTTCAGCTCTGAAAGGATTTCATAATTAACAAACCCATGAAAAGTGTCAAAACATAATAAAGCAAGCTTGTTATGTTTGTATACAAAAGACAGAGTACAGAAAATATTATGCAGTGTTCCTTTTTAAAAACACATTTGCAGCACAAAAAATGTATTTATTCAATGAAAACCATTCTGCTTGCTTGCATTTTAAAGTCTAACTAACAGTTTATTGTTTGTTTTCTGTTTGGAGCATCCTGTTTCTTTGGCAAGAGATATTTTACATTTAGAGGAAGCCTCTCATACTGTAGTTAAATGAGCCAAACTGCATCATATCCTTAGGGCATGGAAACAAAGAAGAAAAATGCAACATTACTCTGTAAACCTGCTGCTTATACGAAAGGCTCTGTCAGATATATCAAGCACAGCAGAGACACAATCACCGCTGCAGTTTGCCTTCTCTCAGAGCAAATGAAGCCACAAAACATGTATTAGAAGCCTTACGTGCAGTGGCACAGCTGGTTAAAGGAAATGCCTTGATCTGGCTAAAAAACAAGAGTTTCAAGTGAAAATAAAAGTGAAAATACCTGCTGTACCATCCCGCTCCCTTTTTCCTCCATAAACTTAGCCAGCTGCTCTAGTCCCAGGCCATACAGCATCTGCCCAAAGCAAGCATCAATTACGGATGAGGGCGTGTGAGCAATGTAATGTGTGTAAGAGTGTGGATGATAGGGGTGTTCGAGGAGGGGGAGCTAATCCAGGGTTTACTGACCTCCCTCTCAACATCTGACTGCTCCCAAAACCTAATCCAGATGGGGCTCTTTCAGCTTGCTGGGCCTCGCCCCATCAATCACAGCAGGCCACTCCTCTGTCTCCTGCTACTAGTTACAGAGTGCACCACTGAGCAGATGATTACACACACAAGAAGAAAAAAACACAGCTTGACTACATTAATAGCTGCTTCAAAAACATCAGAAATGCTACTACGCCAGTTGCAGAACATTTTTGTTTTAAAATTAAGATAGCTGTACTCAAAGTTTAAAAAAAAAAAAAAAAAAAGCAACTTCCAGTGCTTTGGGTTTCTGATACTTTGAACATGCACATATTTCTGTGTGATTAATTCTTTCTACATGGGGTAGAGTTAATATCAATAAGATTTCTACTTCAAATTTGCTGAACTCCATAAGCAAACCATCAATACTGAAAGCAGTCTGTTTTAGATTAAATGTACTTTATCCTCCCATGCAAATGAAATAGTTTCCCTTTTTGTTTCATTTTATGGCATCAGAAATGCTTCCAAGGCTTGGTTCTGCGAGGCACTTTAAGCAAGTTAATACTTTACTGTTAAAGGAATTTTCTTAGTTGCTCCAGAGTCGGTTAGAGAACAATTAAACTTCTAATTAAATCAAATAGTAATACACTTAAAGACAGGCAGATACAGAAAAGCCCCAAAGAATACACTTTTATTGCCACTCTACCCCAGACTGCCTACTGAAGAGAAACTGCAGGCAGAGCAGACACTTAACATGGAAATCATTCTTACAAATGTTAGAATTTATGTTACTATTACAGTACAAATGTTAGAAGAGTACACAGGGCAGCAGATAAACAGCTATCAGCTCATCTTTAAACTTAGGTTCCATCTGATATATATTAGATTTCCTTAAAGCAGCGGTGTAACTCTTCCAGATTCGTTGCTGGCACTCCCCAGTAAATGATAACAAGAGCAGCCACTTCAGTTTTTTCAGAAGGAATCAGACATCCAACCACAGTGGACCAATAATGACAACTGACTGATTTTGCAAGCTTTCTCTGTTGTAGCTTAATTATGTGACCAGGCCACTTGACTCAGATCATTTACTTTTGCAGTCATACGGAGTGCGGCCACCTCTTTTTGGAAGGTTCAACACAGATCCAAACTCAGATTTCATTTAAGAAACAATATCATTCCAAAAGAATTCTATCCTCAAAAGAAAGAAAATGCAAAATACACTTTCTTCAGAGAGCATTGGACAAAAAGGCAGTAGTAAGGAAGCAAAAAAGACTTCCCTCATTACCTTAAAAAAAGAACTTCTTTTCTGAGAAGCTTCTGCTTTTGGTTCTCTTCGCATACAACACACCGTACCCAAGTCTGTGCTCTTGTTACTGCTACGTATACATATGAAAATGAAAGGCTCACTTTGTGTTGATGCCTGAAGTACGGAGCAAACTAATGAAACAACACAACATCCACAGTGTAGGAGGGTTAGATATATTTACTTACATTTCAAAGAAGGTCAACAACCTACCAAAAACTAAGTCTGAACTCCTGCCTACAGTAAAGACCATGTAGTACTGTGGATAATAGAGATACACATGAAGAAAGCATCCCCTGCAGCACCATCATTCTTTCCAAGTGTCACTGCTCAAACTTCTGACTACCTTTATGACGCTGCAATTTATTACACTACCTCTCCCTGTACTCCTAGACAACTCCTTCTCTTGCAATTTTCAATGGTTCAAATAAACACAATTCTATCATATTAATTTTTATTTGCTTTCACATGACCACCCAAATCTTTCTTTTACTTACTTTTCCATCCTATCTCCCACTTCCTCCAACTGTGTTAGGTGTTTTATACAGGATTTTTTTGACTACAATTTAGCTTTCTATTCCATCAACCAGTGTTTTCCCCTTTTTAAAATAATGAGACGTTTTTTACATCATGTTTTGAAAACACTGGTCATCAGAATTGCCTGAAAAGCCACACAGTAAGGCAATCTGAAGCACGTAGCACGTATTATCAAAATTCATTTCCATAATGAGAACTGATTCCTGCAAGGTTTCAAACTAAGTCATAAAAGGAGCTTTTCCCACAGGTCAAAATAAGAAAGTACATCTAGGTCCCATCTTGCGTCCTTACTAGAGCACACTGAAGGAAAACAATGCAGCATCCTTGTTCCCAAATAAAAACAAACAAACAAACAAACAAAAAAAAAAACCCAGAAACATCAGAAGCATTGGATTGCCAACATAAAATGTGCTTAAAATCTACCCAGACAGCTGGCCTTTAAAGGGAGAAGCAATCAATGTTTATAAGTCTAACTGGCAACAAGCTATGAATGCCATCCCTCCAGCACAAAGTCCAGTTCCACAACAGCATAACATGTTCACAGAAGACTGTATGAAGTGCAGGAACGTAAGTTCACGTGTCACAGCTAATGGATCTACCTGAGGGCAGTTCTGGCAGTTATAGAGATCTTGCCAAGTCAGAAGAGTGGGATGAGATGAAACTGACCTAGGGACAGAGTAGTCCCTGCACTGCTCTGCAGAAAAAGATCTGCTTGAGATCTGGTAAATGTTAAATTAAGCATGGATCAGCATCCACCATTAAGGCAGTAAAGTTTAACTGCATAGTGGGCAGCATTAACAAAAGGATAGTCACTGGACTGAGGAAAAAAATTATTCCTCCCTGCACAGCACTTCTGAAGCAGCATCTGGAACTCTCTGACCAGTCTGGAGTCCGCCAAGATGGGAGATCCATTTTTAAACTGGACAGTGCAGTGCTGGGCTGCAAAGATGGTCAGAGGACTGCAAACCATGAGAGGGGTTGGTCACGCTTAGCCTGTAGAAGAAAGGGCTGGCAAATCTTCAACTGCATCTTCTCCAATCTAACAGAGCATAACAAAGACAAAATCAGACTTTCCTTACAAGTGCAGGGTGAATGAATAAAAGGCAATGGTCAAAAGTTGCAGAAACAGAAATTCTACTTGGCTACAAAGAATAAAAAGTTAATAATGAGGAAAACTAAGCCAGGAAGATGCTGTTCACAGAGGTGATGGAATCTTAGAGACATTCAAATTTAAACTGGACAAGTCCTTGAGCAACATGATTACAATGGTGTCGTTAGCCCCAACTGAACAAGGAAGTTGGGATTTGATGGGCTCTGAAATTTGCTTTCAGCCTATAGGCTTCTGTGATCTCACGTGGCTTCAAGAGTACCTTAAAGTATTTAATAACTTTATACTTCTCTCTTACCTGATGGCTTTCCTCATGAAGGATTTACAGACAAGGAAAAGATGAGATACAGGTTCCACTCTGTTTTCTCTCCTCGAGAAACTACATCTCAATTCCTTCAAATGGGTTTTGAAAGCTCTCTCAGGAAAATATATTTACATTTGTTTAATACACAAGTAGAGCATTATGGAAGTAGCAATCATGGTGCATGCAAAACAAGAACGAATTCACAAAGAACTATGACATATCTTAATTATTTGCCATGTTACAATTTTCAATACGTGTAGAAGATGACCTTTAGAATTGCTTCTCACAGAAAATAGGTTTTGTTTTTGTTTTTTGCCTTCTGCTTCATCTCCCAAACAGTAGCTTCCACTGGCATGTAAGTTTTCTAATCTTATCTGCAATTCATATACTGAAATGCCTTTTTTTTTTTTTTTTTTTTTAACACATTAAACACATTGAAATCTTCGCCACCTCCTAAATCAGAATACTGATAAAGCTAGTGCATCTACTTTGTTTATCAGCGTCTAAAATGGTGGTTGCACAAACCTATTCTTACAATTAGCACTAACTCTAGATACGAGATCTTCAAAGCTGCAGCAGTTCCTAAATCAGTTTGTAAGCAGTTGTGACATAGAGAAGTGAGAGGCTACTGCACTGAAGAAACAATCAATGGGAGGTGGAGAAAGAGGACAAAGCAGCAGAAATATATGGTGCTGTATTGGCATGAAATATTCTGTTCTGAGAAATTGTTTCTTAATAATCTTAAGCTACAAAAGCAACATACACCAAGTGGTGAACTACAGGTCTTCACAGGAAAATGCAAAAACAGCAATCTGATCCCATGATCCACCCAGCACACAGCTCAGAGCTACCACAGTGGAACCGGTCTGAACTCCTGCCATCTGGAGTAGGAAAGAAATGTGCTGCTGCCATGTAGATTGCAGCAATCCAAAACAAGGTACTGCTGGGCATTCTTCTGTAACTACCGTCAAGAACACAATTCATAGCTGAAGCAGTGAAAGCAGCAGAGATGTGTTAGCATGACTATTCACTAGGATGCACCGGCTCTTCCGAGACGCCAGAAATACTATCCCAGGTGCCATATCATGCTTATGTAGCAAGACTCCTAATGGCTGGGACACAGCTCCGCATAATGACTTGTAAGCCTTTCTTTTAGGCTCCGCTGAGACTATTCCTAGATTGTAACTTCCATAAAAGCATAAATATTTCCAGAATTTAAATAAAAACAATTCTCAAACATCACCAGATTCGCCAAAGAACGAAGACTGCAAAATATAAGAGTCTGGACAGGCAAAATGAACAGCAATTAAAAATCTTTGAAGGACATTTGTTGTGGACTGAACTGTATTACAATTTCATATTGTAATGCAATGGAATGTACAGCAATGACAGCAGAGTAGCAAGGTCCCAGGCTTCAGCAAATGAGGACTTGCTCAAATGCAACAGTCATGGGCATAGAAACAAAGGAAAGAAGCTACTTACCTTCAAAAGACCCCAGGTAGGTAGGGATCTCCAGGGAGACACCCTTTCCTCCACTGCCAACACTTAAATGAGGTCTGGGAAGGGGTGGATCCTGGCTCCAGCCCTTCTCGTCACTCAGGTACATGGCATGCACTCTGAGCTCCCCTGGGTTGGCCCTGCCTTCCCACCAGGTGCTCAATCACTGCTTCAAGCAGTGACTTAGCATTTCTACAACACTTGTGTACCTAATAAGTTATTTTTCACACAGAAATAAATAACTTTAAGTAAATATATATATATATATATATATATATATATATATATACATATAGTAGGCAGTGTAAGTGATGTGTTTCACGAGTATTACACAGAGAAAAGCAGGTGTTTCACGAGTATTACACAGAGAAAAGCAGAACTGCAGATAAGCTCACTGGTTTCACTGTTCAGCCTAGTAGACCTGGTTCTTCACAAAAGCACCAGTGAGGTTACTGCATCGGAATACAGCTTGCTCTCAGAATTAAAATTTCTGGAAAAACAAAGCTAAAGGGATCCTGTAATGCTACACATGAAGACTGAACGGCAGCAGCAGTTATTTGAGTGCAAAGTGACATGCCACCTCTTTGAACTGAATACTCCAAATGACCTCTTTTAACCAGGGACACAATCTTTCACTGATGAGCTGTAATTTAGCCTCAGAAAAGAGCAGACACATTTTTCTTTCAGCCCCTCATGCTGAATCATTTTTTAAGACACTACCACAGTAACCACACTTCATCCATTACAGGTAAAACAGGTCCAACTTACAATATCACAAATGACAGGATTGTTACTTGACTACTGAAATAAAACAAGCTTGGTCAGTTACTAAAGGAAATAAGAATGTAATGCCATAATAAATTGTCTAAAACAGCAGAATTGACTGAAGATGATCATACCTGCTAGGTATTTGTTAGCAAACATCAAAGTATACAGAGCTGTCGTCAGCCTGTCCCCTTGAACTAGCCAGAGTAAGCAATAATAGCTATGTCTCCATCAAACTAGTGGAATCTGTTCTGTTTCAGTTTACTTCATTTAACTAGATAAATTTAGGAGTTTGATTTACTTCTCAAGCTCTGTGAAAATGATTACAAGTTTGAGTTCAGGAATTCAGAGGAAGACAAACAGCAGAGCTAGCAATGTGGACTTCAGGAAAACTGACTATTTTATCCATCCCAAACATTTCTTGGAATTGCATATTTTCTGCAAAGTATCTGAAATTTTTGCTTTTATACATGTGAACTCAGCGTTTTGAAGAGATTTGGCACAATACTGATTAATTCCATTTATCCACAAAGCACACTACCAGTTTTGAGAGAAAAAATTTACTATTTTCCTTTCCATAGAAGTTTGATTACAATGAAAGATTTATTTCTACAGAGTCAGATAAGGTTTTCCAGATAAGAAATTCACCATTCTGCTGTTTCCCTTCTTTAAATTAAAAAACAAAAACAAACAAACAAAAAAAACACAAAAACCCAACACTAAAAATACGAAGCATACGGAAACTATGCTACCATTGCTATCAGACAATGCTAATTTCCCATTTTTGTTTAATTACCATTTTCATATCTTTGATATTGATGATGGAAAACAGAGCTGCAAGGACCAACTAACAGAGCAACGTTATCTTGTTTAGTATCAGTAAAGGTAGCATTTGTTTTTTGGCACTGAAATGAAATAACAGAACATCATCTCCACTGTTATTTACTTCTAAGATTAAAATGACTACCAAAATATTATTAGGAACAAGGAATAGAGAGATTGGCTTCCCGCCTCAACTGCACTTTGCTACATTTATCACAGATATCATTTGTGTTCTTCAATTACAGCATTAACAACCATTTACCTCAACAGTGTCTACTGCTAGCAAATTAAACCACAGTATTGAAAAAAAGGTGAAGTTCTTCTCAATGCTGAGATGGCAATGCTAATATAATTCGCCTACATAGTTTACAAACGCTACTGAATATCACAACTGGCCAAAAATGAAGTCTGCAGTTAACAGAATTGTTTAACTGTTCCTACAGTGTTAGAAAGGATTCCCCTGAGTACAGCAATTAGTAGGTTATCCTTAGTTAAGTCTCTAAAAAGCTTCAGCCAGTTTGCCTGGGTATTTTAATTTCTCCATCAGGAGGATGAGGCCTAAAGCCACCCACAAATCTGGAGAACTACCTTGTTTCTCCCTGAACAGCTCTAGAGATACCATTTTTAGACTAGCTCTTCTTCATGAGGCTGAATATGTACACATGATAGTAAGTCTTGCTACAAAGCTGGCTTTTGCCATACACCATGTGTTTAACTCTGATATGCTTAACTATTGCTTCAAATAATACTTCAAAATAATGCAGATGGTGGGACTGGACATTAATTATCCTTCTCAGTCTGAAGTTTGTTTCTGTGCGTCTATGTGTAAGAAAGGGTTGATGAAGCAGCAGAAGGAAAGGTATCTCCAAAACTGAAACAACGCCGAGCAGTGTGGCATATTTACCAAAAGCACACAGCTAATTTACAGCAACAGCATTCAAGAGCATTTGTGTGCTCATATGTAGGGCAGCAGCACACACTTAACAGCATTCAGATCCTAAAATCAGCAAAAAATAAGCATCTGTATAGACTGCTTAGGGAGAGAGGAGTTACAACCTTAAATTGCTTTTAATTCACATGGGAAGAACTACCTTCTATATTAGAAAGCAAGAACACTAGATTAAATAAAATATCCAAAAAATATTGAAACTTCAGCTTCTGCTTAGTGTGCAACTAGCAAGATGGAGAATACAGCAATGTGTTAGCATTCAGGAGCTTCTAGCTGCAAAAGAAATTCAGATTAGATATTGCTACGCAGAAATTGATAGCTAGTAGGTATTCAATCAGAAAAGTGCCTTTTCTTTTAAATATTACAACCACATGGTATAGTACATCACTTGTGTCAAGTTAAATTTAATCATATCAGCATACTTAAAGGAAGAAAACTGAATACCTATTCACACACTCATGTCAAGAGGGATTATGAGGCTTTATGAATCCTTTTCCTTTTATTTAGTATTCTGATATCTGTATAGAACAATTTTGATATGTATTATACCCTTAAACTAATCTATTCCATTGTCTTTTTAATGCACACCTAGTATGCCTGAATTCATAGTTACAATATAATGTGTACTGTCAGTTACTTATGTTCTTCTGAAGTCTGCCTATGTTAAAGGAAAGACATTTTCCTCGAAGCAGAAATAGGTATAATGAGAGTGATGCTAATTTTCTTGAGAGTAAAGCAACACCATCTGCTTCCTACTAGTTAAGAGCACATCTAAAAAGGAACAATAATTTATGAGCTCACTAATGCCTAATGATTTTTATCACAGTGGAATCAGGGCTCTGCTTCATTTAAGACAAGGTTTTTGAGAAATGCAAGCCAGAAAGGTAATAGGCTTTTACCTACTTTTCCTACATCCATTTAATGGTTTATCTGAACAACAATGAAAAACAATCACTATTTAATCCAGCAGAAATAAACCAAACGTGTCACAGAGACAGCTAAAAACTGCTTACTGTTTCTGAAAAGGCAAAAGAGAGTTCTCTAAGATCCTTCAGACTATATACACTTTCTCAGCCCAATTTTAAAGGAAGCAAAGAATTACTGTCCTTACTATTCCCCAGAAGGTGAAGCTCATCTCAGGAACTTCAAGTATTTTAAGATTTTGTCACTTCATCTATGGCAGTTACCTGCACCCACTCCACAATAGTAGCAAATGCATTCAGTGTTTAAAAGGAAATCTTAAATCACACAACTAGTAATGCTTCCACTGCCTACCCACAAAAACTCAACTCACAAGAAAGCAGAAAGCTAATTTAAATGAACAAAAGATGAAAAAGGAGTTTGAGATCCACCAAAAGAGATGCCTTCAGTGAATAATAGCATCGATTAAGAAAGGCAATGAGCACCAAATTCAAATTTTTGGTGTCCCCAGTATGCATGCGTATGTTTGTGGTATTCAAAAACAAAAACAAAATAAAATTGGGAATTATAGAGCATGGCAATTTGACCTAAAATATTGTTTGATAGTATGAACCACAAAATGAATTCTTAAAATTATTTTAACTTCATTTTAGCGAGACAATTTGAATGCCAGTTAAATAACCTGAGCACAAGGCCTCTCACACTATTCAGAAACAAATACTGATACAAAATATTTCCAGTTAAACTGAGAATATGAGATTAATTCAAACAGCATAAACATTACACATACACAAAAGCAATGCATGCTCTGTTACTCTGTACACACAAGCGAGAATGAAAATATCCCAATTCTATACCCTGATTTCAGCATCTCGGGTTTTAACAATGCAATATATTTTGCTTCAACTTCTTATTTACTTAAAATAGAAATTAAAAAGCACTGTTTGCTACAGGAATTTGTTAATTAATATCTTACATTGAGTGAATTGGAAGTAGCAAAATCAGTGCATCAGAAAAAATTAAAACAATACTTCTAAAAAACATTGCAAGCTACTTCAAACCTTGCACAGACCCACACAGTACAGATAAACTCTGGTTCCTATTGCCTTAAGAAAATAGGGTTTTTAAATTCATGACAACACAGCAAAAACGGAGGTTTTGATGCAAGTTTTTTAAATGATGTTCTTTTTTCTTGTAGTTCATCTAGAGAAAACACTGACTTCTGAAATAGAAATTACTTCAAAATTTGAAAAGAACAATTAATATGGTAATAACAAAAGCCTCCGTAATTGCATTTTTTAGTACGTACAGCTAAATAGTCCACAGCATATTAATCACATATTTTGTCAGAGATCATGGAAGCAAAGTAGGAATGGAAGATATTTTCAAGAAATTCAATAGATTAGTACAGACACCTGGAGCTTGACCTCTAGCAGAGAAGTCCTTTCCCTGCACAACAGTTCGCTAGGGTTAGAAGTTCAGCAGAATCCAAACTTTTTATATTCAAATACAATCCAGACTTGTATGTTAGTCTACCTGACGAAGTATTGAGAATATCTGGAAGTAATAGGAAAATTTGTTCAGAATCTTTGCACCAAGGCTCCATTTCATTCTTAAGCAATAACCACATTCCATGGAGATGCTACACTGAATTTATTTTTTCATGTATCAGTGCTTTTGCTTTACAGAAATGGTTGCAGCTTTGTAACTCTAAGAAACCGAATTAACCAAGGACAGTGAAGTAGAAGCATAGTTATGATGCACCAAGTCTGATCCCACTACTGAGATAAATACTCTGTTGGATTAAATGTTGGGATACATACTGTTTCATACGAATATACTGCAACTTGTGGTCAGATGATCAGCACAGAAATGACAATGCTCAATTGCAAGCTCTGGGGAAAGCTGCAATCTCCTCATACACATCTCCACTATCAACCAGTTTTGCTTTCTGGAAGATCAAAAACGGCTTAGTAAAAACAATCTTGTTCTCCACTGAATCAGGTGAAGCCTGGGCACGCAATGTATTTTGCTGACTCATCAGGAGAATTCCAGCTAGAGAGCTTCTCAAAGAAGCACGGTCATTTCCGTAATGCCTGGCTGCTCCTTCCATTTAACTGCAATCTTCTGGAAAGAATCAGCAAGACGAGGAGCAGAGATGCAGGAACATCCCTCCATCAGTAATCAGAAAAATATGCAAGAACCATTCATTTTGCCAACTCATTTTCAAATGCGAACTGAGAGAACTGAAGCAGGAAAAAGTCTACACTTGGGAACTCAGAAAATCTCTAGCTTAAAAGCACACATTCACATGAGAACAACCACAAAAGACTAAATTCTTGACTAGAAAGATGAGCAGTGACTGGAAGATGGAAATCTGCCTAAAAACGGAACCCTGTAGGTTATACAAGTGCACACATAACCCTCCTTCTTCCCACTTAAAGCTATTTTATACACCTTTAAAATAATTCTGCTCTTCTGTTTAGGTTAAACAATACTTTGATCTAAAAAAAAAAAAAAAACGAAACAAAAAGAACAAAACAACAATGAGGCTGCCAGAGCTTTCTATTCAGTAAAGAAACACGAGAAAAACGTTTAGTAGGAGTAGCAGCTAGACCAATTTTGTCCCTGAAGTGACAGATAGGCAATAGTTATGACATCTCAGAGCCCACAGATGTCTCAGTGATCTACATGACTGCATGGATTACCCAATGTAAATGGTAAGAAATAAATTTGAAATTGTTTTAGATAGCATGTATCAACTGTGATAAAAGTTGAGCATCAACTGTGCTCTTCACGCAAGGTATATCTTAAAGACATAATTAAGCTTCCTTTATAAGATTATGATGTTCTTCTGTACCCAAAGTGCTTTCCAGGACAGCTATCCTAATGCAGCTAGTGTCCTTCGATTTAAACAGACCTTCCTGGTGCAAGGAACTCTTACTTCGCTTCAGAAAACAAAATGAAGTAAAAGATCACAATTTTTAATCTCTTATGCTATTATGAAATATTATGAAATATTATGAAAATAAGACTAACAAAAAATGATTAGCCTGTTATAATTAGTAGGTGTGATCAACCAACAAGACTGTGAAGGTGCTGAAAAGAACAAAAAATAGCAGAAGGTGGTAATGATGCTATAATTTCTGGTGGAAATTATGGAGGCATGGAATCAGAAAACTCAGGCTAGAAGGGACCTCCGAAGGTCAGTAACCTGATATTCTGCTCAGACCTGTGACAGGCATCAGATCAGATCAAGGGGCTCTGATTTAGGTCCAGACTTTTTTTTTTCCTTAATGATACAGTGATTTTTAGAAAACCACCACAGATGGAGGCTGTGCAGACACTCCAGCAGGCAGCCTGTCCCAATGCTGAATAGTTCTCATGGGGCAGTTTTTTCATCATGTTCACCCCTTTCTCTCTTGTTCTCATTCTATGTGCCTGTTATACTCCCATGATGAATATCTGGGTAGAGACTGGCTCCAACTTCTCCATTACCTCCCTGTTAGTGCTGAAAGGCTCTAATTAGGAAACACCAGAGATTCTACCTTCCCAGGCCGCACAGTCCCACTCCCTCATTCTCCCCACAATGCCTGTGCTCTATCTGGCACATGGATCACTTGGAGCTTTCTATTGAACCCAGTTCCCAACACCAACCAACATCTGTCTGCAATCAGATGGCCTCAGAACACAGCACATATCTTAGACGTGATTTAACAAGGGCTAAGTAAAAGGAGATAATCACTTCCCTCCTGTTTATACAGCCCAGGATACTGCCAGCTTCCTCTGTTGCCAGAGCAAATATACTATGCTAACATGACTACACTAATTCAATAGAAATTCACTACAGGAAGTGTTTATATTACACACTGAAATTGAGATCTAATCAAGTGTGAGCAGGTTAGAAATGCTTACACTAAGGACAGTCCTAAGGAGCAAAGTAGTAATGACTGCATCACTGCATCCTACTGCATAAGCAGAATGGCAGCATAAGAACCTTGCACAGTCCCACCAAGATGCTGAAGGGATTGAAGCACCTCTCCTGTAAGGAGAGACTCTGAGAACTGGGGCTGTTCAGCTGGAGAAAGTTCAGGGGGATCTCATCAATGTCCATCAATACCCGAAGGGAGGGTGCAAAGAGAAGGGAGCCAGGCTCCTTACAGCAGCTCCACTGGTCCATAAATGGGCACAACCCGGAGCACAGCAGCTCCCTCTGCCCGTCAGGCAGCACTGCTGTGCAGTGCAGTGCTGGAGCCCTGGCACAGGCTGCCCACAGGCTGTGGGGTCTCCTCCTTGGAGTTCTCCCAAAGCCGCCTGCCCCTGGGGCTGGGCCGGGCTTTGCAGGGCTCTGCTGGGGCACTGCTGGGGCAGAGGGACCCAGAGGGCCCGGCTATCCTCAGCCATTTTGCAGTGATCGTTCTCACACTGTAAGTGGGATACAAATAGATGAGGGAAAGAGCTGGAGAGTGAGTGGAAGGCATGAGTACTTTCAAGGTAAAAGTAGATAACGATATTATAAACCTCAGCATTTACATAAATGATCATGTTAACAAATGTAAACCAGTTATTTTATAGGTTAGGAGCTAAGGAAACTCTTCACACTACCTTTTAACCCTTTTTTCCACATTTCTTTGTACTAATGGGTCTGAAAATACACTGCACTTCTGCCTGTGGTTATTACCACATGATACAAATGAAGTTGTAAAGAGACACCAGCTCATCAATCACAACAGAACACTGAGGAATGCAAAAAAGGATTAACGTCTCAGCCCCAGCTCAGGTCTTTCCTATCACCACCCTAATTAAATACCACCTTAAGTGCTTTATTACAATTAGAATTCTCAGTGTTGAAGGCTAGCTCTCTGGAACCTAGGTGCTGAAGCTAATTGGAAATGTGTAAAAAAAAAAAAAAGTTCATTAAAAAATTTTGGGATTCCCATAATAGAAATTATCTATACCTTGGGAATAAAGATTTGCTTTTCTGCAGATTTAGAATAACATACTAAATAGCTTCAATTAAGCTGAAACCCTTATACTTTGAACCATATTCCTGCCACTGTCTTCCATAAGAAAAGCTAGATTTATCTGTACCTACCAAACCACTGCTAGAATTTAAAAGATTCTAGGCTTTCGGTTAGTTGCTATGAGCCTTAATTCCTATTCTAAAATTTTATACACTAATTTAAATTTCTTCCAGACTTGGCACATCCAGGGGCTTTTTGCCTTACTTACCTGGATATACATAAGCTAGTCATTACTATTTATGAAGATGATGAAAAAAAAACATTAAACAGTCAAAGAAACATAAATTTTAGATCCCAACACAGAGTGCAACAGCAGAATTGAAAACAAAACCTAACCCCTAAAGCAAATACAAAGATATTTGCAATTTAAAGCAATTCAGTATAGCTTTGAAAGCAGTTTTCTCCTCCACTTGACTGCTAAGTGAGCTGACTCAGGATTCTGTGGCTTTCCCAGGAACAATCTGATGATACTGATACCAGAAACATCAACACTTTTGAAGAGAAATTGCACTGTCATGAGAAGCAAAGAAAGGATGGAACCTTCGAGTCAAGTGATAACATAACCATATTTCTAATTTTAAAATGGAAATACAAATTTCTTTTTTATCCAATGACCTGAGGAGGGCCTATATGTTACTGGAATCCCACTCCAATAATTAGGGTCAGGTCTTTGTGTCAGTTTTGCCTATGAAATATTTAACATCTGAGATTGGTGATTTACCAACGCAAGCATTAACTAAAATGTAAAGAGGAGCTTAATTCAGAAGAGCTATCATCTCTGAAACACAAAATATATCATTCTCAAATAGTGCAAAAACATGCTACTACTACATTTACTTTTAAGTATCAGCGAAATACTTAACACTACTGGAAATATTATTACTTTTAATTCCAAAGGAAACAGAAGGCTTTAAATAGTTACTTATTTCAGCATATGGAACTTGATCACTGAACTATGAAGAATCAAATGGCAAGCTGTCCCAGTCATTTTTTATTATTATTTTATTTTTACTAGTAAGAATAAAACAGAAGAATAAAAGAGCAACTAAAATAAAATAATTCCCTTTCTAATATAATTTCTTTTGTTTCAAACTGTAAAAGAACAAAGAAGGTTTAAAAACGCATGACCTAGATTTTGTTCATAGCAACGATTTAGTTTCTAAATGTACATCTTAATAGAAAGTAATAGTTCACGATGCACAGACATCTTTTATCTACCGCTCCAAACATCCAAAGATGATCAACTCCCTTACAAACAGTTCGGTGAACATGCATGCAGGAGCTCCCAGAGCTTTCCTTGAAATAAAGCTGCTCTTGAACTATGAAAGAAATTCACAAGCACATAGCATCAATTGAGAAGAGTTTTTGTCAGAAGACAGCAGCAGGATACATTGTGCAGGTAATAACGAAGGTGTGAAATAGCTACACTGCTCATTTCTGGGGCTAGCCAACATATCAGTGCTCGCTTTTCTAATCCAGCAAAGCAAATTAAATCCGTCTATTAGACTGCAAATTAAAGTACAGTCAACACTCCAGTGTTACTGCTACTGTGGAAAGAGCATCACCTCCAACAACAAAACTGCACTTTTGGAGAAACATTAAGAGCAAATGATCCTTATTCTGGTCTTATTACTGCTTTCTTCATTCTGGGGAATAGAGGGCTGCTCAGTATGTTTGTGTCAGTTTATTATTGACATAAATAGCATCAGTAACTTAAGTGAATTAAATGATTTCATTTTCCATCTCAGCTCTCTCTATAGGTGAATTTTTCAAGCTGCTTGCAACTTTCTAAAGCTGCAGCAAAGTTTGCCATTTTTTCTTCATTCCTCGCTCTGAGCTTATATAACAACATATTCAAAGGTGTCCCTGCATTATCCACAGTCGGTGGGCAGAATTGTACTTGCTTCAGAATAATTTTTAGTGCTCCATTTGTTGAAGGGGAAAAAAAAGGCTGCTTAGGCGTTTCTGTGCAGAACATTCAATACGTAGGAGTGCCTTATCTGCATAGTAGCATGTGGGTAGGATTTGGACAAGTGCATTGAAGGATATGACAATCAAAACCAGATTACGTGGGAAATCTCTTTGAAATCTAAGACCACCTCACCCAGGTTTCACTGACTTCAGTAAGCATTTCTAAAGGAGAAATTAGCATGTGAACTACTCATGAGGTAACATCTTTTAGCACTGCAGTTTCTGTTGGGTATCAGACTACCCCCAAGAATAATTCCTTATTCTGTCTAGCACGGAAAAAAAATCAATGAGAAATGAAATTTTGATCAATGTTAAGAATTTGCATGAGACTGTTCCAGCTAATGAAATGCAGAACAAGTTATAACTGATTTCTGCCATTGACATTCTGTCAATTTAATAATAGATCCTTCTCTTGATGTAACTTGACTGCCATTAGCATTCCAAATATAGTGAACTGTTTTGTTAATATCTCTACAGAAGTAAAAATGTAAAACAGACGAGGACCTGGGCCAGTTTCTTGTGTACAGCACTTGTCTTTAAGCCACTGCTCATTGGAAATGTGTAAATTCTGTTCCTTACTAGACTGAAATAGAATAAATTCCTGGTTTGAACACAATATGAGAAGAATAAAATGAAAAAAAAAAAAAAACTTCTTTGCATTGCTTTACATGAAATCTTGACTTTTTTGAGCAACAGACATTCTGAAACTCTCCGTGGAACTGCCCTCTTCCTTTAAAACTGAATTTAATCATGTTATTAGGCAGAAAATTAGTCATCACTACCAGATTTGAAAAAATGACCAAGAAAGTTACTGAGCACAATGCAATCATCCACCGACTTCACCGACTCTAAGAAGACATTCTCAATTTTTTAAGTGTAGTCTAAACATACCTTTCTGCATTGTATGAGGAATGGCTTTCTTCGGCAATTTCTAAGACTCTATAACACAGGAATCTCAAGTAGTGTTAACAGCAAGTTCGTTAAGCAATTTCTGCTGTACCTATGAGCATAATGGTACCCAGCAAAGTGATAATACGCAGCTTTCACTTTCGCTGCACCTCATCCACATATTCTATTAAGTGCTAGTAAAGTGGACATAGAAAACTTAGGCTTAAACTTCCTTTGGAAACAAATGCTCTGAAGTCTCCATGATCAGCATCCTTAGGTCCTAAATTTAGCAAACCATATCAGACAATCTAGAAAAACTACTTTTATTTACTCCCAGTGGTGTTTTTTTTCCTCAGCAACAACAGACTTTGGGTATTCCTTGTATTCCCTTTGTGTTAGTGTAACTTGGACAATATAGACTTGCAAACTATTGAAGTTCTTAAAGCTCAACGGATTATGAATGAAGAGATTTATTTCTCACTTTCATTTTACACATAAAACAAAGAGATGGATTTCCCTGGTTAAAGGATTGATTCTTCTTGTGCAATTAGTACATTGACCACTCCTAGAAGACAGTTCAACCAGGCTACAGCCCTTCAAAGACTCCAGCAGATGGCTGTTTAAAAGAAGCGCTGCATGAGTATAACAAAAAGATTCTCACCTTGTGTATGAGATGCTGCACAGTGATTATACCTAATGTGGGAAGGAACACACATTAAGCAATCCTCCTCACTCAACGTGCTCTTATTTTGGAGCAAACACAGATAAATAAATAGCTCAGAAAAAAAGAATTATCATCATTATAACAGTTCACTTAAGTCAGTAGAACCTTAAGGTAATTTGTTCAATTCCTTTGCTGTGAATGTGAACCCCAGCTTCTGACCTGGTTTCTATTTAATAACTGTAAAATATTTTTCACACCATTTATACTAAGTCTGTATTTTAGACACAGGTCTAAGCCCTTCTATCATCCTAAAATACATGAACGTTTCCTAAACATCACATGCAAAGTAACAGTTACAGGTAACTGCATTCACAAACAATGGTAATAAAGTAAGTAATAATCTAAACCAATGTATGGTGCGCAGCTCCTTACATTCTAATCGTTTTTTGTATGCATTTGATAAGCCATTATTACATAAAAAGATGCATATTTTTAATTAATCATTAATTTATGATGAAATGGAAGTTAATGTGTTCTAAAAAAAAAAAAAAGAAACATGATGGAAAAAATAAGGAAATGAGACAGGAGATTTTGTATGAGATACAAAAAGATATTTGCACAAGACCACACAAATTGCTGCAATAAAAAAGTGATCATCTCAATTATATATGTATTGGACTTGAGTTATTCTTCATCTTGCTATAACATTGAGAATATCAGTACTGAAACCAGAGGAACAAAATGTCCAAGTGTCCAAGAAGTGACTAACATATTCCATTCCTTATTATTACCAGTTCATAAAAAAAATGCCAGTCGGGTTTAAAAAAAGACCAAAAATGAAAATGAAAAAAAAGAATCAAAAAACCAAACAACAAACCACACAACTTCTGGAAGCCATGGTCAGATTTCAAAGAGATACTTTTTTCCTCTCAGCTGTATTACGCTAACAGTGGTTGATGACTACTATAACTATACCATCTTTCTAAGCAGCAGAACACTCATAATATTCTGTGCAAAAGATTGCAAGATTACATAAAAATCTTATCAACAATTTAAACTAGGGCTTTGTCCTGAAACAGATGAAAAACACTCACATCTTTCCTTCTGTCAGCTGTGCTGTAAATATAGACCAACCACTGCACATCAACCATCCTAGATATTCTGAAGTGAGCTTGAGCTGCCAGTCCTGATAATTTAATTTTATTTCAGTTTATTTAATTCCATGATGATTATCATTCAGGTTTAGCAGATAACACATTTAATTGTGCAGTCAAACAGTGGATTTCACTTTATTGCTGCCAGTAGATCTTGAAATTCTACTGCCTAGTATCTACAACAGAAAATTAATAATAAAGAGATGCACGCTTCCTGAACACAAGGGATATATAAACAAAGCACAATGATTTATCTGAAAAAATGCGAATGATACAATGCCATAGGAAAAAACAACAACAAAAAGAAAAAGGGAACTTGATGGCTTTTAATTCTAAGACAGATTTAGGTCAAATGATACATGAATTTGTAACAGGCAATGTATTCAAATCTACAGTTGTTCTAAAGGGCAGATGTCTGTGAACTGCATAACAGGTTTAACAACATGACTGCAGTGTATCCATTAAAAATCACACCTAGCTGATTTTCTATGCAAACGCAACATTAAGAGAGCCTTCCTCAGAGAAGGAAGGAAGCCTTACACACTAACACCCAATAGTCGGTGCATCAACTAATCTGTAATACTTCCTCCATATACTACACAGAGCAGGAAAGTAGGACATCATGAAAGAAACAACTGCACATTTTGGGGGCAAGACTCCAGCCTCTTTCTATTCAAAAGCTTGAACTTTTGTTTTTAAAATATTTGCTGTAAGAGCACCTGCCATAACTGCAACTCAGTCGACATTTGTTACATGTGCTCACAAGACACATCCATGCACAGAGTGAAATACAGGAATGCCAAAGTCCTGTTGTTCCCAGCTTAATTGCTGTTGAGCCTACTGGCAGTCTTTGGCACTGCTTTGCACTATATAACACAGAAAATTATAGACAGTTTTCATAAGAAAGCAAACAGATGCATCAGTTAATTCCAAAAATCCATCTACACGTAAATGAAAATTAACTGAAGATATGAAACCTTACAAGTAACATTCAGGAAGACGCATATGGCCCTTAAGAGCTGAACATGTTACACAGCTAAGGGAGCATCACAGTTTTCACACACAACTCATGCAACTTTAATTAAAATAGAAAACACCAAGATGTTGAATGGGAGATCAACCAGAGCTCCTACTTCCAGAAAAGACTGTGGCAATGACTACAGGCTCCCAACAACACACGATCCTTACTCCATGCTACAAAAAGGACACAAGAGGAATAGCTACAGATAACCAGAGCTAACAAGAAATCCCTGTCGCCTCATTCAGCGCAACTCAGTTCCCAAACTAGTGGGTAACTAGCTCTAACTAGTGGGTAAGGTATAATTACCATTATTTCTAAAAACAGGACAAAAATCAATAGGGACAGATTATGACATTTAGTTGTTCATCTTGGTCCATTCTCAAATAGTGGATATTCTCAAATACATATATATATATACACACACACATGATTTCAATTAAAGCTGACCAAGACAACAAATACTAACACATTTTATTTTACGCAGTGCTATTGTTTCCAGCCTACTTCCACAAATTTTCAGTCACTTCGTAAGAGTGGGCTGTAACACTTCTTATGACTGACCTTGACATCTGCCACGTGCAGCATAGATTTACACTTGCAAGGAAAGATCCTCAGCTGGCCTGCATTCTCACAAATGCATCTAGAAATTCAGTTTGGAAAGCTCAAAATTCAAATGTTGCTAGACAAAAGGTTTCTCTATATTTTAACATATAAAAATACTTCTAGTCTGTTAAGAAGTAAATAAACACCAGCACTCCATTGATATACAAAGACAGAAGTGAAGAAAGATGAGACAACAGATACATTTACTCTTCTCTTTCCTTCAGAATTCTCTTGTGATGTGATTCATTTAAGATCTGCTAAGCCTAAGTTTTATGCATATCTTCTAAAAAATTGTCAACCACTTTTGAAGTGCAGATTCATTTTTTAATTCTGATCTCTTGTTGGTGTTTGGAGAAGAAAAGTTGTCCTTCCAGTCCTGCCCTAACATATACAAAAAATGGTAAGGATTGGTAAGCAAAGGCCAAAAGAATTAAAACAAGCCCCTGTGAACTTGGCTTGCATGTAACTGCTGCCATCTTAATAAGGTGAGAGCAGCTTTTAAATCCCAGGCAGATTCAGAAGCTGCAGCCCAGTCCCTGCCATATGGAGACAGCCTGGAATCTGTCAAGTTCACTTAGTGAATTTTATCTTTGGGGAGTCAGTCAGGCAAGTTAGATCAGAATAAACAGGATGCTGTTGAGATCTGGAGGCTAATGCTAGTACAGGCTGGACTACTGAACCAAAAAAATCAGTTTTAAATAAACATATGCTTGACTAGAAAAATTAACAATAATGAAATCTGCATAGGTAAAAAAGAAAATGCAACTTGTGTGATTTGGAAAATGCTGTTCTCACTATGATATCAGGAACTGACCAGATTTTCCCTTTCTTTCCATTATTTCTGTGATAACAACAACATATTAATGCTTTATTATCTACACAAGACTTAATTATTGAACATTTTGAGTGCCCTTGTTAAGTGATGTGCATAATTATACAACCTTCCTCATTTTTCAGTAAGAGCAAGGAGCATCACATTCATACCATCTACATGCGAGTCCAGGTTTCTTCTTCATGCTTCAATAGAATTCTGGGGTCTCCAAACCTATCAAATTCTGTGTTGATGGATGGGAATAAGATAGACTTTTCTGTGCTCTGGGTAAAAGCCAGAATCTTGACTGTAATCTCCTGCACATGCTTTTACTGATATTCAGCATAAAAATAAGCCTTATCCATTTTTATTAGTTGGCCTGAGCCAGAACCAATTCCTTTGATGTCACCTAACTTATAAAATGCAGCACAATAAGCAAGGGAGGTTTTAAAATGCTTCATAGACTTTACCCATTATATTAATGGGTTTCAAATTGCAATCTGTGGAGCACTTTCTGGTGCTGATCCACAGGCAGCTGGCCAGTCACCTGGAGCTGGCTCCTCTCCTTGGTTCCCTCTGCTCATTCACTATAAAAAGCAGAGCTGAAAACAGACTAAAAAAAATAAACCAACAAAACAGAATGCCATTTTTTATGCCATTTTTTTTTTAGATAAACAGTTACAGTGTTCACCACGTGACCATTCTGAGAGGAAAGGATGAGTCAATTTTGAAATGCAACACTACTAGCTGGCTGAACAGGCACTGAACGACACCAGGCTGTACAGGGCTGCAGAGAGAGCGTGAGAGAAAAAACAGCTGTTACTACAGGAATAATGTGATTAAACTTAAGGGTGACTGAGCAAAATAGTTCATTTCTCAAAGTTCTCTTATTTTCAAACTTTATCTTATGCTCAGAGAAGGTGGCATTGCACTACATAGTCATTTTCTAGAATTACTTCCAACCCTTTCTTTTAAGTGTGTACTAATAAATATTTTTCAGAAATGTCACTTTCAGTGCCACTTATGAGTCTCGTTGAGGAACTAAAGCTATTTGTGAGCAAAGAAAGGAACGTTGACCTGGGTCACCAGAAGAGTAAAGGTTTCAAGCAACCTAAGTAGCAAATCATACTAACAGTAGATCTATGCAGATCACTCTGAAAGTAATGCCTCCTGCTTATTTCCATCTAAACTACAACAGATACAAAGAATATAATAGCACTACAAGATAGAGCACATTTTCAGCCACCAAATACTACTTTTCAGCAGTGACCACCATTAGCCAACCTACATTTTCACCTGTGATGAAAGAGAACCTGCATGCTGCGCTTTTAAATATCCGCACCAGCAGAGGTGACCCACTGTTTCACAGCTGCACTGACAACTCTGTAGCTAGAAAAACATTATGAACAGAGTTTACCTTTCATCAGCCCAAACACACAGAAGTCAGAAGGCACCAAATCTTGACTATACAGTGTATGCATTAGGACAGTGCAGCCAAGACTGGCAATGCACTCCATGATCTACGGACTGGCAAAGGGCCTTGTGTGACTGCGTCTCAAGAGAAACAATGTCTTCTTCTCTGACTTGACTTGTAAATCTGAGACTTCAGCCTAGTCAGCATCGCGATATAGTAGTCAGAGCTGATGGTTTGTCTGTGTTCCAGAAAACCTGGAAGATTGTTCCTTTCCTTTCCCCAAAGGCAATGCCCATCACCTGACCCACTGAGAGCTGCATCTTGAACTTTGTCTTGAACGGGGAGTTCATTTGCCACTTCACAGACTGCCATTTTGATTCCGGCTTGTAGTGGTGACATCACTGTGATACAGGAAACTTTCACCTTCAGTTTCATATTGGTTCATTAGGTGCTGACAAACTTGCATGTGGTGTTCTTTCTGTTCTTTTGTGAGATTCACAAGACCCATTTGGCACAAACTTTGTTATATTCCAACACTGCCACCATTGTTTCCAAGCTAATATTCAGCTCCATACACAATTCCCTGGTTGTAATCTGCAGATGATCTGGTTGAGACATTCTTCATTTTGTGGTGTGACAGCTGCACGTGGCTGTCCGGAGTGTGGATTGTCTTTCATGTTGCTGTCACCACCACGCTTCCTCAATGTGCTCACATCCACTGTTTGTTCTCTACAAACGTTCAGCGGGCATCAAAGAACTTCAATGGGCACCTTTTTTCCCGAACGGAGGAATTCAATGACACAACTTTACTCTAAATACACTTCCACACCAGGCGCCATTCTGTCAGACTGCCCCTCAGCTGCCATCTGCTGCACGGTGACAAAATGTAACAGGATACTGATGGGAAGGTTCAACCTCTACTGCCATCCCATCAGCATCTGCCTCTGACGTCATGGGCCAACATCATAAAATAAGAGGTATTACTTTCAGCACTCTTCATATATTCACCTGCTCTCTTAAAAGATTTTTTTTCCTACACATTTTATTTATTGAGTATTTTAGCAGCTTTTCTTCACATTAGTCTGTTTATCTTGAATGAGAAATACATGTACCGTAGAATATTTTGGGTGTCGCTGAATTACTACACTGAGTTAATACTAACAGTAGACTACTTCCTAAGAGTAAACATATTCACCAGCTGAAATCATTTAAGCTATCAACAACAGCTATTATTAGATCACACAAAAATATTTGTGAGCACATGCCCAAACAAACTACAAATAGCACACCCAAAGGGATAAGTTCATTCAAAGCAGCACTGAAACGTGTAATTGATTGGTTTCAGTTCCAGGAAGGGAGGCTATGCTACTGAAAGATGTGTGTGTGCCACTGAAATCTTCCACCAGTGAGGATCCAGACAAGTAAAACCTGAGTGATAAAGCCACCAGGGAGGCAAGACTACTGATAAGAAATACTCTTCCCTCATTTCTCAATGCAATCTGCTGTTGATCCATCATAATAATGTGGACAGCTTAATTTAAATTTAGACTTGAAAATCAGCTGCACATGTCTCTAGTTTCTTTACAGTACAAATTAACAACACAATAGCCTAAATAAATCCTAAGCCCTACATATTCAGTATGCCCAAATGTGACAATTAATAATTCTCCTTATGGCTGTTATTCACTAAAGCAATTTCCTATTTGGACTTGTAGCAACCTTTAGTCCAGAAGCAAACTTCTAACTTCCTAAAAAAAAATCATTGTATTAATAAGAGATCTGGTGTTATATTTTGATCATTTTCTCATTTGTTTCCATAGCAGGAATAAAAAGGACATCCATTTTACTTTGTCATTAAACACTTAATTGATAGTCCTAGAAGCATCTTTATTCACAAGCCAAATACATTAAAGAGTCAATCTCTTCTAAACATTTGGTTCTTAACCAGGAATTCATAAACTGTTATGTAGCTCAGCTGACCACTGATGAAAACAAATAACATCACTGCAAAAAAGTAAAAAAGACTACGTTAAAAATAAACTGTAAGTCTACTCCCCTAACTTTTAATGATTTCACTATATCTTTACCTTCATCCCTTCTCTGCAGCCTCCATGTTTCCCTTTCCCATGTATTCAACAACTACATCTACACCATTTATTGGTGGTTCTCAGACTGTAAAATTCATGAATTTGTTCTGTGAAGGACACTGATGTAAAAAAAAAACAAAACAGTACAACAAAGCCTGGATCATAATGATGACAGCAGCTAGGCAGACAAAGTCAGTGCAAGGCTGTCTTGGTACTCACAGGATCAAGTCCTGCAAATAAGCCATGGATCTAACAAGCAGTTGTTTCCAACATGCTGCTTCTTGCTTCTATGTGTCATTAGCTGCTGTGATATTTAGCTGGAACAGGAACGTGAAGAGGAAATGCATAATTTCTGGAGATCACCTTACCCTGAGAGTATCTAGAGGTAAAACAAGAACTGCAAACATCTTAGCAGTGCCACCATACTGCCAACATGATCTCCAGGGTAAAGGTGGATAGACCTCCTGTTATTGAGCTGTGCTACTGAGAAGGAATGGGAAGGGGATTGCCCTGGATTCTGCTGACTGATGAAATGACTGCACTGAGCGGATACTAGTGCAAATAAACTAACAGTTCATGCTATAGCATCTACAGTTTTTCCAGGGAGATCCTGTAGGATTATGAGTATAAATAAACATGTAGTATTTAAAAGTTAGCTCTGTTTCTGAATTACAATAAAAACCATAGACTACATGAGACTAGTATATGCTTAGCACATGCAAATAAAAAAGTAACAAGCTCCTTTTCAATACACTTCCAAGCAACCAGGCACACTATAAAGTATTTTAATCCAAATATGCTTCAAACTTGGTTTCAAATTAGGGCAGGTCACATTCTGCTCCTTACTATTCCAGTGCATTTGCAGTATGTGTATTCTTTCATGCTACAAAAGATAAAAGGCAGGATAGGAAACGATTCTCTCATTCTTTTTATTGTTCAAAAGTATGTTCAAAGGATCTGTCAGACATTTTTTTCTAGATCCCAGAGATTTCAGACGCAGCTTGTTACCTTCTTTCCCCTTCAACACAGTTTCACAATGTATTTATGAGGCTGTGACTGAACTAGGTCTGTTGGAAAAGGTAAAACCTAACAGAAGATATTTAAACTTCGGCTGAATTTCTGTTTACTAGTTCAGTGGCCTATGATGTTAAAGTAACCTAGCATTGCAAAGAGAAGAGCTGTGAGCAACTCATAGGAACAGTGTACTGAGTTTCCTTTCAAATATTTTCAAGTGCTGTAAAGGATAATATTCTCATAGATCAGACCATAAGTAAAATATACATGTTACTATTAAGGCCCTTACTGCAAGAAACAATGGTTTAGCAGTCAGCTACAGCTCTGAAGTAATCTCTGTTGGAGCCATGACAGTGCATTTGCCCTCTCCATTCTGCACACAGAACAGGTGCTGGACAGCACTGCTGTGCTCATTCTCCCACTCTGTGTTGGGGTGGTTTATGAGCAAACTGCTGCCCACAGCCTGATCCACTCCTCTGCTCCACCAACAGCCGATGCAGCTCAGTAGTGGTAAAACAGCAGTTTGGTTTAAGGACAAACAGAAAGCATCTCCATACAATACAATTACTGATATTGCAGATATACTTCAAGATAAATCAAATGGAACGCTTCATTGACTACTGTGCATCACTTCTGCAGAGGGGCGGCTTCCATAACTCTGTGTCACATCTTTTAGGAAACAGGCATTTGGCTTCTTTAAGGGGGAATGCACTTTCCCATCCTTCATTCACTAGTGTTACGAATTTTCAGAATATTTCTGGCACTGAACCACTGCAATGCCTAAAGCATATATATATCTCTGTTACTTTGTGTTATTATATACATCGTCAGGATTATGACTCCTAAAGCGCTTTGAAGATTACAATTCTGCTATCTTAACAGCTTTTTCTACTTTAGAATATACTTTAAATATCCTGTTCTGCTTCCTACCATAGAAGAAATATTATCTTATACATGAACAGTTAAATATTTTTCTTCAGTGAAGGCTCCGTAATACACATCAGTTTATTTACATCAGACTGTTCAGTACTCCTTTTTACTTTAACTGATCAGCTCATCAGGATACCAAATCAGTTATGGGGAGTATAATCACATAAGACATCAGATGTAGATCGCTAAGTATTCCATGTCATTCCCATCTTTATACTCCTTAAAAATCATATTTTGGACTGTCAAATAAATATGATAGAATGTATGAGTTCTTGTGTTTTTATAATAACTAAAAAATCAAAGTGAAAGGGCAGATACTTAAAAATTTGCCTCACCTTTCCCTACCTCAAACCCCAAGTGACATTCAGCAGTCCAAAGAGCAATTGAGTCAAAAAAAAAAAAAAAAAAAAAGTTGCCCTCAACCTCTGAGTTTTCAGAAGTACATTCACTTTAATATGTTCATACTCCATGTCAAACACTCACCTTTAATGGTACTTCTTACCATGCATGGCAGTCGAAATTGCAAATATAAAGTATCTGATAGCATTTAACGGCCTCTAGGTATAATCAGCATAAAGCCAGCATTAAAGAGACTCAATATGAATATGAAATGTTTAAACCAAATGTGATGGAACCTCATGGGGAAATCTGCCACACATGCTGTCCTTTATTCTAGGAGGTCCTTCGCTGTCTACCGTCACGGTCTTTGTAGGAGGTACAGGAAAATGACACAAAAAAGAAACAAAGCCTAAGCATCAGCATGCTGCAGCAGTGTTTAACCACTTTTTCAATGAAGCAAGCTTTGATCACCTCTTACAAGAAAGCAATGACCTGTCCTTTCAGGGAAGCATTTTTTTCTTTTGATCTCTATGTTGCAGACATTTAAACTGAATTCCTAGTGTTAGTGTTTTATTTAACACTTAGTTATAAAAATATCACATAAATAGATAAAAATTCATGACATCTCTACTGCATTTGAGTTAGTAACTTTGAAAAATGTTAGAAGAAGGTCCTAATGTACTACAAAATCTGCACTAGTAAGTAGCCAGTACTGTATATATCAGCTAAATATAGTCACTGTCTTATCTATTATTTATACTCTAAATACCACATCTGCCAAGCTAAAACCAGAAGTGACCACACAGTCAGATCTGCATTTGTCCCAGCATATTAGCTGTGCAAATTACTGCAAAACTAGATTTGAGTACCCAGGAGAGATAGTATCAGAATCATCTACAGCACATCTTCTGTATGTTACCGAAAATTAACGACATACCAAATTCGTTAATGGATGTCCAAGAAGAACCTAGCTAAAATCTGTCTATTTATTGCAACTCAATTAATTCTCAATGGATAAGCATAATTTTTGGCTTTGCAGATCTGGGGTAAATCCCATAAAAGCACTCCTCAGAGTGGAAGTTTAAAAAAGCAAACAAGCAAAAAAAACCCTCTGGACAAGATTTAAAACTACTTAAAACAAAACAAAACAAACAAAAAAAGATCATGGATATAAATGTTATATAAGCCTAAAATAAATTTATTCTTAAAAATCAAAACTATAATATTCATTAGTCATAACTATACAAATAACTTAAGATACCAGTTGGCTCAAATTTTCCTAAAATTCACCTTCTCCCTGAAGATTATTGTGCCTGACATTAAGAAAGTTCAGACTCCAAATTCAGACCTTGAATTGAAAAGTTCATTGAGCTTTTCCGTCGCCTGGATTCAAGGTTTTATCCTGCATCCATCTTTAGCTTAGAATACCTAAAGTGGTCTCGATACAAGACATCTTTCTTTTCTTCTTCTTGGGCATGTATCCAGTACTGCTACATTTAGATTTAGTTGTTAGATAAAAGTGGTGGGAAATTGCACAATAAATTTATTTCAATTATTTTATTATCAACAGATAACACTACCATTACAGCTAGAACTCAGATAATTAATCCTCATTTCTGCAATGCTGAAATCACAATTTGTAATCTGCATTTTCCCAAGAAAAAATAAATACAATACTGAACTAACTGAAATTTGTTTTCTCCAGCTTTTATTGTATTAGAATTACCACCTGGAAATGTCATCAACAAATTGTCGCCTATCAATTTGTGTATTTTCCAAGTTCCTGCTCACTCTAGTTCTACAGAAGGCATCTGACCTGATAACAATAATTTTATTTCCCACTGCACCATCTTTTATGACAATCCAGTGATTTATTTCAATATATAAAAGGTTAGTCTTTTAAACTTCTAACAGAGCTGCTTAAGCAATTTCTCCTATAAAGTCTCTTGAATTTGCCTTTAAATCTCAGAAGCAATTGCTTAATCTCACATATGATATTCTAACATTTCTAGACAAGCAATATTTTAACAAATCTTTAGTTTGTCTAGTATTCAAACTCGTTTCCTCTCTTTTTTTTTTTTTTTCTTTCTGACCTGCTAATATTGTTATTTTATAACTCTTGTTTCCTCTCTTTTGGGGCCTAAAGACACAAACTTGCAGGCTCTTGCACTTGATAGGTGTAAGCAGCCAATGAAATTGCCGTTATTTGGACTAAGTGAGTTCAAACCCCAACAACGTTTTATGAACTCCCTAAAGACTGATAAGGGAGTAAAAGAAATGAAACAAAAGGGCTTAATTTAATATATAGTTGTTATAACTCAAGTGTACCCATTTCCACATCTTTTGATAGACTTTTAGAACACATTAAATAACAAAAATTGCCTAACAACTGTCTTAACAACTCTGTACTGATATAGCAAGGTACTGCTAACAATAATCAACATTTAAAATCCACAATCCTGATCACAGTGCTTGCGTCAAAGGATCACAAGATGAAGGTTGCATTAGAAACCAAATATTCCAGGATGGCAAGAAAGATTCTGAAATCAAATGAGTATAGTTTGAATGCAAATTGAATGAAATTTATGTTTTTAGATCTCATGATCCTTCTGATCAATGTACTTGTGTCTGATTTAGTGGAGGTGCTACTAAGTATTGCAGCTGATTTCAGAAGAAATATATATGCTGCGTTGGGGTACATGCTTACTGGATGAATTATACTTTGGAAAACTAGATTTCAATTCGGAGCACTTCCATAGATTTGTGGCATAAAAAGGGATAAAATACTTGAGGCACTTATTCCACTGGCAAATTATGCTTGAGGATTTCAATATGAATGACTATGCTTACAGTCTTTCAGAGTGCTCACTGTTTATTCTGGAATTAATCCAGGTCTATAGAACTAGTGATACATCAACACAACAGATGCACTCAATGATACATAGTAAGGTGATTCACTTCACTATCAAAACTCAGCAACCCATCTGAAGTTGATTTCTTTGACAATCCCAGTCTGTAAACCATCAGCACCAACAGTATAATTATTGTTACAGGAGCAGTAATGTCTAGTCCTGAAGACTTCATAATTCCATTATTTTTCTTTCAAAATTACCTAGGTTGATAAAAGTATTAGAGTTTGAGCATAACAGCCTAGTTATTGGCAAAAGCCTACTAATTTATCACTATAATACCAGTATGTTGATGGAAGTTTAACTTTTGCTGATCTCACACTTGCAAAATGCTGAAATAAGAACACAGTGAGTTCTGTATCTTCAGGACACACAGCCAAGGTGAAAATGATGAAGTCTAAAGCAATGCTACGGACTGGTCTCTACAGAATCCACTGAGAAAAAGGAAATATAAGCTTTGCTTAAAAACTGTTAACACATTTTTTCTGCAAATACATCCTTTTCATTAGTTCATTAGTTTCTACTTTCCAAACCAATTGATGATTTTCTGGTTACTTGTAACTTGAGAATAGATATTTAGATTAACATTTTGGAAATACAAGTCCGTATTCTTTCTGCTCTTCAACTCTGTCAGAACTCTTTCAGAGAATGGGTTATAAATCGGCATGTCACATGCAAAAAACAAACAAACAAACAAAACCAACCTACTTCAAAAAGCTTTTTCTTCTTTTTCTTCGACAGTCTCCATTGCAAAACTTTTATAATGTTCATGAGAACTTCTTTCTTCAAAGCTCATAATATTATTGAATTGACAGCAGAAGGTATGACATGCCTAAATGAAATGTTTTAAAGAGTTCACTGAAGTGCTTACACCTATTCTTCAGTTTGAAGGGCCTGCTGTTATGAACTTCTGCTCTAGTCAGCGAAAACCTGGACTGCCTTTTCCAGTGCATCTAAATTTATGGGCTTGGCACAAAAGCAGGCCTCTGCTTACAGGTCTGCAATGTTACACACAAGTTGTCTTGTCTATATTTACATTCAAAAAACACTTTGAGTTTCATTATGTGGCACAACAAAATGTCAGATGAAAGCCAGTCTCCCACAAAGCATACAGAGTGGCTGGAGAGCTCACAAGCCATTATACTGTTCTAACTAAAAGTAAGGCAAGAAGCTAAATGTTAAGCCTGGATGAAACCTGAAGATACTTAAGCCTGTAATGCAAATATATGAATTTTGGAGTGATCTATTTGTATTAAATTATCAAACTATGTTGTTACACTAAGTATAATATTCCTGAAATGCCATTACAAAGCCAGCTGGAAACCTTGACTTCTCATCCATATTGTTATTTATATACATATTTACTGCTGCCACCTGCTTGTAACTTGGCTCATATCATGAAGCAGTACAGTTCCCTTGTTTCATTATACTTTGACATTTCACTATAACTACATGGCTGCCCATTTCTCAGTTTCCAATTGCTCTGTTGCTGCTCCTGAATTATATTGGCTTAGTAATAGAATGAAGATCTTTCACCATGGTAGTACTAGCCTTTTTTTTTTCCATACCCAGATGGTACAAATCACTGCTGGCACATGTAACAATTATAGCACAGCTTCTGCTGCTTAAATGAACTCCCATAAACCCCACAGAGTTAGATTAGATTAGGGAATTGGGAGGTGAGGAGGAGGTCTGGCCAGTGGTCTCAGCTGAAACAGATATGTATTTGCTACTGCCTGTGCATGGCTGTGATAGAGCAAGTAGCATGTTCGATAGGTTTCTTCTAAAAAAAATAAATGAAAACAAGTGAATAAAGTTAAAACTGATTTCATAATCAGTACCATATGTTTTTATATGTTATTATTTGTATATTTACTTTCATATAACCTACTCGAATACCTCACAATGTTTCATAAAACAGGCATTTTCCAAGGAAACGGCAATCTCCAAAAAGAGAAGAGCAGGCAAACCTTGAATCAGTTAACTCAGATTTTACCTACCTTTTTACTCCACCCACAGAATCAAGTGAATCATTTGGTTCCTTGATATTTCTGAAGGAGACTGGTAGCCATTATCCAGACCCTCAGACATTTAGAAATACACATAAATTTCTAATGAGTAGAAATGCCAACGACTGAGCATAGCATAATGAGATGATCTGAAAAGGTCTGGTGAGAATACTGAGCTAAACTACTCTGGGGTAGCGAAAGCTCACTCTGGGTCAACCTACTTAATACATGAACATTTCTGTGTTGTTAGTCCAAGACTTTGTCACGAACCATTTTAAATCCTTCAAAGGAAAACTTGAACATGAAAACCCTTACATGTGGAAAAAAAAAAAAATAAAAAATCACTTAGGACTTCAGAGTTACACTATGCTAAATTTAATATAAGCTACAACAATCTAGCATGCATACACACACACAATTACTTAGATAAAATCCTCCATTCGGAATTTAGAAGACTAAAGTTGGAGGAAAAATATTTATGAGAGAAGAATAATATGTATTAAAATTCATTGTAAAAGTATGTACATTTCGTAATTTAAGTCATACAAACCCTTTTGTGTTCTTCTAAGAAAGTACCTGCTATACTTTTTTCTCAACTCCATCCCTCCCAGGGGAACAGAGTGTTGCTACGTACATGAAAGGTTAACAAGTACAGACTTACTGCAACAAGGAGAAAAGGAATAAATACACTGTCACTTGTTCTAGATCCCAACTTACTATGAAAATGGTTTGTTTCTCCTTGCTGCTGGCTGAAGCAGCTGCACTGAAGAGAACAGAAAGCTTGTCAAGAAGCCAAAACTAAATGGCTTTAATGTTTACTGTGCAAAACCATCATCTCCTATTGCACCTCTAATCAAATACAGTATGTTAACTTACAGAAACCTGTCATTTTTTACTCTAAAAATAGTTTAGTAACAGACCAAAATAGCTTGAACTCCACAGAAAGTACTGATTTCTCCTAATGTTTTAAGAACATCATCCCAGGACAGAAAGGGAAGAGGGGAAGACCATTCATTTCACAAATGGGAAAATAAAACAAAAAATTTGAACAATCTTCAATCCACAAACCTAATTTCTACTTCAGCTGGAAATGAGGAAACCCATCCTTGTTCAGCCTCAAAACAAAGGCCAGGTTCCAAAAAAAACCAAAAAAAAACAAAAAAAAAAAAAAAAAAAAAACACCAACCAAACAAAAAAAAACACCAAAGCAAAAAAAAACCACAAACAACAACAAGAAGAACAACAACAACAACAAAAACCCTGGAAACCCAGCCTCCCCAACAAACAAAAAGCTTAATTTCTGTTTAGCTCCTGGAAAAGAAAACATGTAGAGATTTGGTTTGTTTATATTATTTACAATTTTTTTAATAGATGAATTTTTAAGGAAGATAAGAGGATTTCCTTATGCTGAAAGCAATAGGGTACACACCATTTCACTAGTGACAAAAGCTTCAGATACATTCTTCCTGATAAAATCACAAAATCTGGAATGAAAACCTAATACATGTTCCTAAAATTTAACCATGCAGATCCCTTAGGAAAAACACATACTTTGTAGTCATCTACCCCAGCAAGGGGGCAGACTCCTGTCTCTCTGATATCAAGCATATGTACTACTGAACTGAAAGCCATTCAAACCTATCCAAGACTGCACATAAATCTATCCATATATATTTAGGCAACACTGTAGCTGGAATGAGCAGCCCACTGAAGATGCTTTCTTTAATAATTCCTCCAAAAGTAAATCTAACCTGAATGAAGATTCCTCTCCCACTCCAAGGTATAGTTACAATCTATGTCTTCCAGAACAGTTGATGTGATACTGAAAGTATAAGGGCTCAAACAACACTTGAGGAACAACTGGAGAAGTTAATTTATCTTCAAAATGTCTATTTTCAAAGAAATTAAGCTTTTCTTACAGCTTCCAAAAACTACTTGCATAATGGAAAGCTGTAAACTGCCAGATTTTAAACTGAAGCAAATTTTCCAACAGTAGTCACACTGTCAAAAGCTGATGTAAAATTCTGTAGAAGCACCTCATGAAAGACATAAATGAGGAGAGAAGCACTCTACTCATACAATAAATGCTGCTGAACGTGTATTTGTGTATCCTCCTAAGCCACCAGGAGAATAATGGTGGGTGAGTCAAACATATGAAAGACTTCTGTTGACTGCTCAAGTTCACAATAACTTACTGAAACGTCAAAAAGAATCCATCAAATTGAGGGATCCTATATAAAAATTCTCCTTTACTTCTGATGCTAAAAAAAACTGCTAATAAAACAACAAAAATGGTTCATATTATGAAAAATAAGATGTTGCAATAGATATCTTATAGGAGCATCAAATGATAGCTGATAAAACTCATTTTTGCCTCAGAACAATGCAAAATTGGCCAAGACGTGTTCTACCGTCAGCGCCCAGACACGGATTGTTTCAGTAAATTTCTATATACCCAGCTGCAAGAAACACCATTCAATAATCAGTTCAATAACTTACAATCATTTTAATAACTCATGATGATAACTTAAATAACTTATGATGATTTTTATTAAAATAATTTAGAAAACATCATATATTGGCCACCAAGTCCTTGCTCCTGACAAACCAGATCTTTCCTTGACATACATGCTACTTGATTTATTCAAGTTTGTCGGTGCAACAAACACGTGGCATGTCTTCTATTAGCAATCAGGTCTTACAATCCCTATTGACAAGATGGACAACAATCCAGTCTCGTAAAAGATTCATGACACAACTTTGCACTCTCTACTGCTTGCTTTCTCATAAAACCAGTGCAAATCCCATCAAAAATTTAGCAGAACCCCTGCCTCATCTGTTTAGGCCTGAAGCTAGTTGCAGGGACAACTCATTAGGGACAAGCTCATTAAAACCAGCCCTGGAGCAAAAGCAGTTTGCGAGTCTCCTCATTTTTATTCACTTTCACCTAGCCATTCCAGCTTCTTCTGTTTCCCAGATATAGAGCTTCTAATGATTTTGTACAATAAGTAAGGCTGTTTTTCAACTTGCATTACACCCTGGATTCCACAAATGCAGTTCTTTACATGCACCAAAGCTAGCACAGTTCTCATTTGCAAGGTTTGTATATTCTATATTGAAAGATAATACCAAAAAACCCTAGTGGATACACTTCTGATTACGTTAGCAAAATGTAACCTATGCATCTACCAAACACAATAGAAGGTAAAGAGAATATAGATATGCAGAATAAAGGTTGGTAGATACATAGGCTTGAGAACTCAACTCATGTAAGAACTCATTTGGAAAAAAAAAAATGAAACAAAAAACCCACACAAATAGAGACTGTGTCATGATAAATAGAATAAAGCTTTTCTTTTTTCTTTTTTTTTTTTCTTTTAAGTTGCTTATCTTTCTCTCATATGCTATAGACCCTAAGTGAAAAAATCCTAATCTTTGACCGGAGCCCCAGATGGAAAACTTTGCTCGTGTTTCCTGAATTAGACACCTAAAAATAGGCATATTTCAAAAGCCCAATTCAAAAGCTCAGCTTCAAGTGTCTACATTCAGACAACAGAATTTGAATATCAAAGTTATTCACAATTCTGAATACGGTGACCACAGACTCAGCTCATCTTCGGATTATGTGTAGCACTCATGTTTTTTCAATCATTACTCAAGGTAATACAGCATCAAAACATACAGCATGTTTCAAGATGAAAAGTAAAAAAAAGATTCTTTTGCCTTCCTCACTTCTGGTAATTTCACCAGACTTTTCAAAGATCGCTAATCAAAAATGAGATTTAGTCACAATCTGTGTCACTGCCATAGACTATTAGATCTGTCATAAACAGGTTTTTTTAACAGAAGGTCTATTGCCATGAAATGAGTTGCACCAATGCAACTGCTCCACATTGTCAAGTGCAAAGAGAATACTGCACCCTCTAGCACCATAGATAAATAGAAGGGCTGTGAAGCTTATCTCATGCAAATATTGTTGCCTAGTTACACAACATACAGTATTACGGAATAGCATCAGTACAAACTCTAGCCCAGATAAGCAACCCTACCATCTATACAACTCTGCAGATTAATTCAGTTGTATTTCACACTGAAATGGAGTAGTACCATTTACTGGGTAGGCAAAGGGACAACTCAACAAAAGAGCAGTACCTTTGATTTGTTTCTTTTTTAATGGAAATCTGTCCATTTCTCCATTCAACAAGTTTCTGTGTGGGAATAATTTCTTTATATTCTGGATTATGTGGCATCCACATCTCTAAAGGAAAGTCTCACTTCAGAAAACTTATCAATCACGCTTTATGATATCTTATGAGAGTTCAGAAAGCATTCAGACACCCCTCTAAGCCACATCACTTAAATTTTAGGTGGTCCTGTGTGGAGTCAAGGGTTGGACTTCACAATCCTTGTGGATCCTTTTCAATTCAGGGTATTTTGTGATTCTATGATTGTGTCATGTTTCCCTGTGCTGTTCCTCTGTGCAACAGAAGAATATCATCAGCCTGGACCAAATACTGAAACTTGAACTTTCTTAAAAATGAGAACATAGGGAAGAAGCTACTTAAAATTAAAATAAGACAAATTTTAGAAAAAAAGTCTTCACTTTATCATATTTACTAATACAAGATCTTAGCATTTATATAACATTCAAATGGCCTTTTTTTTTTTTTTTCTGTTATTCTCTTGTCTCTATTAAAAAAATACCTGAATACATGTCTCCAAACTTTCTGCAGATACGGAATTGTCAAAAAAAAAGTTGTGAAGAAAACAATGACAAACCAAGTGTATTTCAAGTGAGAATAGCAATATTACTTTACTCTTTCAAATGCCAAAAAATCTTATCATGAGAGAAGCTTAGCAAAAGAACAACGCAAATTCAAATGCTTTAAAAATAACTAACTACATATTTAATATGTTTGCTTTTTGTTTCTAAACTAATACAGGTAAGCCTTAACTAAGCTTTCTCCTATCTTTTCAAAGGCACCCCCGATATAATTTTGCTTTTGCATTTAGATAAAAAGCATAAGAGAACTAGAATACAATTAGTTATCACATCAATTCATTTTTTCTTAAGCTATTTTCGTAGAAAAGCAAGTTATTTTTCAGCTTCCAAATGAACTATTAAATACAAATAAATTCAATGTAGAACATTCAGAAATGACGTGGAAAAAATAGACGTCAGTTACTATGTGTGGAAAAAACTGAAAACACATAGCTTTCAAATAGTTGCATTACTGCAATACTGAATGTTAATATATCAATAAAACTAAAGAATGTAAATAGGTAATTTTGATTAAGCAAAGTTACTTGTCACTGGATATGAAGCGCCTCTCCTAGTGAACTTGTCCTAAGGCACAAGCGTATCTACAAATACCATCATGTCTTTTCCAGATGTTGGAAGTGGATAAATTCTATCAGACACAAATTTAGAATGAGTCTCTAAAAACTCATTGACTTCACTGAACTTCATTACTAACACAACCTTCCCTTATTAAAAATTCCAAACAAACAGGTGCTTCACACTAGGTCTACTTCTGAAATTGCTTTCTTTTTATTCCCAGGGATACATCAAGAGCAGGAGGAGAATTCATGCAGTATAGATCAGTCAAGCATTGACAGCACATCACACTTTGACAAGCTGCTTGGCTCTGTTTAAAGTCTAAGTTAGGCCTTGGCCCATCAAGGCCATGACTATTGAATTATTGACAGCCTCTCACTGTGGTGCAAAGGGAAAATGTGCTATAGCCTCAGTTCAATAAAGATGAAATGGAAACCCTCTCTGAAGCTTACTTTAGCACGTTAAAGGAGTTTTAATGGTCTTGTTTAAAATTCAGTAAGAGAATATATTAGACTGATTATATTTTCACCAGCTAAACAACAAGTTTGGGATGCTCTGGAGAGTATAAGTAAGAGGAAAACTGCATGAAGTACAAATAAGTCAACCTCTTGGCATAGATCAAATGTTTCAAAATAATTTCTAATCCTCCAACCTCATGCATTTCACAGTTTTCATACTACCCTGTGCCATTAAACCATATGTAATCAAGCATTAACACTGACGTAGAGATTCATCGTTAGAAAATGCAGGCTGGTTTTCATAATAGATACTTTCCACAGATGCCGTTAAACCTACAAAGGCAGTGCAGTCTGTGTTTCTAATCTATGAACTGTATTAGTTCCATATCTCTTTTCTTTTCAGGCCATCAGAAGTGCAATGAAGGGGTGTCAGTAAGTAACCAGCTGCACAATATCTGGTTTTCATTTGCTTGTTTGTTCTTTTAACAGAAGTGTTCTACAGAGCACACCATCACACTTCCACAACTAGCAGATTAATAGTATCAATTCTGATCTTCTTACATAATGTCATTTCTTCTTCAAATTTACACCTGCCAAGCTTTACTTGTATTTTAATAGCTGATGCCAGACAAGCAACAAGCAGAAAGTTCCAGCTCAGGACTATAATTTTAAATACAATGAGACTCACATCAATTGTCGCGTAGACTTGTGGAAAATTATTCCACGTGGACTTCTGAAGTGCATCCTAAAAGCTTCAAAGAATGAGCACATTTTAAAAATAATTTAAATTGATGATCATGTTGTTTTCCTTTTTTTTTAAGCAATTTGTCTAATGTGACCCTTTACTCATTTCTCCAACATCACTTCCAATATTCTGCCTCCTGTCAAATCAACAAAGAGAGCCTAACAGCACATCTAAATTTGTGTTCATTTGCCTTCTGCAGGATTATCTTTGCCATGTCAAGCATTATAAGTAAATCAAAGATGCTTCTCAGGGGCTGTAAGAGTAGGGCTAATCTCCAGACAAATATTTAGAAGGCAGCTTAGCCTGTTCTGGCTTTAATCGTTTCCAACTGATTTGACTTATTCTAATTACAGCCTTTACGTTATAAAAGCCATTTTTATGTTGCTGAGGAGCAGCTTCATGGCAAATACATGGAATTTTGCTGAGTTTCTGTTCCCATGTCGATTATGGAAATGGTACTCTACAGCTTTCCTCTAATTAGAAAAACACACTGCACAGAGCAGCAACAATTTTTAACATTAATAACAGAATGACAGTGTCCTTTTGTGTGTCTTTAAATAATTCCTCAAAATATGACACCACAAAGGCACCATTTCCCACTTGGGTATCACACTAGAAGCAATTTTCACATTTTTGCATGTTATATTTATTCAAACAAAACCGCATCTTTGAAGAAGCTGTTAATTAATTTAATGTAACAGAATAAGATAATTAAACTTCTAGATAGTTTATGGTGAGGTGCTTTCCAAGTCCATGAACTTGGAAAATTCAAACACTCATACAGAGCAAATTAATCATATCCTTTGACAAATCAGACAGTGTGGCTATTTGTTATTTTTAGTACTTATTTACCATGCTGCCATTTCCCACAAGGAACAGATCACCGAAATAATACAATTTTCCTTTGCATCAGTTCACTGACTTTCCTTGATGTTTAATGGAAATCTAACTGTATTTCCCAAGTACTGTGGACAACAGAAATTGAGATAGAGAAGTCACAGAACATGTAGTTTAAGCCTATTCATCAATACATTGGTAAGTAATGTTTCCCTTCAACAGAAAAGGCCTTTTCACTCAATGGTAAGCAGATCCTAGAAAAAGTGGGTATGGTGCTACATAGAAGGCACGGAGGTACAACCTTTTGGCTTCATGGGCCACACTGAGTGAAGAGCAATTATCTAGGGCTGCGTCTACAAAGGATCCACTGAAAATAATGCCTTCAAATTATTTCTATGGAAACTACAACCAATACAGAGAGCACAATAACGCTATATTTGATTGAGGAAACTCTCAGCTACAAAACACTCTTAACAGGCTTCTTCAACACCAGCAGCGCCACTAGCTGTGCATTTTCACCAGTGATGAACCTGCATGCAGTACTTGTAAAAGCCTGCACCAGTGGAGTTGACCAACAGTCGCTGTCACCAATGCTAAAACGCACCACCCACTGCCTCATAGTGCTCACATCCCCTGTTCTGTCTCTATAAACATAGGTCAGTTTTTCCCCCAGGAAGAATTCAGTGACACATAACTTTGCTTCATCCTCAGTGCCATGTCAGACACCATTTTGTCAGACTGCCCTTCCACTGCAATTTGTCGCAGCAAAACATAACAAGATACGAGAAGGAACGTTCAGCTTCTACTGTCATCCCACCAACATTCACCTCTCACGTCTTAGGCCAATGTCATAAAACAGGAGGCGTTACTCTCAAAGCAGCCCTCATAAACTATATAGTACAGTTAATGTATATAGATTTTTTAATTTCTATCTTCCTTTTTTTAACATTTAAACATTTTTTATGAAGACATACAAAAAAAGAGAGCAATAACTAGTGGGGCATGTGACCTTGGTTTTGTGAAGCTAGCATCAGTCTGGTTCGATAGCAGCGACAACAATTTGCAGTGAGCTCTCAAGGTGTTCATCAGAGATTTTTGATATTTTACTCTTCATGTGCTTGAAAACTGTTGTTCACAAATGTGCATACTGCCAAAAGCAATGGCATGAGTAAGGTTTCAGAGTGAGTTGGGGAATATTACTCGCTGGTAAGAGAGCTGGTAAAAAGCCATGATCACATTTTTGATTGCAACTCTATACATCCCACTTGAAAATTTGCAGCTACTGTAATGTATTTATGTTGATTAAAAAATGGAGTCACAAATAAACCAAATTATTATTTTTTGAAACCTGTTCTTAAATTCCTTTATCAAAATGGAAAGCACAGCTGCATATTTTTCGCTGTTCACAGGACTGCGTTTAGCCAATGCAGACAACGCATAATGTTATATACCATAACTTCAGTTAGCACTGCACTGCACCCTCTCCCTGCCCTGGTTTCAGCCCAAATGGATTTAATAGTGCATGGATGTTCAGCTGGTGCCCAGTAATGGTTGTGTGCTCAGAGCTGGGCTAGGCCGCATTGCGAGCTGAGCCCACAGGCTGGATATGCCTTATATAAAGCACGTATTAACATGCTGAATTTTGCTCTACAATAGCAGCTTTAAACAAAATAGTTACTTCACTCTCTCTGAGTGCAGAAAGAATCAACCTTTGTACCTTGACACAATAACAAGCAGAAGATAAAGCACTAACAAGTTGGTATGATTATATTTTACACAGAGAAAAAAACAATATTTTGTGAGTCCAAACAGAAAGATAAAGACAACTCTTACACTTCTGCCTCAGATGTATATGCTGACAAAATATGCATGCTACCTTTGACCCTGACTGGTCAAACTAAAATCTTAAATACTATTTTTTGAAAGCAACAAGAGACTAGACAGTACAGAATTCTGAAAGGTGTTTAGAGCATGAGCCTTCAATGTCTCTATGAAATAACAGACAGCACGCTACTCCGGGGACTTCAGGACTTCTGTAATAATACAGTCTGTAGGCTCCTTTCATTTACCTGAAAAGGCTAAATCTGATGAAGTGTTCCTTTTAATTGTCAGAAAAAAAGCGCTTTTATGTCCCTATTTGATAAAATGGGGAACATTAATTACTCAGCCATTAATATGATCTCCTTTTGCTTACTGTTACAGAGGTATAATCATAATTATTGACAATAGGAACACAAGCATGGTAACAGATGCTAGCAAGAGGCCTCCAATGCGAGGATACAACATCCAGTCCAAAGGAACACCAGCACGGGAGGGCTGAAAACAACCCCTCAGTGGCCAATGCAAGATGAGCAGGGGTGGGAATGATGCAAAACCACTTTAGCAGCAACAAAGATAAATAAACATCTAACATAAAATGCACCATTTCATCCAAAGTATTTCAGATGCTCAATACCTGGTGAAAGTTAATATGAAAAGAAATTATGGACTATTTATGGAAAAGCGAGTTGTAAAACAATAATGTATATATGCACATATAAAAATATACATGTAAAATAGCTGCACGTGTACCCTAGGTTAAGGAGGAAGAAGACATCATCTACAATTCTGTATTTTTGTGTGGTTCTGTGTAGAGCCAGCAGTTAGGCTCAAAGATCCACCTGGGTCCCATCCAACTTGCGATATTCCACAATTGATATCAATGCTGTTCTGCTTGCTGACCATGCACCATCCTTCTGGCAAAGGAGGCACCCTGAGACAGAAATGGAAGGGGCAGTGCAGAAGAGAAAAGCAGGAGGATAATAGAATTAGTGTGCGCAAAAATTCTAATTGTACAACTACTATGGAAACTCATTCTATAATAGTTTATTTTCCTTGTCTTTCTCTTTGTAAAAATTCAGCCTGTACTAATAATAATTCTTTGATGAGACTCAAGATTTCAAGTATACTACTTAGGAAACTTTTGGCTTTAGGTGTAAGCTGTTAATCCTTTTTGTCCATAATAAAATTGAATATAACATTGGTGAAGAATCTAGAAAGAAAGCAAGGCTGTATGATATTTCCCCGAATAACTTTCTAGACTCTGACCTCATCTAACTCAGAGGCCTTGTGAGTGAGATGTACATTCTGTGCATTCAGTAACCTACATTAGTTTTATCTTCCACCTACTCAAGTTTTGCTATGTTAGAAATATGCCAGATAACAGCACCGTAGAGAACCAGCAAGGAACAGAACGCTGACGTTGTTTCTGAAGTGGATACAGTTTTTATATTTTATTGGAACAATAAGGCAGCTGGAGAAGCAAATACAAGCTACTGCATACACTGGCACAGAAAGGGAATAAGTTATATTAAGCTTCAGATACACCACCTGACTGACACTGAGTTTAGAAAAGAGGTGATCTCCAGGGATGGGGAAAACACCCACAGGAGATTTTATTAGAGCCTCAGGAGGGAGTGTATTAGGAATAATTTTTAAATGGATTTTTTGAAATCATCCTGGCTTTCAGAGGCCAAGACTTCCTTCACACTAACACGCCAGGTAGATTATTTTTTTTAACTGATCTGTACATCGTCACTGCATTGTCCATTTGTAGCATGTGTAAGAAGCACTGAATTTGCTTTTTTTCTTTTGGCATGCTCACCTGGAATTAAAGCATTCAGTGATAGAACATGAAGACATTCACCCAAATGACTTTCAGGATTTGGTTCAATGAACATCTGTACAGGTACAGACTTCCTCACCCATGTGCAGTGCTATCTCATTTCCCCTTGGAGACGTTTGAGGTAAGGTTTCATGTTTTCCCATTCTCCCAAGAAAGCAGCTACGCAAGACAGTAATGTGAGGTACAAAAGAAGATTAAGTTGGCCTTTAGGAAACCAAAAACCACCATTTTTTATGATTTGCTCAAAAGAACAGGAATTGTCTAGAATTTGATTATAAATTTCCACAATGTCAAAGTATCAGCCTTGGCTGGTCAGTGTCATATGATTATTTTTTTTTTTTTAAGCCTATTGTCCCTCCCCACCTCTAAAACTGCAGTAGTACAAGTTTCAGAGACCCAGCTTTGCTGAGGTACAGCTGGAGCCTCAATGACAGAATTGCTCATTGCACTGGCAGTTGTAAAAGCCTTTTATCAGAAATGAGACTCTAAAGGGACCTGGCACTCAACTCCAATAAGATGTTCTAAAGCCTCAAGGGGAAAAAAAAAAAAAGCACAAGTAACAAAGGTCAGCACTTCATTTTCCTTATCTGTATTTAATCACGATACTTCAGAATGAAACTGAAGTGTAAAAAATGTTATGCTTAGTACCAAACCCAATTTTCTCATGAGATAATTACCAAAGTAGGCTTCTTTTCCTTCCTTGCTCATTTCCACATTTTTATCTGAAAATCACAGAGAAGACAAATAGGACATCCCAATGCTATTTAAGCAGCCGCTGTGAAGCAAGGAACTGCACTTTGAAGGAACCATAGCATCGATGTGCTAACAGATGACTCACTAAGAGACATGTAAAAGAAATTGCATGCCAGTACCATATATCTCAGGAACTTGGAGTGCCTGCAACCATAAATAGAACTGTGCTTCAATCATGATTCGTCTGGTTCTGGACATGTTCTAGGGCAAGTTTATTCTCAAACACAGTGCATAGTCTTTGTCCTTTTCTACCTGATGATCTGGGTTTCCTTCCCAAAGATGGCAGGAGAGGAGACTGCTCTCGGTTTTAATCCTGACACAGGTTCAGGATGTGACCTAACACTACTAGGAATTGGAAGTCACCCATACGTGCCACAATCTAAATCCGGGATACCACAGTATGTTCCCAGCAGAAATGCTCCATTATGCTAGGAAGGGCACAAGAAAAATTGAGGATGAGAGAATAAAACTGTACAATATCCAGCTTTAGAATTCATCCCTGAGTAAACTACAGCAAGCTGTTAACATCAGAAATTCTGATTGCATTCAGATTTCATCCACCTCAACTGTTTTCCCACCTTAACTCAAGTTAACTAACAATTCTGTTCCTTCAAAGACAGTGATTTTGTACATTTCTGTACACCTGCTCATATTAGATACGGTAAAATGTGAAATCATTAACACGCTCTGGAAATCTGCCTTTATCACTGAAAATATGAGCCCCAAGAATAAAAATGAGATCAAGAAATTACAATGAAAAACAGAGATTGATAAGTTAACCTTGAAATAGCTACAGATAGCCACCAAATAGCCACCTCTTCTACATCTTATGCCTAAATCCCGTTAGGAGATGTGCTCGTTAGCTGCCACCTTTGTGTTTCTGCACTTGAACCAGCTATTTTAACTTGATGGAAGCCTTTGCTATGGTTCTGGTAACATAAACATACGTTTAACATTTAGCTCATGGGTAGACTCCACAAAGTCAAGAAATCGTATTTGAAACATTACACGTATGCACTGTTTTCAATGCATGCTGTGAATCTTAGAAAGAAACAGACATTCACTGACATCACAAAACAAACCCAAGTCAACCCATTGTTGGACACTGACACTGGATGTCACCAAAGAGGTTAAAGTAGATCTCAAGTTTAGACTTCAAGGTTAAGATCGTGCATCGTACCAATACAATGTCAACTAAATAAATGCCAACTAATCCTTGATACGTTTTACAGATGGTCAAAAATCCGTATGTATTTCGCCAATTCTTACTCAGGCCCATCATACAATTACTCATTGCAACTGATACTTTATGCGAGTTCATATTTCATTATCACTTCTCATTGCTGCTGTTTGCATTTGTAAGCATACTGCATTATCACTTATGAGGAATTACATCAGTTACCTGTCACCAGGAATGTAATTAAAATAATGCATTGGGAAAGTGGGGCCTAACTTGCTTATTGATGCAGGGTGACGATTCTCAGCCATGTTAAACAGGGTTACGCTCATGGCTGATAAAAGATTATACCTGTTTGTTTCATTATTTTGCTTTCAACCTGGAGCATTCTACTATTCTATCTTCTATTTTTAAAATGCTCATTGCACTGTTTTAAAAGGAACACCAAATAACACTAAAATAGCGCTAGAAGCTGAACACTTATTAGATAAAAGCGCTTCTAATGCATTAGGAGGTGTTGAGTTAATAGGAAAAGAGCTTTGATTCACTAGCCCCTGTCTAACATGCTACTACAACAGAAGTAAAAAGGCAGTAGGCAACTCCCCTCTAATCACCTCCTGTTAGCTGCAACTATAGGCAAATTGCTAGTGAGGATTAAGTGGGGAGACTATCACAGGATCAGTGTCAAGCAGAAAAAAGACTCAATTTGTGAGCAATCATGACTCCCTAATCACTTCCCTAAGAGCTTTAGGAATTACTAACAGTCGTCTTTAGAACTGTGGGCGCATCATAAATACCGACCTAAAGAAATCGGAAGGCTTTTTTTTTAACCAAGAGATGATACTGGTGATAGATAGATAGATAAAACAGTTAAGTACATAAATAATAAAGCATCTGAAGGCTGAAAAAAATAAATAATTCATGTTCACCAACGCTGTACATTCTTGAGATTACTAAGATTTAGATATATGTGTGTCAACACTGTGAATTCAAACCGAGATAAGCTCAGACTTGCACGGTTTGGAGGCTGACTTACAGACAAATCCGTCAGCAGTACAATAAGTCGAAAATGCCCATACTAGAGCAATGCTGCTCCCCACAAGCAGTGGGAGAGATCCTTCTGATTACGTATTTCCAGGCAGTTGCCATAGACTAATTCCCTGTCAATTATTTTTTTCCCTGTTACTTCTACACCTTGACTTTCCTCCAGAAAGCACAGAAGTTCTTAAGAGCATTCATAAATGCTGCTTATTTTTTTTAATGATGAAAAATAGTAACAAAATGAAAAATGCAAACAATGCAAATTTAGAAAAAGAAAAATCTTACTGATACTGACATTGGCTTGAAGTTTGTATGTATCATAACATTACACTGGATTATAAAATTCAATAAAGACCACAAGTACTCGTTTCATAACACCTGACAGGTCTGTAAGTGCTGGTGTGAAGATTCAACATGCCCAATAAATCAATTTTTTTTTTTTTTTAGATCAGTTTTATTCTTCCTTTGTAGTCAGAGTTCGCATTGGCTCAATCACTTAATCAAAAATTATATTTCCCATTATTTTACTTACAGTACTTAATTCCCTGGTGTCAAAAAAAAACCCCAAACTAATATTCAGCCATTAGAAAAAAAAAGACTGTTTTAGCATTTTTCAAAAGTGCTATTGCAAAAAGTAATAGTCAAAGTAAGGCATTACTTGACAGAGATACAGCAAGCTATTACTCAGCAAGAGCAATATGTTTCAGCAATAATGTTTAACTAAGAAATAAATCATTAAAAATGCATTATCAATACCATCTTAAACATAAGCCATAGTAGTCTTTTTTTGCACTGTACATGTATATCAAAACTTGTTATCACTAACATTAATATACAAAAAAAGGAATGAAAAAACAATTAAGTCTCAGTGATCAATGACAATTTCTTCTACTACTGTACTGGTAAACTTAACAATAAATAAGCCAAACAGCAACCACAGCTTGCAGATTTTCCATGCATCCCAGAATTGAGCTGGAAGCACTATCTTTGTAAGAGCTTTAGTTCCTTTCAAGAACTAAACAGGTCCTTCTGCAGGAAGGAAAGAATTCTCAATAAAAAGTATTTGAAAATTAATAACAACGTGTATGTCACTTAACAACACATCATACTATCAATGCAATACCAAAATACATTTAATTCTGATGCTGCATTATACTAGCTTGTTTATAGCATTTTGTTCTTTCAAAAATGAAAAGTACAAGAAATTTATAAAGCATTTTCTTTCATTTAAATGCTTGAAGACAGATATATGGTGCAGACTGCCTATACACACAATGCCAATGTGGATATTAGGAAGGAAATTCTTTTTCTTATGTAAATGCTTTTAAATCAAAATAGGATAAGAAATTTAGGAGAAAGAAAAATGAAAACCAATTGGAATATGTATGCTATATAAATGCAAAACAGCTGAACTCAACTACTTGCTGAACTATAACTTGAGAAGTATAACATACATTTTAAAAAAACACAAACACAGAAGTATTCCATCCCAACTTCACTGTAATCATCAATGCTGCTTTCTCGTTGTATTACCTTGTCTGCTCCCTTCACAAAGAAAAGTACCAACTGTGTGTATAGATACAGGTACAAATATATACATACTCATAAAAGCTAACTTTTTAAAAAAATATATATGTGTGTGTGTGTATCTATATATATGTGCTGCAATGTGTTTCAAAGCTGGAAATTCTTGGGTATTTCACTGAACTGTGCTGTGAATTAACAACAGCGCATTTCTTACTCCTGCTATATCAATTTGAAATTAAAAAAATACACTGAATAGCATTGTTTTGACTTCATAAAATTAGTCAAACCCAGACTTCTGAAAACCACATGGAACTCCCACTTCTTTTATATAGGCTGGACACATGACCTGGTCAGCGAATCAAAAGAGAGAACCTTAAGGTATCACATGCACGTGTAAACATTATTGGCACTCATCCTATCAAATTGCTGATAAGATGTCCTCTGTTGGCATACAACTTCCCTACTAAAAATAATATTGACCTATTAATGATAGTTTCTCACGATTATTTCAGAACAAACACAAAACGATAGATTTGTGATTATTATAAAAGCTCTTTGCAGCATAATGAGTTTTCTAAGAGCCTTGTGTAAGGAAAAGGAAAAAAAAAAAATGAGCACCACAAAAAAAAAAAACCCACAGCTTGTCCAATTAACTATCATTAGCTCCCATTTTCTATCAATTTGCACCCTCTCTGTGCAATCAAGGTTTCTAACGGGCCAATTTCAATTAGTTCAAATAACAAGAAACAATGTTTATCTGTCCATGCAGTGCAGTACTCTGTAGAACTAACAGGCAGACACTGCAACACATTTATTGCCTTCTAGGTCAGCATTAGCTGTAGTTTTAGCAGCTGTAGCTAAAGGCAACTGTACTGTAATCAAGCATCAGAGGGACATCTTTGCTTTCTCTCCTTTTTTTTTATTATTCTTTCTGCTTCCTTGCTGAATCCCCTATTTTAATATACAAACTCACCCCACTGTGAAGTAAGCCCTTGCAGGGTTGGATAGCCACGAGAATGTTAGTGGCTAGTGGTGAGCTCCATGGAGAGGAAAAAAAAGAAAAAAAGAAATAGAAAAGCTTTTAAAAAAGGCAAAGCGTCAGGGGTATGCGTAAGAGAAGGGAAAAGGGATGGAAAATTAATAATCCAACAGGCAGGTTCCCTCAGAGTTATTAATCATGCTGCTTCTCACAAGCCAGAGAGGAGCTGAGATTTGCACATGGGAGGGGAGGGGAACGTACACTATTGGCCAACTAGCTCATTCCTATACATCTCAGCCAATCCTTCCTTCCTCCCCCTTCCCTCCCCCCATCTTCTTTTTTTCCTCCTCTTTCCTTAAGGTACAAATATATCTGAGAAGCAGTTACAAAACCCTGGAAGATGAAAAATCATGCTCCCAGGCTAGGCAACGCTTGGTCCAGTTAATGCACTATAAACTTTATTTGAGCTGACTTCTCATTTGATCCCCCTGTGACAGGGTCAGCGAACGGCAAGCAATTCCATCCCAAATCATGCCATAATCGAATTGCTGCCTATTTCCCGAACCTATAATGAAAAAGGCAACCGAAATAATGCAGGTAATGTTGGCAGCCTCCCCTTGCTGTCGTACATTATTACTGCCGATTGCTTGCCTCCATTTCCCCTGTACTCTAACAATGAATATATTTCACAGCTCACTTGCTTTACTGTGTGGGTGGTATGGCACAGACACCTACATGATATGAAAGAAAATCTAAAACAATAGGGTTTTGTTTCTGTGCACAGCACCTAACAGGCTGCTGGTAGGAAAGGCAATTTTGTCAAACTGCTACAGGAAAAAAAAAAAAAAAACCAACAAAAAACAGGAGACCAGTGAGGCTTAAACAAGACTTTGGGCAGAGTGCTTCCAGCTCTTCTTCATCTATTTAACCCCAGCGTCACCTGATAATCTACAGAACGATCAAGCATTTATTGACAGTCCTCAAATACAATAAATTACACTGTCGTTTCTAAAGGATCAAAGTTAGGGTTTCCTGCAAAAAATGCTTCTTTAGACAGAAACGACTTCACTGGCAGTATACAAATCCTGAAAACACGCAAATCCACAGCCTGAAACATATGCTGAGAACTCGCTCCGTTAGAAAGATGAGCAGCTCCACCAATTCACTGACACGTTACAACTGCTGATGCCAAATTTGCCAGTCCTTTTCTCACTTGTCCTCTCCCTGAAGTGTCAGTGGGGCACGTGCCCTGGAACAGACCGCACCACTCACACTACGCTCAGTCTGAATACTGCTGCTGTCCGCCGGCAGCATCGCCGCCTCACTGCAGCTCCCAAACACAGCACAGGGCTGTGCGAAGCAGGCTGCAATCCGGAGGTAATTACATTTTCAAATGACATACATTAACTGCAATTGTGAGGAATATTCCCTTTGATCCACTGCTGGATGGAATAAATATGGCTGTTTATATAACCTTTTACTTTGAATCTTACTTTGAAAGAGTTTGAAGCACAAAGCATAGCAAGTGAAGACTTATGTAATGAACAAAATAATAATAAGGACAAAGCAATATTCCAGTGCATTTACCTTAAAAAAATGCCTGCAACAAAAGTCAATGTGTGTAACTGAGACTACAGCAGCATCCAATGCACAACCCAACTGACAGCTTTGAACTCCTGTGAAAACTTGCACCCAAACTGCAAACCTGTTCCTCACCAACCCCAGGCAAAGCAGACACCCAACCTAAATGGAAATCCAGCCCATCTTCCAACCTGAGCCATGGGAAAATTTCAGGGCAAACACAGTAACTTTATCTTTAACCAGCATCAAATGTTTGGATCAATTGTTTTTTTCTTTTTTTTTTTTTTTTATCTGATACTGACATAAAGGGAGACAATTACAAGGACTAACAGATGGAAAAATGAGAATTTCAACAACATTTGAGATTACCAAGTGTATTTCTACTACCTAAGCACCTTTGGTAATATTTACAATGCTAAACAATACGGTATACAACAGTAGATCCAAATAAGTACAAATTTACTACATGAAAGTGACTTTCAAAAAGCATATTTTAATTTTATCTGGATTATAACTGTTAATGAAAAATGTTTTCATTAATTGGCCAGTACCCTCATTTCATTATCTCAGACAAGAGAAACAGAGGCTGTAAGTAGGCATTGTAATTTTAAAGTAATGCAATCCCTCATCTGACTGGAATACAATATGAATATTTCACTATCTGAATGACTCTAATTTTTCACTTACTGCTCAGGCAGAACTGATTCAAGACACCATTCTTTTTTTTTTTTTAAAGAGAAAAAAAAAAGATGCATGGGTTCAAAAGTGCATGCCAACATATGGACATAGAGTAATTCTTTAAAAACTCAGCACTGGAGGCTATGAAGAGCAGATCTTACACAGAAAAAAAAAATCAATATAAAGAAAAAATTGTTCTAGATGTAATTGAAGTCATACATTTTTACACGACTTCTGCTGTACACCCAATTACTGCTATTTATCAAACAGCAGACAACATTGAACCTGGCAGCATAAAAAACAAATTTTACTAAGTCAGGGAAAAAAAGGAAAAAAAAAAAAAGCATCAGAAAGGGAAGGAAAAAAGATACAAATAATAAATAATTCAATATTCCTCAGGAAAGCTCTTGCAGAAAAGACCTGACTGATTCAAACATCAGACGTGAGGCTGACGAGATATATTGATTTAGACAATTCTATCATTATTATTCCAGCCTGAGTCCTTCAGAAAAGCTGTTCTTTTTGCCCCTGTTTTTATTGCTTTAACTACCAACCTTTTCTCTTATACCTTCCTCTCTTTGAACTTGTACTCATTACAGCTTTAATCTCAGTTTGGATATAAAACAATAAATAGAAATCCTGAGCTCATTTATCTGAAATGTATGTCCAGTTTCCGTAAGACAAAATAGTGGAAAATATTATACACACACACGCACACACACGTGACTTCAATGCTTCCTTAAATTAGGTCATTGCGTCTTGAAGTTTCTGATTTTGAGAACAGGCCTTTGACTACATGATTAAATACACACACAGCAGCACTATTCACCTCCAATTTAACTTTGCTAAGTATGTACTTCTACCAAATTTGTCACCGTTTCTAAGTTTACATTACACGTGCAGGTAAATGATAGCAAAATTAACTGAGCTTTTAGCTCATTTTCCTTAACTAAGTAGAATTATACTATTGTAAATGTTCTCTAAAAAAATCCTTGTAGGTCAACCCAAATCACTAAAATGAAACTGTATAATTAGTGGAAGAAAGCATTTCTCCATTAGGCATCTGCAAGCAGAAGTATTTCTATGCTGTTCGATGTGTTAATTACAACCAGATAGGATATGCCACAGAAAATTAACAGTCTTGCAAAGACATCAGAGGTAAACACACAAAACAGGAGTTGCTTAAGGGTCATGAGAGCAAGTCAATTTTGAAGAAAGATAAAAGAACTGTCATGTATATGATTGCCTATGAAAGAGAAGAGGGCAATCCTGCCTTGTTATCATCAGTTAATTAGGCACTACAGTCAGGCATGCATACACTGCAACATTTGCCATGGTAATCAAATGTATTATTCAAATGTGAAACAAAACAAAAGCAACTGCAACTCTGACAAGGAAGAACACAATTTGCCCACACAAAGGTGCTGAATTAACTTTATATAAGAGTTAAAAGAAAGCTTGGGAATACATTATTTCAACTTCCTCAAATGGCGCAACCCTTTAATTTGACTTAAATTCCACTTCTAAAGCAAATATTCTTTTCCAAATTTGATTCACACGCAATGTGATGACCTTTGCAAGCAAAGACAAGGATAATAAAAAGCAATTGATACTGCAGTAGGATCCAGTCATGTCTTTAACATAAACATGACTTAGTGAGACTAACAAATGCACTCTAGACAAGGCATGCTATCTCATGGGTCAAAAAAAAAAAAAAAAAAAAAAGGATATAATAAAGTAGTGCACAACATTTTCCCTGTCTTGAGCTATGACTGCAAAGCAAAACAAACAAAACCCAAATAATTAATTTCCAAATAATATGATGACACAATCTGGTCAGTTGTGTTTCGGTCTCACTAAGGCTCACACCACTACACCGTACCACAGTCTTTTCTTGCACTGATACAAAATGGAAGCTTTTGGTCTGCTTTTTATTAGACTTGACAGAAAATATCACATCTTAAGTTCAGCAAGAAATTTAAGATAACCAAGGAACGAAAGCAAGATAAAGGTTTCCCATTTTCAATACTAAGCTCCTAGATTGTATCTTTTTCAGCTCACCTACATTTTCTTTACACAGGTAAAGATCCACAAGAAAAATCCCACTGGACTTCTTCCAACTTAGTCAGACTTTTGCCCTGTGGTGGTGACTCCTCACCTACCATGCACGCTCCCTGCTATCATTAGGGAATGGGAGAGCAGGGGAGATCTCCCTCATTCAAGCCTGTAGAAACACAACAGAGCTGAGAGTATGAAATGACAGTTAACAGATACTGTTCCTTGTCTCACTCAATATGACAGGGCAAAGGACCCGAAAACAACTGACAATCTAAAAAACACACTCTAATGTCCCATCTCCACACACATCTGGGGTCTCTGCATTTCTCAAGGTTCCCAGTCCTTCCAAAGCAAACACAGCAAAGGAGCATCTGAAATTGTCAATTCCCACTGCTGCCTCCTCACTTTCTTGCAGAACAGAAGCCAGCAGCAAGAACAGGGACTCCCCACACCAGACACAGTCACTCCAACTCTCATCTATCAAGCATCGACAAACCTCAACTAAAAAGCAGAATGTAGGCTACGTTTTGTACTTTAGAGAGACCAAAATGTAATTTATAGTTCTTTATGCTCATTTTTCAGAATCGCAGATATATTTTCATTTCCTGCACAATTAGTGAGTAGAGCTTTGTTGTACTTTGACACAACACATTCAAAATACATTAAAGAAAAATATTTTTGTTTGGTGTGCAGGTGCAGTCTAGCTTCAATGATTAAATTATTCTACAAATACCAATAAAAAGAAGTAATAAAGATACAAAATTATGTGGCAGGGTATTATCTATTAGGTTATTATTTTGAAGACATCTGCCACGGAAAATATATATCCATACTGAAAATCAATGCAAACAAAATATATCTAACAAATCTGTTCTTCTTTATTCTCTCTCTTTTTCAATCCTTTTTCCCAAACAATATTCTCCAAGTTTGACCGTCTCAATCAAATAGTAGAGTAGAGAATAATATGATACAGAACTCTCTCTTCTGATCACATTAGCCTAACATGGATCGCTATGAAACCTCCGTACATCTGCAATCTCAAAGTCTTCAGAGTCCAGGCATACAGTAATCTGTGAGGAGGAAGTAATATCTGTTTCTCCAGCACGGAGATTTTTCTTTTAGTCAGTCTGTCACTTCCCATTTCAGTTAACAAAATGTTGAATGCTGCTCATCCTTGGACAAATATCACAGCTCTACAGAGTAGAAAACAGGAGGAATTGTTTCCGAATGGAGATTTAACACAAAAACGGATCTGCAAGAAATTCGACCAACTCCAGGCATACATACACTGTGGTGAAAGAACATAACACTATATATGCCCTATTTTTCTATGCTTGCTTCATAAATGCCTAAAATTTAGCTCATACAAAAGGAAGATTAAAAAGATACAAATGAAAACAAAACCAACTTGAGACAATTCTGCTTTCCTACCGTGCAAACAAATGGGCTTCACTCTTTTCTCTTTTAAATCAATGAAAATGCTTACTCTGATTGCAGGTAGAAGACGTGACTACTAAATTAGTTAAACATTTATCTTGCTAATACAAACATGTATGTTTTAATAATCTAGGAATGTGAGTAATCTAGGAATGTCTTGTAGTCAACACACAAAGCACCTGGACCGATGAATGGCGTGGGTACGTACCATAAAGTCAGCATTCTGCAACATTCACTCCATTTATTCCTCTTTATATTTTATTGCATTCACAACTCCCTGACTTGTTTAGCTGGAATTCAAACTGAGAATGAAGTAATTAATTACCCTCTGAGATTCACAGTTCACTGTATTTGTTACTGATGTTACATCCGTGCTGCCTATTGTTTCAGAGGCTCTGGAAAAACCTCTGGGACCTTTGTCAAGGATTAATAACAGAATGCTCGCCCTATAAAAGCACATACAGCTGTTTGATATGTAAAGAGAGGAATGGTTACATAAGGGAAATCAGTGGTGTTCCTGTCACTCCAAAATGGTTTAAACACGTGAAATGAACCAAAAATATTTTACATTCTGTATTATTCTACCTGGCAAAAAAAAAAAAAAAAAAAAAAAAAAAAAAAAAAAAAGTGTAAAATGAAATAAAATGAAATAAATCAATAAAAACCTTTCAATTTTCATTCTGTAAGCAGTTTTTATGTCCCACGCATGGGCTTCTCAGACATTTCTTTGCATCCACCCAAACTTTCTCTGATTTCTGCCTCCACGTGAAAACATATTACATTTCACACAAAGTACAGAGAACCCACAATTCCCTCACTAATACACACCTGTCTCACAACTGAAATGCAAGAAGGCATCTTTCACTGCTTCTCACTTAGGTCTTCCACAGATTCCAGCCTTGTTCCATCTTGGCAGGCTCTGAGACAGGCCTTTTGTGCACAGCTGTGCAGAAGCTGTGCCTTGCTCAGGTGCTCCGGACAGAAGCAGGATTCCTGAGCCAGGGCTGTCCAGAGGGGACCTGACTGCAGGACTGCATCACTGATATCTGTGGAAGCTTATTCATCAAATGAAGCCAAAATGATGCCTGCTCTTCCTGGAATTAGTACATAGCATTAATTGAAAGCCAAATCTGAGATATGGAAGTTGAACATGTTATTTCCTCCCCATAGAAGTAATACTTAAATCTATTAATTTCAATGAAGAAGTTAAAAGCTTTTTTTTTTCCCCTTCAATCAAAAATAACACTTCATTATACCTGCTCTTACAGAAGACATTTACAATATTTAATGTACAATAGATCATCTATTTGCTGCCCTAACTTTCCAATCACGTTTTTGAAAAAAAAAAAAAAAAAAACCAATCAAAAATCAAACAAACAAACAAAAAAAAACAACACCTGAACATGAATTTTTAAAAGCGGAGAGCAAAAACATTTTTATCACGTAACTCTTATCTTAGGTTCTCATTTTAAAGCATTTAAATGGTACAGACTTGACTTTGTAAATGGTTTTTTCCCAATCAAGAGAAAATATGCCTTCGGAAACATAACCCATCCATATTCTACAATTATCTACAGACAAAGCTGGGATTCTATATCTGCATGATTCACAAATGCCAATTAAGTTTTCTGCAGAAGATCTTTATTCTGAATAGCTTTTTTTTTTGCTTTTTTTTTTTTTTTTTTAGTTTACATGAGAGTTCAACAGCTCCAGTACTCCTTTCAGAGTCTCAGCTTTTTAACATTTCTTACTGATGTACAACATAAAAACTGATTTTCAAGAATAAGGGTCAACACGATCCACAGCATTACTCTCATCAACCCAATTTAATATTTCAGCCCCTTAATTTTAAGACATTGCAGTCTTATCATTTTTTTCCACGCTTTAATTTGTTTGATTATTAGGCAAATACCATATCAAAGCAGTGAGACTAAAGAGAAATTTCACACTCTTCAACTTCAGTGAGGAATGCCCACCAGCAAGAAACTCAATGCAATCCAACCTTGAATTTCTCAGGCTTCTCAGAGTCCCAAAGAGAGCAGGTAGGTGGTGCTTAGAGACATACAGATGTCTGGGAAGACTCAGTGCATTATGAGAAGCTTTTATTTTACATAATCATTATTTCCTGATTATAGCAGTGTCACATGGCATTTTTCCTACATCTCTAGGAAAAAAACACAACACTTCGGGATTTTAACAATCTCTCTGAATGTGTAAAATAAATTAAACATGCAGTACTATGCATTATCTTTCAATGGGATTGTGCTCTAAATGGGTCTGGATATGATTACAGTATTAGCTTTTCCTCTTTTACATTTAGAACATTTTTTTTTCCCTGCTCATACTGATGGAATAAATAAATAATAATAATAAAGGTATCCTCGATCCACTAAAATAAATACTTCTGTTATATTCTGTTGCTTCAACAATGAATAAAGCAACCATGCAGGTTTATAATATCAATTCACAGGGCTCTTTCTGCTTCAGTGAACTGTTACTGAAAGGTTCAGAACAAAGCTACAGGCAGATCGGACAAAGCTGCTGTAACAGGATTTACATTATACTCAAACTGATAAGACCACATCAGAGAACTGCTCAATCTTCAGTACCTTTGATTGGAATAGCACAAGGGCTGTGAGTATTTTGGCTCTGAGCATCTGATCATAGCATCTGTATTACACCTACTAGCTTCAGTGCAGATCTAATCTTACACTGGTAAGATAATTTATGCTTCCTCTTTTCCTTTCCTACCTTTCCGCCAAACCCCTTTGGATGGCAATAAAATGGGAGCACAGGAAAGCTACAGTAATTCGGAATAATGTATTACATGTGCACTTAGGAAAAAGAACTCCGTACTCATACATCAACATTTTTCAGTACCTATATTTATAGTAGCTAAAATGTTCTGAATTCAAATAAGTGATTGCTTGCTTTTTGGTGGAGGGAGGGAAACAGAATGAGGAACACCATATTCCAAAGGTAGGCAATCTCAGTTCTCACAACATAATTAAATCCTACCAGGTGAATTCACTGCCATGGATTCCTTACAAGAGCTGACTTTTCTTGTGCAGACTGAGCAGACACATTTCTGAATCCATTCCTGTATAAAGTAACTGCTACTTGTCATTTTTTCCCTTCCTTTTCTCCCACCACGATTATCTTTTCAATCCACACTGATTATGCCAGATTAACCCCAAATAATCTTTTTATTTCATTTTTGTATTCAGTAAACATTCTAATAGAAACTGTTTGTGCACAGGAATAAATTCCAAGCTTTAGTTACACAAAGCAAAAAAAAACAACGAACATAGCATACATGGAACTTAATTCTATCACGAGTGATTACTCATTACTTGCTACAAGGCTAATCCCTAAAAGTTTCTTGCCCAACGCAATAGCTAACACAGGTTGTTTTATTTTGCCTTTTTTTCCCCCCCATCCTCAGTACCAGCAGATACTGATTATACCTTTCCTGGCAACCGATACAGCACAGTCCATGATCCACTCTTTTTGACTTAAACCATGCTAATACTTGAGCAACAGTTCAAAAATAAGTATTGCAATTAAAATGCACATTGCTTTTCATGTCAAAGGCACAATGGCTGAACTCACCAGGGAGGCAGGATAGAAACTGCTCTGCGCCAAGTCTCTGAATTGATTCCTGCTGCTCTGAGTGCTGTTTGCCTGAGCATTTTGTGCTGCACTGTTGTGATCAGTCACAAGTTTGGGGCTCTTATTACCTCAAGCAAACCTTGGCTTTTGGAAGCAAATTCTCTTCCCAGAAAAACCTGAAACAAAGCTGACTTGTGATATACAAAGCTCCCAACTCAGCAAGACAAAAAGCAAACAAAGGAAAGAAACATCTTCACCGAAATTATTAGAAATAAAGCATTCATAGCAACTTTGGATGTTGTCATGCTAAAAAAAAAAAATCAAATTATAAACCCTAATTAAATTAAAACTTCAATCGTTTGAACGTATCATGAGAAAATAAAAAATACTTCGTTACCCAAAATTAAGAAAGCGACAGAGCGGAGCACTTCAATGGATTTAATGAGTAATCATAGACTTGTTTTTATTATTCCCATACAGCATGTAAAGAAATAGTGATGTGTCATAAGAAAATGCATTTTTAAGAGCATGCTATCCACAAATGACATGACTCTTCCCATCATATTTTTTCTTCCTAGTGCTTAGTTACTAAGAAGTAAGCATGCTCCTAATGAGGTCGGGGAAGATGCCTCTACTTCTGAAAAGGGATTAATGGCTGTTTTCATGACTGTGTGCACACACGTTCCAAGCAACTTGTACTTAAGCTGTAAACTTTGCTTTGGCTACATGTTCTTTGGCAGCACCTGGTGGAGTTTGGATAAAACTACAATAAAGCCACAGAAGAAAAGTTACTACAGCTGCAGTGCTTTTTATAGACTGACTTCAGACGAAGTCACTTCTCTAAAACATTCAAGTAGTAGGAATCTCAAGTTCACACAAAACCAGATCATTTCTTACATTTCACAAAACATCAGTGTATATCTGTGTAGCACCATCACATTGTAACCGCAGTACCTAGCCTCAGCCTTGAGGTCAGTATTCAAATGGCTTTTCACTCTTCTAATATTAAAAAAAAAAAAAAAGTAAATAAAAAATTTCCAATCCCTACCATAATAAAAAATGGAAGAAAAAGAAGAATTGATATTTACTATAAATTCAACTGTCACCACCAGCAAAGGATAATGTCAAATAAACTGATATCTGTACACACACAAAAAAACAAAACAATGAAATAACAAATGTTTTCCAAGAACTTTTAGAGAAAGCATCAACCCTCTTATTGTCCTCGCCTTCCTGTCGACGACCAGTAAAACCTTTTCCATTTACTCATCAGCAAACAGCAATCATTCAAACTAATCAGAGAACTAGTAGGTAGTTAGATATTATCTGTTTTCAGTGCAGAGCTTCTAAATTATAATGTCCTATCAGAAAGTATTCACATGGGGGATGGAAAGAGGATGGCTCCTCAATGTAACAGTATAGGAAGTACTTAGCATTTTGTGAGCCAAATAAGTCTCATTTGAAATACTGTAATTAACAGAAGGGAGCCTAACATACTTATCAGAGTTAGCCACTCGTTTTCTAATCATGCTGAAGAGTTTTGAAGTCCAGAAACATCTTTTTTTTCAGTCCCACAGCACTGAAACTCAGCAACACTTTACTCCCAACAACTGCCTTTAAAAAGCACTTTGATTTATTTTCTCTTCATAGAGTTGAGGAATAAACTAATGAAATAAAACTATTGACACAGGTGAGATCATCTTTTACTGAATACCTTTAACTTATTAAGATCAATCTTGAAACAAAATTTCAGTAAATAAATGTACTAACAGTCAATAGAGATTTTCACCTGTCTCTTTCAATGAAAACAGCGCAGTATTTTTAAGCTTATGAAGACACCTTTCCCTACACAATTTGGTTTTGCAATATCAAAGGTTTTCATCAGGCAGCATCCAAAGGAGGACCACAGGTCCTCCAATTAGCTTGAGCATCATCGCTCGCCTTTCCCACCCATCTTTGAGGCACTAATTTTGCAAACAGTTTATGCTGGAGGCTGAAATCTAATCCAGGATGAGACATGTATGGTAACGGGTTACTGGAAGACTACTGAGACACAGAATTCTCTAATAAGCATTGTCCATTTTAAATTAGGTTCTAAACTTTAAACAACAGAACCACTTTTACTTCCTCTTATGCCTATCACCTGAGGACTACAAACCTCTTTTCAGACATTAAGCTGAACCTCACAAACCTGACAGTTCTGATGAAAGGTATGTGCATCACCAGATCCACCACAAAAATGCAACCACCTGTCAGGAGAGGAACAGGTGCAAATTGGTTTTGAGAAAAAACAAAGGGAAAACATTCATCCTGTTGGGAAAAGGGAAAAGGGGAAGAAAGGAATAAGAGAGGAAAGAGGAAAAAGAAAGAAAGAAAGAAAAAAAGGAAAGAATAAAAGAAGAAAGAAAAGAAGAAAAAAAGAAGAAAGAAAAGAGAAGAAAAGAAAGAATAAAAGAAAGAGTAAAAGAAAGAATAAAAAAAGAGAAAAAAGAAAGAAAAAGAAACTCTAAAATTGTAATGTACACTTTCAGTGTCATAGTGTTGGAGTGTAATGTCTCCTAACAAAAAGCAGACCCAACTTCAGCTTCCCATCAGTAACAAGAAGCTCAGACAAGCTCTTTTTGCACGTTTTCCATTCAGTTGAAAAGTCTGCAAAGCTAACACTAACCCAAGATGCTTAAATCTAGACACAACCAAATTAATTTCAAATTTTTGAGCTGGTACTCCTTCTCTAGAAAACACTCTGCAGAGCACTACAAGTACGTATTTAGAACAGAGCTCAGTCGGCATGAGTGCACATTTCTACATGCTTCCAATATTAGGAAAAGATACCTCATCAGTTCTATAAATCAGCATCTTGCCAACCTGAGACACATTCTTCAACAAACATTTTTATGGCTTTTTTGTGTGTGTCTATGTTCATGATTCAACAATCTCAAGATGTTTTTTTAACTTCTCATTGGCATGAAACCTCTTTTTCTTTTCATGAATAAGGCTGGTGACATTCAGGGCATGCACATCTTTCCTTTACCATAGATCTACAGTCAGGGAAAAAGAAGAAAGGTAGGAGATAAAAGGTCCAGCAACTGGAATTCAAGATCCAATTTCTTTAAATGCATTTACTTGAAGGCTCTAAAAGCCATGTTATAGTTTAATCTTCCCCAAACCATTCAGTTTCTGCTAGATTTAGCACTTTTGTCCCCTTGTATTCACAGACTTCATATAGCTTCTCCCAGGCTGGCAGGCCAACATATTAGAAATAAAATGCAATTCTGGTATCTGACACTTCAATTTAGCTTCTTCAGTAGCAAAGATCATCAACTGCGCTGCTGTCTCCCATGACAGAAGATCACCTAAATATCACTTAACTGATGAGAGCTCTGCTGGTAATGCATACACTGTCTCCCTACTACATTACCACCACGTTGCCTAGAACAAAAAATCAATTTTTAATTGACTGGATTATTTGAGGAATGTGGTCCATCCGCTGTACAATGCTGATAGATTCTCCCAGTTTTCCTGTCAGCAAAAGACTGTAAAATTTCAAGCACCTTCAATACGGTAATTCACAGATTCATCCAGAAGCCACATAATCAGAACAACATCACACTTTCTCAGCACTACCTCTCCGTTATTCTCTTTTCTGGCTAGCAAAGCTAGGTCTACAAACCACAGTGCAAGTGAAACAGTAATGACACAGAAAAGATGAGGATGTCAGGAACAACATGACAATCATGCAAAGGATGCAAATGCCTAAGGAACTTGAAAAATTCCTTTCAAGTTTGGCACGGTAGAGTTTCAACTCTGAAAAATCCCGGAACAATCTGCAATACCCCAGTAGCAACTGAAACACCATTACCATTCTCTTCAGTTATCGTGGCTGCTCGAGACACAAACTGAAGCAGTAAAGGCAAAGGGCTGACATTAAGTGGAAAAATACAAATGGAAATATATCATTTTATCAGCATATAGCGCAGTAAGCCACTTCTATGATACAGTGCAAGATATTCATTGACTATCTTGTACAGATACTATAAAAATTTTGGCCACTTCAAGAAGTTTGCTGACAGGTTTCTTAGGTAATTTCACTCTCCCTTTCTTAATGCTGAAACAAAAGAGAGCTGCACTAAAGAGAATACTAAACAGAAAATTCTAGCCTTGTACTGCAACTGGCTCCATCATACTCAAGTACCAAATGCTGCATGGTACTCACATTAGTTTTAGTTTCTATAATTGGCCAAGTTCCACAAATCACAGATTTAACATGCTGCTTTCTCATCAGTAAAGATATATAAGATACATTTAAGCTTAAGAAATTTGTGTCTCATCTCAAAAAGGTCCAAAACATTTATTCATCTGTAAGCACATGCAGTAAATATGATGCTAGTTGGGTTTTGTTGTTGTTGTTGTTTGTTTTGTTTTGTTTTTCCCAGGCTACGTATCAGTTCACAAAATTATCAACATACTCGGTGCTTTACAGTATCATTACAAAGTATCAACGCTGGCATTTTATCCTGTAGTCTGCTGGACCACCCTCAGCCAACTCAATTGTGGTTCATGAACTCAGTTCAGTTCTCTCCAGGGCTACTGCACACAGCCCCTTTTGCAGCCTAGGAGTTAGATACAGTGAGCGTCTCACAGCCTTATTTAGGCTAAATATGACTGCAAACAATGAGACAGATGCAGTTTGGACCAGGTCAGCATTTTCACCCCTGCTGGAGTGGTATTCCTGATGCACTACGAGAATTCTAAAAGCCAGACTCCTTGGATCCTCAAACATGTCCCTCATCTTTGGTGTCAAAATTCACAGATTCTGGGACTTGATACAGAAAACTCTCCTCCTCCACTTCAACAACAAATGCAAAGTCTGTTTTCTCAGAGCTCCATCTATTTGCAAGCCTCTCCATGAACTCCAGAAGTAAAAAAGAACAAAGTATTTCAAGAGATACATTTTTTTGTTTACTCCCTGGCAATTCATGTCAGTAACATGCCCCAAATGCTATCAGATGTCAGATAAAAACAAGTCACTTTCAAATATGAGAAACAATTCAAGGACTGAATATTCCAATAATTGCCAATCAGGATTCCAAAAGAAGAAAGTATTTAAAACTCAACTTACACACTGAAACAAGACCAAAAACAAAAAAAAAACAAAAAAACAACCCACCCAAAAAACACTGCAATTACTGTAGAATAGCAGTCAATAATCAGAAAAATTAGAATAGGCCCTTTCACTTCACATTTCAGAATCAGGAACATGCTTATGATCCTGGTTGAAAGCTATTTCATACTAGCTGCTGATGCCCACTTTCAACCACTTATGCCTTCATCCAAATACTCCTGAACTGCTACAGCCCTAAAAGCACCCTGAATACAAAGACTATACTGTCAGGGACACACAGGTTATATTTAGGGCATGTCAAATTTCTATTACTGTCTTTTAAATACATTTTGAAAAGCATTCTGTGATGCTAGAGATACCTTTTAACATCAAGCAATCCAGGAAGGAATCTTCTTCATCTATATATGAGATACAGACTTGGCATTTCTGTTTTTCCATTCACATGAAAGCAAAGGACAAGGCGTGTAGCCCAGATTTAGTTGTGGCTTCCCTGATGAGATGTCAAGAATTAATTCAGCTTCATAGCTTCAGCTGCGGCTGCATGAGCCACTGAAATCTATGGTTTCTATTGCACACATTCAAAGGAAAACAGTTTCCTTCTCGCTGATAGGCAGCAAGGAAATCCCTGAATATTTTCTAGATATCTGCACAACTGTCTTCTGTGAGCATATGTGCACCTAGTTTTTAAAACTGAAGGCTTCTGGGCAGCCTGCATGGCTTTGTCCTAAGACTACACGAATCATACAGTTATGTATGCATATAAATTCATTTATCATCTTCTTAATAAAAAAAATATAAAAATAAAACTATACCTGAAGCCTTAAGTTAAATAATTAAAACTATTTTTTGAGTATTTTCTGATTAACAGCTTCTTATACTCATCTTCACAGCAGACCTTTTCTTTTAAATTCTCACATCTAACTGGGAATACATGAGACTTACAAGAACAGTTAATAAAATAAACATCAACTTTGTCAAACAATATATGAGGCTGGGCAAGCGCCCTCACGAGAACGACTCTTGAAGTTGCTGTCCCATTAACACTTCATACTTGGATACCACAGTTCAGCTTTGGCAAATTCACAGCATGGTGCAGTAGTCTAAACCATGTAAAAGCCAATTCACGTATCTTGGAAGATTACATTCAAGTGCTTGTTCATTGCTGGTCATGATAATAGAAGAGTTGTTTTGTTTTGGTTTTGTCTTAATGAGCTGAAATTTAGCTCAAATATAACTCTGACTGAGAGTACCCTCCGGATGAGTTCATAGTGCAAAATTCTACAATCTCATTTTAATAAGAATAGCGATAATATGCTTCTCTTACACAGTACATTCCTTCTATTAGCACTGTTTTAGAAATCAAGAAAATAAAACTAATGCTAGCCTATAAATCTGATGAATGCTAGATACAGGACAATGTGCAGATACCTGATTTTTCCCAAAGGAAAATCAAACAATTTCCAAAACCCTGTCACTTACTAAAGCTCGCTGTTGATATTTCAGAACACATTTGTCCCTTGGATATATTCAGAAAGCATTTTACAAGACAACAAAGTGCATCTTTTTAATAACAGCAGCACATAATTCTTCACTGCTACACAGATATGAAAGTGCAAATGTTTCTTCTATCCCCAAAACACAGGTAATAAGCCTTTGTCTTTGCCTTTTTTTTTTTTTTTTTCCCATTTCTGCTTGCTTTAAGCATTTACCTTAATGAGCTTTGTTTCTCCATACCTCTGAAGATTAGTATTCTGCCCAACAAAACAATTTATTGCCCAAAATGTTACTACTGCCGATAAAATCTTCGCTGCTCCAATACTTCTGGCTTGACAGCTAATACCCTAATGTTTCATTTACAGCTGAACAAAGCAGCTTATCTCTACTAAAAGGGGAATTAGTTAGTAGTAAGAAATAATTTCAATCATGTGTTCTGCCTCCAAAGTAAAGTGATGACTTGTGCATTCTTCCTTCTATCTGATGACAGGTATGTTGCAGTTCTTGGAATACAGAACAGGTCTGTCACATAAGCTTTGTAATTTGTACAATAGAGCTACATGGATTAGGGAAGAGTCAGGTCTTTGCTGTCAAAAAATCTGCAATCAGCAGTGTGCAGCAGTCAGCACTTTTACTTCACAGATAGGGCACTGAGTCAAGGGAAAAAAAAAAATCAGTTCCGATCAATAAATAGCTTCATTTTGAAGCTGCAGCTCCTTGTAACGTTCCAGCAACTATATGGATAGATGAAAACCCCCTATTAATAACATCAGTAGACCAAGTCATCCTATAAGGACCATCCTGCCCCAAAACAGATTTGACTATCACTTCACTATATAATCATCTAATTATTAAAATAGTAGCATCATTCTTCAATTCTTTAATTGGACACAACAATTTTTGACAGTACAATAATTAATAGCTAACATCTTAATTCAGTACCAGCTTTATTAGGAAAAATGTACAGATTTCAGATCACACTAACAAAAATGTCGTGGACAGAGGTGAAAGATGCATTAGATTAAAACAGTAATACCAAAAAAAGGACTAAAATTAAAATAATCCTGCATTGTTGTCCAGAGAGATATTATACATCAGTCTGATGATAATTTCAAATGGTACATACCAATTTTCCACGTAGTCCGAGATGCTGACTTTGTTCAGCTTGATATTCTAAGTTGTAATGACTTTGTTACCCACATGCTGGACTTGCCTCAATACTGCGAAATTCGCTTAAGTGCAAGTGGATTAGTTAGGGAAAATGCTGCAACAATTTTAAGTGCCACAAAATAAAATGCATTTCAATTGACTACAGCACTACATCACTATAGTGGCTTTAGTCACTTCCTGCTTAGAAATTTAAGAAAAAAACTAGGCTAGAAACAAGAGGCCCCACTGCTAAGAGAGTTGTCAACATTTAAATGGAAAGTACTACGGACTGCCAAGTTCTGCTTCCCCCCCTTTCTTGTTTTTTTTTTGGGGGGGGGGGGGGTTGTTTTTTTTTGAGGTAATGCTTGTTTCCATGCAAACTGTAATTTATTTGTTTGATGGGAAACCTTCACTTCAACCCAACAGAGTGTTCAGAAATGACAAATCTGATTTCTCCATAGACAGCAATGCTAAATTAATTAGGCATGACAAAGAGGCACTGCCATTTGGCACTTGTTATGTACTCCTTCCTACAGAATCTTCACTCATTTTGTAGTGGAACTGCAACTGATTTGACATTAGTTCCCATTTCTGTAATTATATTTTTTTCCTGTGGTTCTTTCTAATCCCACAGCATACTCTTAATTTTCAAATGCATCTGAAAGTCAAGAATCATTCTAAAAATTAAGTTAAAATATACTATGTTACAACACACTACAAAGTGACCAAAACATTCACTTGTACTTTAACCAAGGTAAATAATGAAAATCTTTAATTCCTTCTTGGCTACCACTCCACATGGCAAATTGTGTACAATGGCCAAGAGAAAGTTGAGACTAATCCAACTGAAATGAAGAAACAACAATTTTGCATAGACATATCCCGGAACCTCATAGCATCAGTTTAGTAAAAAGCCAGAAAAAAGCAGAAAAGTGAACCACCTCTGAGATTCAAATGCTTTCTGTAAAGGGAATTCCTATCTGCAGTTCAAAACAGAGACTAAAAGTGTGTGTTAGGCAATGCTTTCTCTAGGAAGAATGTAGTTAGATTGCTGGAAGTAGTCACAGATGTTAAAAAAAGAATTTAAGAAATCCTTTTGCATCCAAGATGTATCTTTAAGAATGATTTAAATGAGCTAATGCTACAGAATCACTTAAAACGCCAGTGATTTCTTAGTTTGAAGTCCCAAATGGAAGCAACTATTAATTCCTGAATATCTTCCTAGCTGTACTTCAAGCTTTTGCTTGTATGCCTACAAACATCTCCACATGTGACACAAAGAAATGCTCCTTGCCTTCTGAGATTTAGATATAATGAATATATAGTTTATATATATACATATATATATCATAATATATATTTAGATATGCTAATGAAAATAAACATGGTAGAGTGCTTTCAGTTCATATAAAATATCTAGGGCACTATACTGTACAACTTGAATGACAGTTTAAAATGCTTACATAGCTGATGACTTAACAGGACAAGTTGTTCAAAAAACACAAGGTGAGCAATGCAAAGGATCTGTTGTGCAGGATAACTTCAGGACCACTGGAAATAACACAAGGATATGAAAATATATCTACACAAGGCTAAGTCCTGGGGTTCTTTCTCACTGGAACCTTATTTAAAATTACAAAAAGGCTTTGTGAATGAACATTATCAAATGTGATTCTACAGAATCTTGAAGGTGAAATGGAGTCAGGTTGGATTTTTTCTGTTTATGACAGTAATTTATGACAGTAATGACAATGCTTGCACACATAGAACTATGAGTCTTACGTTTGGCCTGGAGTTGCTGTATTTTCAGTGGACCGTGCTGTACTTTTGAAAATAGTATTAATTCACTGATGCACTCATTAAAAATGTAAGCACACAGCTATACAGAGCTTTAACTCCTATGACAAAAGAGGCGTCGAGCCATTTCTTGACTGAGATTTTAATTCTGAAATTAATTTTTTGTGCACAATGCGTTCTTGAAAAGTTAATTACAAGCATGGTATTAAATGTGAAAAATTTATACGTGCAGTTGATTCTGCACGCAGCAGAATGGTCTTAATATAGCGTGATATTTGACAATTAGTATAGTTTCAGAATACATCATTCTTTTTCTCTGCACTTATTAGCAATTTTAAAAATATATGAATTTGACAGCATGTGCAAGAAGATGTAGAAAATATCCATTTGCTGCACACTCTGTCAATTCAGTTGTACCTAAATGCTTAAGAAAACGAAAAAATGATAAACATGTGGACTGCATTCAATGACTGCGGTCACTTCTGTTATTTTTTTCCACCTCAACACACATTGTGTCAGCTGCATTTCCAATTAACCCTCCCCTGAAATAAAGCAACTCGGCACAGTCTGTCATTTTGTTTTATACTGATACAAAATTTGATTCCTCCATCACATAATAAGATGGGCTATTTGTATTTGCACAGAACCCTAAACCTCACAGTCAGCATCACAAACTAACTGGTGTATCTTCAAAGACTTGAAGCCACTGATCATCCACATGGTGTAAATTTCAAAGTAAGATTTTCCCATGCATAAAAGATAAGGTTCAGGAGAAGTATCACTATACCAAGGAAAGGTAGTAACAAGCGTGCTTTAGTGAATGTGGATGAGAAAATGCATTTCCTATTATTCATGCACAAATTTAGCAGGTTAATCCCATCAACTGCAGGGATTTTGGCAGCAGAAAGTGCCAGAGCATCTGTGACTTTGACTTTTCTTGGAAAGAAAGCAGAAATTGAAGGTAATTCCTAAATCAGTGAGTCCAGCACATGGACTAATTCGCACTAATAAACTTCAGCTTATTACTCTCTCTTAAAATTTGGTAATTATCTCATTTCCCCCACTCCCTACTGAACCTGAACTCCTGTTACTTGCTGATGTGAGCTTCACTAATCTGGCTATTTAAAGGTTCTTTACTATTTCCCCTCAAATTACAATGGACAGCATATCTCTGCCAATATAACTTTTTAACAATAGCATGAACAGCATTTTAAGCTGCTTAACTCAAAATACAATGAAAGAATCACAGAATCACAGAATTGTAGGTGTTGGAAGGGACCTCTAGAGATCATCGAGACCAACCCCCCTGCCAAAGCAGGCTCCCTAAACCAGGTCGCACAGGTAGGCGTCCAGGAAACGTATTTCCTCTTCTCAAGATTTTTTTGTTTGTGGGGTTTTCTTTTGATGGCTGTTGTTGCTTGACTAAACAAGCCAAGCTCTTTTCTAACAGTATCATCCTCCATCTCCCTTATCCTACAGTATTCTTGTCTACAACTACTGCATTTTGTGTACATTCCTCATGATCATGAAAAGCCATGTTTGCACTCAATATTGCGGAAATGCTTATTGCATTATAAGGTTTTGATGTCTCATGTTATTTTTTTTTTCTTAGATATCTGAAACCACAGGCACATTCTATTTCCACATAGCACACACGGTGTTTCATCCACGTTACTTCTAACTGATGGGATCTCACTTTGTAACGTAAAACTTTGTCTCAAAGGTTATATTAGCAGTCTGCATTAGTAATTTTTACTATTCCAGACTTTCTGAAGTCCAGTCTTTTCTTTACACATCTTGATCCTTCTCTGGTCAGAATTCTGTAATTGTGCCTTTCACAAGTCTAATAAATATACCTTTCATTCCTTATGGCAGATACCTCATCAAAAATTTATACATGATAACTGCAGAGTAATGATTAGTGCAGAAGCTGTGTATGGACCAAAGAAAAACAGTAAACAGTGAAGCCCTGAAACCAAAAACTTAAGAAAAAAAAGAGAAGGATTTTTTTTGCTAGTTTTTGAAGGGAAGAGTGATAGATTAAGGATGGTGCTCTTCCTCTTTATACCTATCTTTGCCCATCTGCAGCTTGGGATTGCTTGTAACTTAGGAAAAGTCTTGGACAGTTCTCAGTAAATTTAGTAAAGGGATTTAAATTATGTACATTTAGTACTTGAGCTCAAATCTTTCAGGTCAGCTATGATGACCTAAAGAATTGAAAGATCTGCTCTTCAGACCATATAAAATGTTGCCCTTTGTCAATTATTATACTATTATAATTCTAATCAATACCATCAATACTGTACTACTAGAATGGAAGGGCAAACTGATAAGATGACATTTGGGGTCTACCAGCTATTTCTGAACATTCAAAGTGATTTTCATCACCTTAATAATTTTAAATTTTAAGCAGTTCTATGAAATACTTATGTTTCTCTGAGATCTTTTGATCAATCATAAAACTATCATTAAGCAGCTATTATACAAGCAATATCAATCACAAACGCATCTCACTGAATAACAAACCACATGAGATTACAAACACATGTGGCTTACTGTATTATTCGGGAAGGATATGTAGGAGTCTGTATAACTCGTGGTCGACTACTGCTAGTACACAAGTCAGTGTAAATAGGGAAAGGCTATAAGAAAAACTTCAAATCAATAAGATATACCTGACAGACAAACCAAAGTGTAAAATCCCACTTTCTAAGAGTGACTGATTCAGATCAAATGCTTTCCAAAATAATATGTTTGCTGGTATTTTAAGTAAATGCATATATACATATATATATACATATATATATAAAACAAAGTTCTAACAGATTTTTTTTTTCACTCCACTTTCTACAGATTTGCCCTGGCATACCTTCCCTCCTGCTCCAGTTTCAACAGAAGGAGCCTCAATTCAGCTTCTCACCACGCTGCTCAGCTGTTTGCAAGAGCAAGCTCTAACCTCACAGTGAGGTCCCGAATATCTGGTCAGCATTTAAAACCAGAGGAGTCTTACAGGTAGTTTTGACAGACATTTGCCAAACACTCAGCTGCAGTGGTATCACAGGTTTGCTTCATCAGCAAGCTCCTAACTCTGATCAGAATGAAATACCCACACAAGAAGATCTGCAATTTGGTTTCCAAACCCATTCCACATTTTATGGCTCCTGCCACAGAGCATTGCTTGATACTGTGACAGCCAGCCAGGAGGATCTCGTACGTGAGCAGCAAGCTTACTGCATGCAGGTCACCGATTATGCTACTGATTGTATATCACTATCAGCGGCACTCAAGAAGCATGAAGAAGCATGATGAAGGTTAAAAGCACCATAACCTGCAACCTCTCCCCTAACAAGCACCTTTGTCATTGCAACTCATTATTAATTTAAGAAAGTAAGAAAAAAAATTACACAACAGCACTTAGGATAAAACAATTTGCAAATTGTCCATCAGCTGTCTGCCTGCCTTTCCTTCTTAAGAGACCAGGAAATTAGAACCAGCCACAACTGACTCCTTTCATGTGAGGATTTCCTAAAACTTAGGCTCATGAATATCAGCACTCCAATAAACCCAGTAACAGTGACAAAGTGTATACATTCCAGATAATAGTACAAAACCTGCGAGTAAAATTAGAAACCATTACTTCTGTGATATAAGTGGTTTTTCAAAAATCATTAAAATTATGAATCCTCTATAAAGCCCATGTGAATCACGGACTGTAAATTCATTCAGATGAATTATTTATCACCTATATTGCTTTTGTTTTATCATCATGAAAAGCATGTATCTTAAGTAAAAATACCTAAACTAAACTTAAGAGACTTGGGAGGCTTACAGCTCCTCGGCTTAATTGCATTACAAGTCTGTACCACTTTAGTCTGAAGTGCTACTTATGCATCATTTCGTTACAGCTTCTCAGCAATGCTCTGAAGTCCTTTGCATTCAGCGTATTCCTGTTTCATCATTTGTACACATTTTCATTTTACTTATGTAGTTTAAGAAATGTCAATAAGCATGTGAACTTTACATTTTATAATCAGTAACAATCAAAAAGCAACTTTTTTTCCTGTAATTAGTAAATTAATCATCCATTGTGCTGTGAATTCACAGGCTATAAACTGTAGGAAATATCACTGCTTTCTAGCATTATATTATCTATAGACAGGAGAACTGTCAGTGCTTAATATATGTTAACAAGAAAGCCAAGCACTTACATTTAATTAAAGCTATACATCATTCTAGATAATTAGTAATAATTAAGAAGAATTACCACCCTAAATAACGCCAACAATATTATTTCAACTGAAACTTGAGGTCTGAATTCAAAAAACCCGAAATAAACCCTTGGGAATGCAAATACACCATTATGCAAACTGTTTTCTTTAAGTATGATATAATTTATGTAATGAAATAAATCTATGCTGTTAAAATATTTAGCAGAACTGAGAATAATGAGTAGAGATAGGATTAGTTTAATTAGTTTACTGAAATGGAGTTCTCAGTGGCTAAGTGTGATGTATTAGCTTTTGTCACTTGGAATAAAAAAAGAGGTAATTAGCTCTCATTCAAATATATTGTTTTCTTTGAAGAAAGAATATTTTAGCCCATGTAACAAAAAAGAATACATGGAACATAAAACTTATCTTCGTCATCCAAGAGTACAGCTACGATAAATTAGAAAAACAATAGGAAAACTGTAAGTATTTAGCAATATGATCTTGAGTAAATAGATTCAGCTCGCATTGACGCAATTACGCTGATTCCAATGAAGCTAGAACTACTTGATTTGCAGAAGTCCATTCATAGTTTCCATGCCTAATTTAAAATTTTATAACAAAATTTATCTCTATTCAGCAATTATTTTTCTACCCAGAGAGTCCTCCACCGCAGTCCTAAATCAAGGCATCCATCAGACTGACTGAAAATTAAGAAAGAGAATGTCTCCCTTAAAGACATTTCCTGCTGAATTATAAACACATCAATTGTGAGGTCACTTAAGTATCATTTTGCAGAGTAAGCATCGTTTCTCCAGCAGAGTACTATTTAATGGTAGTCGTACATTTCTGAAGACAGCTGTATGGAGGACACTTCACAAGGAAAATGTTTTATCCATCTTTTTAAAGAACACTGTGTATTTGAATATCAAATCTACACCAGACTCCAGCAAAAACAGAGATACTATTCCTCTGTACTAGACGGTAGCAAAAATAGAGATATTACTCCTATCAAACCATATGAATGTATTTAAACTAGAATCTAAGGATCCAAGAAGTTGTTCCTGCATAACATCTGAACACACACAAAAAAGTGCTAACAAAGATGGCAGCAGGAGGAACATAGAAAAGGCAAAATCTTGCAAAGAAATTAGTTCTGTTTTTCACTTTCTACAATAAAGAAATTATGAATGGAGCAAATTTCATTTTACTTTAAATAAACAAGGAGAAACCCTCTGCTGTACCATACTGAAAAGCCTCAGGCGTTAGTATAACAACACATGCCATCTATCATTTAAATTTGTCCTTTCTGCAACAGTACTGTTATATATGTGGGAGCTGATTTAGAATTCTGGGCTGCAGTTTGGATGATTCCATACACAAGCTTAAAACAGTTCTTGAACTGATATAAAGCAACTCTACAGCATACAAAAAGCTCTTCCCCAATGCATCTCCCAGCCATACCAACTTACACATAACATTTCAGCCAGAACTTCATATTAATTACGAAACCATGAAGAATACATCTCATACTTGGGCTTACTTGACATTTAGGAGTGTTTATGTTGATCATTTGGTCAACAATAAGACAGACACCTGAGCTCTAAAGAGCACAAGGAACAAAAGCCATGTCTTTGCTCTCCATGCATTCATCAACTTTTCCCACATGTATCACACAAACTGCAGACATTCACCTTCTAGAAAAACACGTGCTCTATAGATTGCTTTGAAAATTTAAATGAGTACTTGCTTCTATATGGCAGCAGTAACTGTTAACATAATAACATCATGATTTTTAAGCGAGTCATCACGTTGTTATTAGTGGGCAATGTTGTGATTCACGCATCTTAGGAAACCATCACTGTATTACTAACTGACCTGTTGAAATACACAGAAACTCCTCATTAACTATCGCTGCTGCTTTTGTTGGGTCTGGAAATATGCTCTCTCTGAAGAGACAATGCAGGGTCCAGAAAGTAAAAGTGTTCATTTTTTACTGTTGAGGTACAAGCGAGCTACGTTACAATAGTGTTTGGACTTCTAAAACTCAGTACATTATTCATCTGCATCATAATGAAGAAAAGAGGGGAACTATACAATTTAATTTGCACCTTTTAATTCTGAAGTCTGAACAATAATTTCAGAAGAAATTAACTTGCTGCATGATATAATGAAGATAATCAAATCAGAGATGATTTAATAAAGCCAAAGCACACAGCTTTCTATTCAGGAGAATCATACATAATTCATAAAGTTGCCGCATTTGGGCATTAGGTCAAATATATTAAGTAAGTAGTAGTTATTCTGAGAACTGGCTATGAAGTTAAAATCATCTTAAGCATGGGCAGTAATCACAGAAAAAATGCTATGTTTCACTTTTTAATATTATAATTGACCGTTTACTACATGGTTTGCATGAATCTGCAGACTAAATTGCTGATTGGCATTTTCTACACAAACTTCTTAGAGTCGCTCATTCAGATCACCTCATTCTATCCTTCCCACCTCTGAAGGAAAATACAGTGGGAAAACACATAGCAAAAAGGCTGAAATCAGCAGAAAATTCACAGGATGATGGAATTCCCTTTACAGTCACACGTTACAGAGGACGTGATACAATATCAGCCCATATATTACAATTCTAGAGATAACACTAATCCCTAGGTGCTGCTAGAAGTGCTAACTCAATGAAGCTCTACTTGTAATCTTTAAAAGAGGAAAAAAAGGAAAGAAATGCTTCCTTTTCCTCATGGAGCTGCACAGAGATAAAGATGTAGTGAAAGAGCATCCAAAGCTCAAAACATAATGACAGAGCTGCCCAGAAAAAGTGACCTATGGAGAGATTTAGTTTCTGTTTATTAAAAGAGAGGAAAAAATACACCCAGGTAGAAGTCACGTACAGTGCAACCAGAGAACTAGCACTGCAGTTTCCAATACTGCTCCAGTCCCCCCTCTGAGTGCTGACCATCACCTAAGAGGCAGAATTTCACAATTCATTTAAGGTCTGCAGCAGGCAAGTGAGATTATCACATCTCTGTACCCAAGACCCTGCTGAGTTTGTATATTTTATGAACCAGCTGAACTTCTGTGGTGTGATAGAAAGCAAAGCTAATATTATTCTTATAGCAAGAGGTCAGAGGAGACTGAATCAGATACTAAGACAGAATCCAACAAATCTTTGCAGAAAAAAATCTAGAGGCTCAACTGTGTAGAACAGTCATATGACAACTACAAAGTCCCTTTCAACATTATCTAATGTACAGAAAATCAAATCAAAACAAGACAGAAACAACCCACACCTTACAATCTGGGGAAAAATCCTTGCTAGCTTAGCAACCTCTACCTACGCTCTGAGCATTTCCACCCACCTGCTGAAGAACAAGTATGCTTCTCTATTCCAAGAATAATATGTCCTGCTACTTAAAGAAGATAATCTACATAAGCTAACTCAGCTAACTTGTCAACACAAACACTGTCTGCATGAGAAGAAAATCAAATCCAAACATCTAGTGATCTGAGGCATGGGAACGCTTTGAGGGAATTGGAGACATCAGTTAATTACGGAAACTAAGTAAGTTTCTCAACCTGCCATACAGATATCCTTTTAGGTCAGAAACAAATCCAGTATTATCCCATGTAATATAATTTAGTGCGTGTTAACTATGATGAGAAGGTAAAACGATAGCAAAGCTAGGCTACTCTTGCAAAGGGACAAAAAACCCACTACTTAAATTGTACAAAAATAGGCTAAAATTTATTTTCCAGTTTGTTTTTGTTCTTCACCTTGGTGGAAGAAGGAAGGGTACATTTATCATCACAGAGTCTGACAGTAAATCACAGGCAAAGTACTTTGTAAGCTGATACAACTGTATAAAGCTCCTGTGTGGACTCCATTCAATACAGCGTAAGAGAAGTTCTGGTGTTACGTTATTATGAGTACTCCATTAGCAATGCTGATGTACACATTAGACAACAATGGAAGTGGATTTGGACACAACAGTAAGAAATCCATCCGTTTTTTTCAGTTTAGTCAAGCTTTAAGAGGAATCAAATTTAATGAGAAAATACCCCTGCATTTTTTTTTCAGTTACGTACATTTGTATCTATTTTGCTTATTAGAACAAACCAGTGTTAACATTGTGATCATACCAAACTCATGCAAAGCGTGCGTTCTTTGTCCATAAATCCACATACAATGCAGACACCAAGAAACATATCTGACACAGTTCTTCATTACCTCATTTCCACCACTTAAGCGATAAGAAAAGACTAGCACATAATACAGTGTGGCTGCTGAAGCAAAACAGATGGACTCCATAATGATATTACAAGTTGAAGGTCAAACCTGATTAAAATAGCCCCTTCTGGACTTCTGGCCTATATATTTTATAGAAAAAGAAGTTGAGCTATACTTAAATCACATCTCTTATCTGGAATTTATTTTGTATTCCTACACTTTCTTTTAAGATTATGAAAAGAACTGATTCAGCTCTTTTAGTAACTGTTAAAACAGAATAGCTCAAAGAATCCAATTTTCTGTGAACTGTACGATGAAATTTGGTATGATGTTAGATATGTCACAGTATCACTGAAGCTCTTAAATAACAGAAAAATTAAATACGATTTTCTTTTCTCCTCTTAAGTTCTACAACAGCAAAAAACTGAAGCAAAGAAATAAAACATCAAAAAAGATACCAAGTCAGAGGAACAGACTCAAGAAAACATGCAGTCTTCTGGATAATGTAACTTGTGAATATAAGAGGAAGTAATACAATTACTCTAAAAGCTTTTCTTCAGGCACAGTTCGTGTTTTCCACTGCATGGTCATCAATCACATGACTCTACTCTCTTGTTTACCCACAGTCTTCAAGTCAAGATAAATGAAGACGAACCTGACTCCAATACAAGAGCATGAGACCAGGGGAAAAAAGCAGCTGTTATGTATGTGCCACTACAGAAAGCAAACTCGCACTAATACACGGATGTTTAAAAAAGACTTACTTCATTTGCTAAGATTTTACAGTCAACACACAGATCTCTAAAAGCTAAAGCTGTAGTTTTTGGAGTGCAGGCACAGTTTTGCTCCCAGGCAAATCTCACAGTGTAGTCTTACCTTCAGATTATCACTTTAAACCAGTTTTACTTACAAATGCAATGTGGTACCACTAACTGATTTTCAAGTAGAGCCATAATCATCAGAATGATGAAATGATTAAAACATTTGTTACCAAACTTTAAATGTTTGTGAGTAATGGTGACATATTTAAAATGCAAACCATGCCCAGCTGCTCAACCAGACTTAACTGACTGGTAATTTTTTTCTGATCACAAGCACACATCTCTTGTACGCTATTAAATTATGCCATGTTGAAAAATATTAAAATGTTTTTGTTACAGCAATTTGTTGTAATCATTGAACAAGAGTAAAGAAAATAGACTTTAATTTAGGCCGGATTAAGAAATGTTAATGCCTGTATCAGGTTAAGAAATCAGTGTCCAATACACAGAATATATTCGTGCTCTGTGAAATAATAATTAATGACATTATCATAGATTTATTTATTCTGATTTAAATAATGTTCATGGACAAACTGACTAAACTCAGAGGCGAATCAAGCAGACAGCTGGCCCACTATTTTTACTGTCCTATGGAAGCTTCCTTGGGACTATTGGTGTCTTACAGAAAATTCTGCAAAGACCCCTGGCTCATCTCTGAGAGCCAGCCCAGTCTCTCTCAAGGCAAAATACCTTTCAGCACTATACGAGCAAGGGATAAAATGGATTGGGAACATATAGCCATGCTAAACAAGGGCTGAGAAACTCACACTTCCAAACAAGGCTGCTGAAAAGTCTTCTGCCCTTAACATGCATTCTTGGCTGTCTGCCCATGCCCATCTGTCTGAAATGGCACAGTGCCATACTTAAATTGCTATGATCCTAACTTAATAATATGGTGATGAGATTAGATAAAAAGTCCACCAACAACTACATACACAACAATGTGTCCAAAATCACCCCTAAGAGAATAAATTTACCACACTGGCAACATACTTTTCTCATCGAAAACAAACGCTTTCAAGCTGCAAGACAAAAGCCAGCAACATGGGTGTAGCGAAGACATAAAAACAAGCTTGCAAAATCATCTGGAAGTTTCCTAAAAAGTTTCTGGCTTGGAAAGACACGTTCAGTATTTGCCTTTTCTTTTAGAACTTGCAGCTGCCATTTGCAACTTGCAACTACATAAGGAAAGTTAAAGCTCAAGATAATCTAGAACTGAAGCTGTAGTAAGTTCCTCCCTTTTCTTGTAGTGCAGTATTGGCAGGTAAAAAGCAAAACGGAGCATCACCGCTTCTTTTGAGGCAGTGGTACCAGTGAGTTTTGGCCTAAGGGACAGAAACGTTTCTTAACAGTACCTATTACTCACTTCAAAGTAGAATTATTGAGAATCGCTCTCATTTCACGCAGCCTTGCCAGTCATTCCTGCAGAACAAGTATGAACATGAATTTAAAAGCACTTAAATGTGTTCAAGATTCATATCATTCTACAATACTAGAGCCCAGATGTACAGGCTCTGGATCTGGATCACTTGTGAGATGCTGTTTCTTTTCTGCATGAATCTCCCAGGTAAACTCCTTAGGAGGACCATCCACAAATCTGCACAAAAGCAAAGCCTAGAAACTAGCTTCCTAGTAGAAACTGCTTTAAGAATATGTCAGATAATTCCAAGTGTGACTGCTTCAAAAGAAGTTATAATTATGAAGAAAGAAGGTGTTCCACAGAAGTAAAACTACTCATTGTTTCAGGCAAGATTTTATTTTGGTCAGCTCTCAACATACTTATAACCATGCTTCTCTGAGACTGTATATAGGGAAAATTTAAGAAAAATCAGACAGAATTCATATCTAGCTGACAGGTCAATATGAAAATAATCAGTGATTGTCGCATTGCTTCACCCCAGCAGCAGGCAAACCACATTTCAGCAAGTCTTTTTAGTGCCTTAAAAGTGCTGTTCAAAACCTGGAACGCAAGATCACAGCACCTGGATGCCACAGATCACCAGCACTGGCACTTACAATCCTATCTAAATCATAACTTCAGAAAGACAAATAGGCTATATCTGAAGTAGCTTTCTTTTAAATACAAAGGAACATCAGCCCCATCAACTTTTGGATTGTTTTTGTTTTTGTTTTTTTTTTTCATCCAGTTGAAAACCTGGGAAAGATTGAATATCTGCTTGTTTTGCTCTTCATTTATCTCCAAGAGCTGCTTTTTCTTTTAGTGTGAAAACATTTTATATTTCTGAATTACAAACAGCAACCATTAAGCATCAGGTATGGCTTTGTTTCCAAGTGTACAAGAAGAGAGTTTCTATGTATGTTCAGCATAAAAATCCATTTTGAATTTTGCTTTCACATTAATAACTGGGCTTCCTTTTGCTCCAACAACTCACAAATGTCAAATAACTAAATAACACAGGCACAATAATAGCCCCAAACCCAATAAAGAATAAAGTAGCCTTTCTGGCTTGTCAAAGGACCCCATTTTCTATTCTGAGCAGGCAAGCTGAAAGCACTGCTCTTCTGTCATTCCTTGACAGTTATAGACTAGTTCTGAACCTTATTAAAGATTAAGGTTTGCCCAGGCACTCTCTTTTGGCCATCTCCTATCCACAGTCCAGCATTTATTACAGGAGAACTGGAGATTAGTACCATATATTCTGCTTTGAAAGAATACCATACCCTAGAGTCAGGCTACAGAACCAAATGTCAAAGAGCAATTCAAAATGTACTCAAAGAAAGAACACAACATCCCCCTTAATTTTACATTTCTAAATAACCGTATCCTCCTATTTACGTATAGAGCTGATTTCTGTCACATAGTTTATTTTTGTAGATAAGATATAAAACAAAGCTGGTAGCGTGTTGCCTTTTTATGATGCAAAGATGTATTTTTGTTTTATTATTAAAACAGTTCTATGAACTGAGAGTTATACGAGAAATACATCAAGACATGTTGCATGCAAACATTTCTTATTTGGTTTTGGTCTGATGCAAAGTACCAAATGATTGTATGGTTGTAAATAAACAAAAAACCTGGTCAGTTGCAAAGTGCCAAAAATAATAAAAAAACAACAAATCTTAAACTAGGTTATAGCTGTTAAAGTATTTTGTTTGAGAACAGATAGAAAAAGTGACTTCACTGCACTTCAAATAGGGACTACTAAGCAGTGTCAAGCTCTCTCTCAACAAACTTTTATGCAAACAAAGAAAACCTTATAAAGAGTATTGCAAAGGCTCAGCTTAACTTCCACAGAAGTTCTATTAGCAAAACTAAGACAATCTGAGAAGGCAGGGAAATGTGTTTAAGATGACTTCATTATTATTAAAACCTTGATCATTTATGGCAAAGTGCTGTAATGGCTCTTCAGCCATTACAGTAAGCACTACCTTCACTTTGGGTACAAATCAGCAGAATTTCACCAGATTACAGAATCCACCTGAACCCACTGAGAATTAGTTTAATGTTAATTTTAACAAAAGGAACACAGTTAGAAACCAAACACTGAAAAGCTAGAAGATGACTCCCCCTACTCCAAGTAGACAGATGTTTACTTTGATTGTTCTATATCACATATGCATGAACAGCCTTAGGTTAATGCAATGTCTACCTTCATTTTACGGTAAAAGAAAGCTACAGTTGCTTCCTAACAAGGAATATCCATCAGGGCTTCTTGATTCTTACAAAGTCCTTACAAAGTTCTGAGGCTTAGGATAAGCAACCCACGAAGACTCAGCCACAGCATTACAGGATACTGAGCTCAGCATTACATTACACTTATTTTGCTGGGAGGGGGTCCAAATAGCTACGGACTACTCTCATAAACTAGTAATGACACCATGAATGCGGATTGTACATTATTAAGACAGAATCTCAGTGTTTTAATTCTTACCTGTTGAATTATTTACTCTTCAACGTGCTTACCAAGCATGCTACAATGCTGTTACAGCCTGTGTCCTAGGAACACAGGGTGTTCATTTGTTGACAGGAAATATACCAACACAGAATCAAGAAACCTCCTTCAAAATGCATGCATAATTATCATCAGAATATGTTTCCATTACACTTTGCCTCAGAGAAGCAAATCAATATAGCCCTTTCCCAGCTAGCAATTTGATGCAGGTTTCCAGTAAATCATTTGACAAAGAAGTATCCGAGCCAATTAAAGGTTACACTGTAAAAATAATTAGTATCTGTGGTATCCTGGGGTGGGAAGGAAGAAAGTTAAACAGAGAAAGGAAAGCAAAGAGGAGGAGAAGAACATTCCACAGTTCTAAAACTATTATTTGCTATTGATGTAGAAGTATCATTTTTCTCAGTACAAATCAAGATGCATTAGCATTCCATCTGCCAGTGCTGCAGCAACCATTTTTCTCCATTTCTGTTTGACCTCAAGCCTTTTATGCATAAACGTCAGGGCTCTTTACAATTAATCATGTCTACCACAGACTAATTGTGGACAACAGTAGTGCAATTAACACAAATTTGCTTCAAATATTCATGAACATTCAAAAAGCATTCATTGACACAAGTGTTAGTTACCTAACCACAAAAAAAAAAAAAAAAAAAAGACAATTCTTTCTGTTTTTGAGCAGCCTCTGCATTAGGAAGCTAAGCACACCATCAAGAGCGATAGCATGATAGGGAAAACATCCCACCAATTGTGTATGTGATTGCTTCAGTGATGCTTCGTACACATATATGCCAATAGGAAGCAAACAGAAGAACAAACAAAAACTAATTCCCTTTCAATATTAAAGGGAGATAATCCCGAGAATGTGGAAACACTGAATACATTTTGAGTAATAAAAATTTTTTTTTCATAATTCTACCCTGACACAGAAGGCAAATACAAAGCAACACTTTTTTTTTTTTTTTTCTCCCCTATTCTGTTATTATTTCTAAACCTGATTTAAAGAAAAAATAAAAACCCTTAACAAAATAAGAAACAATTAGGCCTGTTCTGGTTTTCCCAACACATTCTTAATAATACACTTGTTATTTTATTTGTACTTCACTGCAGAACTGATGGTAGAAGTCTCTCTAACCACAGAAAGCTATTTGTAAGGCCTGACCTAAACACAGCAGATGTAACAGACATTATTTTTTTTTTCCTCCCTTAAATGCATGCTTTACATTAAAGAATTTCTTGGACAGTTGTGCTATTTCTAATCAGGCCCCATGGCAAATACTCATCAACCCTCACAGGAATAAACTATTCTCACTTCAAACAATTGTTACAGTTTGAATCCAATTGACTCTAGACAAAAGTACTGAGATAATCAGCATATTAAAGCCAACACTATAACCATATGTTAATTATGTAAATGATTCATTTTAATCAGCTAGAACCATGTAAAGAGTTACAAGGAATGCAAATGTAGGGAGTTATTAAAAATCTCATTATTATTCATCTTGGTTCCATGCGTGAATATATCCATCCAAACAGATGAATTAATAGTTAGATGAAAGATGAAAGAGCTAGAGGGGAAGTCTGTGGGAAACCATCTGTCTTGCTTTGTATCCCTCCCAGGCTTCAACCATCCTGAAACAGCTACATGGAGAACAACCCCAGAGAAGAGTCGGTGACTGCCTGCACTGCACCTCGACCAGTAGTGAACGCTTCTACAAAGACCTGTGTGCTTCTCATCCATTCCCAAACTGACACCCCAAATAGGTTCACGAGACAGAAAGCGAAGCCTGATCAGTAAGCTCAGATCAACTGCTACAGAAATGTGGTTCCACCCTGCCCAAAAACAGTCAGCAAGAATTGATTTATGCAAAGATTCTGATACCTTTTATGTTTTCATCTGAACAAGGTGCTCTTACAATTGACTATTACATGTCAGAAGATGTTTAGGAGCTACTGTGATTGGAACCCATCATAGTACACAAGCTGGTTCCTGCTGACTTCAGTAGTCTTGGATGCAGGTGTCCTGCTTTCAGCTGAAATAGTTGATTTTCTTCATAGCGTCTGATGCGATGCTATGTTTTGCCTCTAGGAGAAAACCAATGTTGATTACAGCCCAAAGGCCTACTTGTTGTTGAACATTGCTGCACACAAACAAGGACAGCTCAGATTTTCAGCTCCTCATGCTGCCCTGCCAGCAAGGGACAGAACTGGAACTGGGACAGCTACCCCAAACTGGCAGGTGGTGAGCAACTGCATTGTGCATCACTCATGTATACACGTGTGTTTATGCCTTATATATACATACACACAAAAAAGGATTACTGTTATTTCTTTTTCCCATTTCAATAAAGAAGGTGTTATTGTGTGTTTGCTTTTTTTTTTTTTTAATCATCTCAACCTATGAGTTCTACCCTTATTCTCCTATTACATAGCTTTATGATTCTATTGCCTCCTCCATCCCACTCCGGGGTGGGGAGCAGTGAGTGAAAGGCTGTGTGGTGTGAGCTGCCCTCGTAAAACAGTAGGAAATACAGAAATTCAGGAATATTGTTAAAAAACCAACAAAACAAAAACTGTATTTTTTGCAGTTCTTCCAAAGAACATGGAAAAAATCTCTATGAATTATTCCTGGAAGGATCGTTTTTCATTTATGCTATTTTCCCTTTTTCCTAAGCAAGGAAAATGGATTCTGTGCGATAATTATTCCTATGAAGAAAAGTAAGGATCAAGGGGTAATGCCATGTCTACTATACAAGGCAATGAGAATTAACTGGAAAGACAGGGTATTAAAACCTCAGGAGGATAAAAGGGTTGACATGTTCAACACAGGTATGCATGCATTAGGGTAAATCCACCCTGAAAATCTTCCTAAATCTTCAATAGCATTTTACTTAAAATTAAAGGTGTAATCTGCTTTCTAAGGCCTTGGTTAAAGCCAGTTACCATTATTCTGCCGACTCAGACTCCACAAACTAGATGAAGGAAAAATACAATTCAACTGTTTAGTTCATTATATCATTGAAATAGATGCAGTTTTCCAAAAACTGTTTTCATTCTAATAAAGAAAGTTAAAAATAATGTTAAAATATTTTTGTCAGCTTTCAGAAGCTCTGTAAAACTTTGTTCTTCGTACTCTACTTCTTTCATGTTTTCCTGCCTGATGTCTCCTAACGCAGTTTCTCTGGAATCATTCTATTTTTGATCTTTAATCCTTTTATATGTTTTTTCTTTGCTTACTCTTGCATGCCTTTGTAGTTTCTATAATTGGGTCTTTGCACCATTTTAACAAGGTTTAGCACTGCGCAGCTTGTCAAATTTAAGTAGAAGTGAGAATAATCTATCACTGGTATGATAAATAAGCGAGTAAATTCACGTATCATTAAAGTGAATGTCTGTCATAAAAAAAAATTATATAAACTAAAGGTCCCCTCATTTCTGCAAAGGCTGGTTCTGCAATCTAGACAAAAGACAATTGCATAGAAGTACTTCAGATCACCAATGTGTAGTTCATTAAAACTGGCTATACACCTGCAGTAAAACAGAACTTCATTAATTTCTTCTTGAGGTGCCGTCGTAAATTCAACTTGGGGAAGAGCAGCTGACAGCTTTGTAACTATTGACTGACACTCTTCAGCAAAGCTCTGCTGCGTACAGAGCATGATTTAAGCACACCCTGGTGATAATAAACACAGCAAGTGAGAAAGGACAGAGCAGCTTCACAAGCACTACATCTCTCAGAGGTTTTTTTTTTTTTCTGTTTCCTAGTGATATTTACCTCTCAGAAATTTGCATACGAAGTAACTCATGATCTCAATGCAACCTTAGTTGCATTCCTGCAAGTCTGCAGAACTTCAAACTGACCACAAGTTTATGCAAATTTCCCACATTACACCACTCTTGGGGCACTTTAATATGACAGTGCTGCCTAAATGTCTGTCCCTAAAAGGATGACATCAGCTGACACAAGTCTCATGCAATGAAAATACGCGATCCCTCCTGGGCTACAGGAGAAACAGATCTTGCCTCACATGAACCAGAAGAAACTTTTTTCATGTAATTAAACAAGGATACATGCATAGATACCTACAAGAGAAAATATAACACATACTAAGCAAAGATTTTCCATCTTTACACTCAGGATTTTGTCCACATTACAATGATCAACTCCCACTTACACAGGATTTGATATGTAAACCATAAGAAGAGAATGATAAATTAAAACGCAGAAGAGAAACTGAAGAAAAACTGCACTGAAAATAACAATAGTTTTAACTGCCTAACATCTTGGTTATCCTTACAAAACATAACGATAGGTAACACCCATATTCCCCTCTGTTCACCCATGATACGAATAGGATATGAAATACAAACTCTATTAATATACCTTTAATCATTTTGTGTGTGGGTCAGTAAAAGGAAAGATATCTTTCTTCTCTGAGATTACCTGCTAAATTCTACACAAAAAAGACCTGGCAACAGACGCCTGAAGGACCACAGGAAGGGCTATGAGGTTCCACTGGACTTCCACTAAGGCCTTATCTTCTAACCAGCCTGATTTCTGCAGGGCACACCTCAGCACATTAACATTCTTGTGATGAACTAAGGAAAAGTAAACTAGGCCAAAAAAGCATTAAAAAAGAAATGCAGCATGTATGGGGTTTTTGCAGTATTCTGTATAAAGTGACACAAATAAAATCAGGAAAATTCCAGATTGGGAATATTCATTTATTTCACTTTTCAGTGATCTCAGACTATTCCTGGACCCTGCCTCAGAGTTTCAGACCCCATAGTCAATATAACAGCAGGGGAAAACAGAAAATGTGATCACATTTAAACGAGCACTATGATCCCAATCCAGGAAAGCGTTTCAGCATGTGCTTTACTGTAATTTCATTGCTTTCTTGGCCAGGAATGTATCTAGACACATGCCAAAATGCCTTCCTTTACTGGAGGCTGTCAAAGGAAATACGGATTAACTGAAATTTGTACCATGTGACTTTACAGCACTGCAGCTCTGAAAAGCACATGTATCATACTTCCACTTTTTTTCTCCCAATTTTTCTAAGAGAAATCACATGGCTTAGATAATCATTCTCTAAATTACAGTCACAATTGGAAAATTAAGTGCAGATTACACAACAATAGTATGTGTGCCTTTTCTGTTTCCTGTTTGCTAATGTGATTAGTTAACAATACCAGACATTACTGTCATTACACATTGCACTGAGTTTCCACTTTTTCTGAAGAAGACTATCCTTCTCTTATACCTACAGAGCACGTGGCCTTTTTGCCGACACAGCCATAATGGCGTCAACTGAAAAAAGTGGACTTACAGATTGTGATCTCTTGTAATGTTGGTACAAGAAAACTGCTCTGTGCAATGCAGTAGTAAAATTTCCCACATTAACTTCAATTCCATGCAGCAAAATGAGCTTTCTTCACACATTTTCTGTATCAAGTCACTGCGACACTGCAGCTAAACATATCTGTACAGAAAAACACGGTGCTCCTATTCTTTGGACATTCTAATGCCAATAATATGCTTCACTAAGGAAAGCACAGAAAATAGTACTGCCACATACACAGCAGCATCTCAAAATTAGGTCCCAGTTGAGTTGCTGATGAAGAAGTGGATACACAAAGACACGGAATTAGCTAGCCTGTGCTACTAATGTTCTTCCTGCTGCACAAAATTTGACAGTCAAAAATGGCAGGTAAAATTTCAATGGTGATTATTTAAATAGATTATTTTATAGCTATCACTTTAAAAAAAAAAACCAACAAAAAAACACTGAGGCTGCACAATTGCTGTTTCTTTGAGCACTGTATCAGAAATACATTCAATAAAAAGGATGTTTAAAAAATCCAAAGATTTATAAATCATTTGCGCCTACTGTACTGTGTCTTGTTTACTGCTGCTCAAGGAAACAGTTTTTCTTTGATTTTATTTTAAATAAGGTATTAAATCTCAGAGTGATAATCCTGAAATAATTTTTTTAAAAAATAACAAAAAACAATCCTTCACAGTGCTCTGTGTCTCACAACTTGCTGTTAACTCGCACCACTTCCCCACTGCATCTACTATCAAAACTGTATTATCTCCTAGTTAGATTTCAGAAATCTTAAGTGAAGTCCTGCTCCATGCATTACATTGTATTTTCCTCAAAAAGAGAAATCAGATACTCAAATACTTGCATGAACCTAAAGATCTTATCCATAATGTCTTGCAACTGTAGTAGGTTAAAGGAATCTCTCTAAGGAAATACAGAAGGAATGAGGATGCCACTACTGCAAGAGAAGGCTGACACGTACTCATTTTCAAAAGGACCATGGGCCACAAGGAAAGGGATGGAAATATTATTCTTTTGTGTCCACTCCACGTTAATAACAGTGGGGGGTTAAACTGTAAAATGAAAGACTTCAAGTCAGGCATTAGGAAAAAAAAACCTCTAGTTGAAGTGTATCATGCCTGGAGAGGATTGAATCTCAGTCGTTCAAGATCTTCAGAACAGGCACAGAAAACATCTGTCAGGAATGACATAGGCATAGTTCAGCTTCCCTTCAGGCAGAGAAGCAGATTACACGATCCCGTAAGGTGCATTCCTTCCCTGTTTTTCCTCCATCTCTACGATATACACATCTGTCCTCGGAGGTGGTACTTCCACTTTGTGAGTTTTCCTATTTGTTTGTGGCTATTTTCCATTTTCAATCTTGCAGGCAAAGAAAACAGCAGGAAGAAGAGGCTAAAATAAAGAGAAATAGAGCCTCACAATATTCTAACTGCAAGGGTAATTAAACATTCAAACAGTTCGGTAGGGTATCAGTGAAACTGATGGATTTGAAATTACTTGGATGTTTAAAACAAGATTAAATATCTTCCAAGAGGTCTGTTTTCAGCCAGTCTCAGAGAAATCCTGCAGCATGTGTATTCAAGAGGACATGCTGAATTATCATAAAGATCCTCCCTGGTGGAGTATCTTTGAGTCTGTGAATCTGAAATCCCACTTCACAGCAAGAAACCTTTTTTATATAAATGTATACATTCACTTTCTGACTCTGAAGTTAAAAAAAAAAGAAGACAAAAAGTAGGTTTTGTTACATTTGAGAAATGATTTTTGTCAAAGAGTTTGGAATCAAATTTTTAACAATGTTCTCTCCTGAGACAAGAACAAGAAAATAATACTATATAACATTAATAACATCAATTTTTATACTTGCCTCTGAAGAACACACTGCTTAAAGGAAATTATCCAAGCATACAGAACAAAGTGCAAAATGTAATAAATATTAACAGTGCAGTGGTATCACTGTACTGTATGACCACATAGAAAATAACACATTTGTTTTAATCCTTAGGATAGGGAGCTAACAGCAAAACGGATGGCAATTTAAACAGTACATTTGAGAATCACCTCATGAGCTAACAGGCGTCATACTCAAGAAGCATTTTCACAAGTACTTAAAGTGCTTGCTAGTATACAGTGTTCCCTAAAAATATATCTTGGATCTGTCTCTGAAGGTGTCTGTCTGCCAACTCAAACTATTTTTATGCTGTGGGCCACGTATCATATTTTTTGAAAACGAACTGAAGCGTGGTACTCAGAATTCTAAATAATAAAGTGCAAAATAAAGTTTATGCCATTCTAGTGACGGAGAAGTGTCTCAAGTAACAGAAAAAAAGCCCCACACATTATTAAAGCAACAAGATGAGAGAAAATACAGAGGCACGTGATACAGAAAATGAGAAGCACATCATAAAGACAGTGCATCACAACAGCCTGATAGAAGGGTATGGGGAAAATGGGGCACTGGTCAGCTGAATATTGTGTCAGAAGAAAAAACCCTAAGAAAAAAAAAACACAGAAAGAATAAAAAAGAAATATAGGCATAAATGCTCTTTTGAGTATTTCAGTACTTGAGCTTAATTTCTGGAACCTGGGGGAGGAAGATGTTCACAATTAACTCAACATAAAATGAAAATGCAGAAGAGAACATCAACCATCTATCCAGAAGCACAAGACACTTCCTAATATTCTGAAATCTCTCTCATGAAAAGTAAGATTCACCAGACTACCTTTTCCTTCTTGATTTACCATTTCCGATTGGAATCAAGAGAATAACTTATAAGCCGATAGGAATTTATCAGCACTTTCCTATTACTCAGCTAAAGAAAAGCTTCTACTTTTTTTTTTTTTTAAAACAATTTCTAAGAATCAACCAATACCAGTGTAAAAGACAACCCTGCTGCAAAAAGCCTTCCACCAGGAACTCTGATGATCACCACATAAAGGATGTGCTTCACAGAGAGTTAAGAGAGTCAATGCCTTTTGCATACATAGCACATATATAACATGAGTTAACATCACAATTGCTTTTAGCCTCGTGCCTGTAAAGAACATGGGCTTCCTAGAAACATTCTGCTCCTCAGAAGTCTCCACCAGTTCAAGAGGACTGACAACTTCAGAGCCTTCTCTCATAGGTACAAAACTTATTTTTCAGAAAGCTGGTAAATTCTCACTTCCTTGCAGTTACGAAATACAAGCCACCACATATCTTAATCATCTACAGGCCAATTTTCTCCCTGCCTCTGTTAATAATAAAGGCAAGATAAGATATCAAACACTACTTCTACCCATTTAAAGAAGAATTTAACACTGATAGTATATGGAGTACTAAGGCTAGAGACAGTTATGGAATCAGACTCACCTCAGTCCCCAGAAAGATAATGGAGCAGCTAGTCCTGGAAACCATTTTTGGTTATTATTTGGTTTCATTAATACAAAAGTCAAGAAAAATCACCTGGAATAGTCAGCACAGCTTCAACAATTTATGTTTGAGCAACTCAATAAGCCTCTACGCAATCAGACAAGTAGACTGGTAAGATGAGAGGAGACGAGTAGATACTGTGTACCTGAGCTTCAGTAAGGCCTTTCAAACCAACTTCCGTAAGATCATCACAAGCAACCAGTCAATAAAGGGGCTGGATGAACTGTGAGGTGGTCTGAAAATTACCTGAACAGCTAAGCCCGGAAAGTAGCCATCAGTGGCACTAAGACTAGCTGGAGGTCAGTAACAAACAATACCCCAGGGGTCAATACTGGGTTCAGTCCCGTTTAGCATCTTCATTAATGATGGGGCAGAGTTTAACATCAGCAGGTTTGGAGATGACAATCACTGTGAAGAGTGGCTAACAGGTCAGAGAGTCATGCTGCCATCCAGAGGGACCAGAGGTCAGCAAGGAGAAGTGCAATTCCTTTTTCTCCATTCAGCACTAGTGACATAAACTGGAGTACTGGGTGCAAAACTGGGCTCCCCCAACATAAAAGAGACAAGGACACACAAGACAAGGACAGAGATCAGTGAACGGCCATGAAGATGCTTAAGGAACTGGATCATCTCTTGTATGAGGAACGGCCAAGAGAGCCAGGGCTGTTTAGCCCAGAGAAATCCCATCAGCATACCTGAAGAGAGGCTAAAAAAAAAAAAAAAAAATGGGGTCAGGCTCCCCTCATTGATGCCGAGTGAGCTGCTTGCATGTGGGGCTGGGACCTTTGCTCTGGGTCGCCTTGCTGGGGCAGGCTGGGACTAAGTGGCAAGGGGAGCCTCTAACCTCAGTAATTTTGTGACTCTGTATTTCAACATTTGTGTCTTACTATAATAAACAAAAAATGGGAGTACAGTAACAAAGATTTTAAAGCTATCACGTATACTTCAGAGAAAAGACTTAATGACTGGCCAAGAAAATTAGATGGTTTTTACAGTCCCAGTACAAAGCTTTCTACATTATTAAAAGACTGGCATTACACAACAAAACAGTAATGCCTGTCTTGCATTTTTGTCTAGTGCAGTCTATTTTTTTTATCTGCAAAAAAATTACTAAGGACAGGTATAAGATATCTACTGACATTTTTAGGTCAATACACTTTCATAGTGTCTAAGATATTCGGATACAACAAAAAATAGCCAATCATCACAAAATTTTGAGATACCAGAAAAGCATGCGTTTTGGGAACAGCTAATGTGTTCAGTTACAATATGTATCACAAAATATAAGAGTGGTTCTCAGCATCTTTTTCAACAGTTGATGCTGTCGTATCATTTGAAATGTTAAGTCCCACTCTCTGCATAAATAGATGTCATGCACAATTTTAAAAGGTCTAAAGAAAGGAGGGATATTCCTCCCTTCCCTACAAGTATACATCTACAATCAAAAAGTAACTCACACTGCAGACATAATACATGTAAAGGAAAGTACAGTAGCCCTGCAGTCATCATGAGGAGTTGCCATCATTAAGCTGATTACAGTGACAATTACACTGAATGTGGAACACAAGGCATAATATCTGAAGCTTTAAGTGAGCTGGCAACACGTTACCAAATGTCCTCACAGATCAGAATTCAAGTGCAAGCATCCCTGAAACGCATAGGAGATTTTCTCATGGATTGAAAGTTTCTCTTAAAGATATAGTTTACACTACAGGGCACAAGAGCACAGACTCAACTGTCAGTCCAGTCTCCTCATGTTTTTAATACAGTGATTCTCAAAAATCTACCACAGATGAAAGTTCATACGAACTCCCTTCTGCCCAAACCTGCGCTTCCCAGTTGAGAACATATTCCACAGATTTGGCTTATAGCACAGGATGTATATACTGGGCTTAATTGTGCCTAACAATTACCTTGGCCAGAAGAAGGTATTTTCAGATGGGAAATGTGTATGAACATCTGTTTCCCTGTGCCTGATTTTAACTGTTTCTTCATGAAGGAAGACATCAAAAAAAAAAAAAAAAAAAAAAAAAGAAAGAAAGAAAAATCAACATTCATTTTTGCATTAAAAAGAACACGTACTCCATTCAGTCCAGCAAAATATTTCAGTTAAAAACGATACTCTGAAAATCTTGCAATGGATTTATCTCGATTCCTCTGTCAGCAATGTTCAAAACTGAGTTCTGAGAACATATGTCCATGAACTAAGTCACCGCAGGAGCCAGGCAGGACAGCTTCCCAGTACGAAATGACCAAGGATATGATGGAACTGATCCATCTTTCCTTTCCTCCATAATTAGTTTTGAAAAATTACTTTTGATCATCAACAGTTTCAGGCAACTGCTACAAAGAGTAAAACGTTATGCACAATACCTTCTTTGGTTGGTTTTGGTTTCCCAAGTGTGCAGTTGGATAAATTAATGAGATTAGGGAAGAATTTTTAATGAGAGCAATAGAACAGTTTGAAGTACCATCAACTTAAAAACCACACAGCACAAACACTCAGCATCCTTGAATACTCTGTATTCTTATGACCCTAAATAACTGTGTTTTGGTTTCTTTTTAATAACTGAAGTTATATAATTTCATTCTAAGATGGTGTTGGAAGAGTTGTGGAGCTTTACTCCTCTCTTTACCTCAAATGTTGCCATGAGTAAATTTCTTTTTAAAGCTGTGATTCAACTGTGATTATGTTTTTCAGAAAAATTCGAAAGTTAAATAAGCAAATGTGATATTTATTAAAAACAAGCTTTTCTAGACTTTTCAAAATAGTCAAAATTGATGTCTACTTCTGTTCACACAGAGAAGATTTAACACAAGAAAACTGGTCAAGCACTAATTTCCCTAAAATAAAGCAGAAGTCTAGAATCATAAAATACATAGATAACCCTGTTAGAGAGTAGGGAACTATTTAGCACTTATTTAGCACTATTTAACACACCTCCAAACTTTCAGATAAATGAAACAGACCCCACTTTAAGCACCTAGGTCAGAATCCAACTCAGCTCATCTATACCACACTCAGAGAGAAAAGTTCTTTCTCAGGAGTAAAGAAGACTTCTCAGGATTACTAATTCAACATTATCCTGAGACTAAGAGGGGGAAAAAAAAACAAACAAAAAAAACCAACAAACCACTGGACCTCAAACAAAATCTTACAAAGCCAAAATATGAACCATTCTGACTGTTCACCATATAGACAAGAAGCTTTTACTTTCCAGCTTCCACAGCACCAAAAATATTGTTATGAAATAAATACACTCCTATTGATTTATTAAAACCATCACAATTAAAGAGGGTTTAGTCATCCGCCAAGCCATCTAACTCGTGTATCTCTGTATGTTACGAGAAGAAAAGGAACCATGGTACCAGTCTACTTTTGTTAGTTTTCTGCAAAAATAGTGAACAAAACCTAACCTAAACTTGCAATTCTTCACCCATGTTCAAAAGACAACATTCAATTTAGGACTATGAGAAAAAAAATTTCAAACTAAGATTTCAGAGTATTTTGCCAAAAATGCACTTTTAGAAAATTTTTTTTTTTTTTTTTTTTGTAATGTCCATCTGCAGGTTTTCACAATCCAAGCCTTACAAGTTTTGCTTTATTTTGGAGATGAATAAACAGAATCCATAGAATTACTCTATCAGTAAAAAATATTTTGCTCTCACAAGCTCAGACATCCTTTTATTTTACCGCACTTCATGAAGCATTGCAAAAGAAGCAGCCATAAACTTGCAGGCTTACCCAGCTCCTTGTTGTATCAGATGCAGACCATCCAAACCACAAATTAGTGACCTTGTGTCTTTGCCCCACTCTCCCCCTCTGCAGGTATTTTCTGATATCTGCACTTACTGACAAGACAGACAAAAAGAAAGCCTCTCACAACAGGTATGGAAAAAGACTTAGAACTTAGTCTGTAGCTTCTTGAGCAAATGACATCTCACAGAGAGAACGTGTTGGCCACATCACTTCATCCATGTACAATATGAGGAAAAACTTTGCAACTTCTATAGGGAAAGAAATTTTAGATTCACTTTCTCCCAAACAAAACAAACAAACAGATGAAAAGAGGCTGCAGTAGTAAAACGTGTTTGTCCTTCACTCACCGAAGAACTGAGAAGTGCGGAAACAGCAGCAGGAAACCCCTGCTATCTGCAAATACAGTACGCCGCAACAGTCCAGAGCAGATCTGCACGTCAGGTAAACGATCTGCTTACTGCATTTCAAAAAGGCAACGCAGTCAGTGTAAAGAGAAAGCTTGCATTCCATCCCACTAGATTACATTCTGACATCCAGCAAGACTATTTCAGGCATCATGGGAAGAACTAAAACCTAATCATTCCTTTTTGTCAAGTATTATTCAAGTGAGAACTACTAAATTACTAGTATTTTCAACAGACAAAACAAAATATATGCACAATATTTGGCAAAACCGGGATGCCAAAAAGTAGGTGAGATTTTGTAGGTAGCCTAACACACTGGCATCTACCAATATGCTGAATTTATTCACTGCTAACACTTCCCCATGCAGCACAAAGACAGGAATTTTACAGGCTGGTAACGACGGAGCTGTGAAGCAGCCTGCACCACTACTTTTCACAGCATATTCTAAGCATATTCTCTCACTTGGCCCTAAAATAGAATGGAACTGTCTCCAGATTACCACTTTCCCAGTTGTCAGTTCAACATACCAGTAAACCAGTTATGGAAAATCAGACAGAATCAAAATACCTTAAAGAAAAATTTAGAATGATGAATGATGTACGTGGAAGCACATTAATTCCCAGTTTGTCCGAATAGTTAATCCAGCACTGCCTACTCCCTATTTTTTTCTGCCTGCCCTTACCATCCCTCAAATAAATAAAGAAAGAAAAATAGGGGTTTTAGATTAGTTGATTGAAGACTTTGACAGTGAGTATAAACTTAAGCCCTTGCAACATATTCTAGCTTTTCTTGTCACTAAGGCTAAAATTAAAGCGTGCTTTAAATGTACATTAAAAAACAGTGATCATCTTCAGATAATCTTTTTAAACTTCAAGTAGCACATTTTGTATAAAAGACTTTTCTCTACTTAAAATTTTCAAGTAATTTACTGAAATGTCTTAGTAATTTCATCATCAATAATCTTTATAATAGTAATACCTATGGAAAACTCTCTTGCTAATCGGAAATGGAGCCACCTAAGCCAGACATGCAATAAATAATTCAGTTTTCAACATTAAAATCTCATGTACTACACTTGCGTTTTTAAAATGTACAGATTTAAAATGTAGACATTTAACCTATTCTTTTACAGAGCGCATTTTTTCTATGGATTGCTAACAGTTATTTTGATTCTGCTCTTGGTAATTTTTACGATAAACTGAACCTGCATTTCATGCATCTATTCTGACAACACAAGATAGTACAGCAACACATACCCAAAATTACTGCCAACAGGGCACTTGCCCTGCACTCAGGTGGTCAGATGGATCTTTCTCACTCACGTGACATCCCACTGACTTCACTGTTTATCTGGACATAAGGGTTCCCCTGTGGGAATCAAATGGCTAAATTCGGATATGAACCAAGGGCAGGACAAGAAGGCTTTTCCTGGATTGCCACATAGTGTTCTATGGCATTTGTTTGCTCTCACCTGCCAAGGAAACAGTATGGGAGTTGTAATACGAAGTAGGTCTTGCTGCCCACAGCACACACAGTTGCTGGATGGCTGTATCTGCTTCCCTCCTCACAGCAGCCTTGCTGAAAACCCGCAAAGCTGCCAGTGCCTCTTTCATGCCAAGTCAGAAAACACCTCTCCAACCATGAGGCATAATGCTATTTATTTACTGTTTGCTCTTTCAAGTGATTTTTCCTCCTACAGTTTTACCAAAGAGGAGGAACAGAAAAAGAAAATACATTTATTTTTCTCACTAATAATAAAAATAACTCTAATAAACAACTTTCTTGGAAACTCTTTTTCACTTGCTCATTTGCAAGTATCATATTTAGCATGATTTGACACATTTGTTGTATCAGTTACTTTTAACAAACACATTCTCTGTCCAAGAACATATACATTCCATTTTCTTAATCTCAATGAAATATACGGCCTCAGTAGAAATACAAATCCTCTGATATAATAATATATGCAACTGGGTAAATAGGCGTTGTTTATCAGAAGTGTTTCTAGAGATGTATCCAAAATATCTGCCCTTTCTTGGCTGTGTAAGTTTCACTTTCTCTAGCATCTCTAACCAGATGCTGTAACAAACACAAGCAGAAGATGTAGGATGAAGCTCAGCAATGAATTTACAAGCAGCGGCTGGCCAAAGCTGCATACATTTTGCAAATGTAAAATCATATGCAGAGCTTAAGAGTGTAGAAGCTTTAAACACTAGCTGTCCTTTGCAGAGATCTGTCATGTAACACTAAAGGCCAAAAAAGCAAAAAAAAAACAACCCAACAAAACAAAACAACAACAACAAAACAAAAAAAACAAACCACCAAAACAACAGGAAAAACAAAACAAAATTCCCCAAATCTCTGTGAAGTTTCTGGGCTGATTTTATACGCACACAATCTACACGTAAATGCAGTTGGAAGTCATGGGGAATCCCAAATGAGAAATTCTTCCCAATTTCTGCAGAAATCCAGGCAAAGAAATAAATTTCAAGTTTATATGTTAAAACCTAAAAATACCTCGCAGTCATGGCTCTCGACATGCAACCCAATGAAAACATCTGCATAACAACCTTATCAAGATACTTAAATCCATCAGAGTTCTGAACATTATGCAATTATGCTGAGAAGTGGATGATCAAGGTATGTCTGTAAAGCATCCTTTGCACCATGTTGTTTTGGACAGTTGGATTAAGATTTTGGAAACTCGTTTACTTTAAAGAATAAACAAATATTCACATACGTTAAGCTGAATGCAAGTACCACTAATGTAGAGAAAAACTTGGGCTGAGAGAAACCATTTAGCATTCCAGCGTACCCCCTAAGATTACATATTTTTGTTTTCCAAAACTCAGCATTCAGGTGCTAGGTTAGGGAGTCAGGGTGTGGGAGAAAAGAAGACAGACTACATGAGAAACTGTATGAAGAAAATGTTTCATCCAAACCCTTTAAAAGTACCAAATTCTTTATAGCACAGTTCCTATTGCTTTACTGTTTTAGACCTGTGCTTAACAGAGTAATGTAGACCTGGATATAACCTCCAAAGGAAAGAAAAAAGGATTTGAAATAAGGCATCCCGAATTTTCAAAGGGCCCTTTCTTCTAATCTATCTGCTTGGATAATGCGCCCAGAGTGGCATTTTGTAATGACAGCAACTTTCCAACAAATCAATAGTTATTTAATTCCCAACAAGCTCTTGAGTCCATTAAACCTGATTACATTCACCCATTTCAGTTGGGTGCAGTTATTTTTCCTACACCAGCACTTAATCTATAACAGGAACTTATGAGAACTTTCAAAAGCAATTTCAACATCAATCAGTATAGAGTGAAAGGCACGATTTGCTTGTAATTATTTATTGGACAGGATGGCAAAGGGCCTGACTGAGCTCTGGTGTCCGACCTTCACCCCCAAATTCTAATGGATATTAAGGCCCGCTTGATGTGTTCATGTGTGCTACTGGGTCTCACTATATTAAAAAAAAAAAAAAACAACAACAAAAACATTATCAGCTTGCATGCGCCAGCAGACATTTTTTCAATACTTGATAATAGCCACTGTGCAATGCTATTTTTCTTTTTTAGACATACATGTCTGATATGAAGCCTGAAGTGAAGAATAATTCATGATCTTGGAATGCCAAATGGACATATACAAAAAAAAAAAAACAAAACAAAACCTGTTTCATGTTTTGATTTCACCTCTACACCTACCAACTATTATTGTAGCAAAGGAGCACAACAAAAATTTTAAACAAAAGCCTCTCCTCCAAAGTTAATGTGACTGACTGCTACCAAGACACAGAAATGCAGCACCATACAGTATCGTCTCTAGAGCCTTTTTATACATAGCAGCCATAATTCCCACCTATAGGAGACATTTGGGAAATGCTTGAAAATTTTACTCAAATTCTCTCTTAGAATTTTTTACTACTAAAAACAATGGAATAGCTTTTGCTTTATTAATGCTTACACGATCTATAAAAATCTTAAGTCTAACAACAGAAAATTCCACTTTTTGATAAAATCATTATAAAAACAGACATCACAGCAACAGTAAGTACATCCAGTAACTGCCAGTTAACTTCTAAAACATAAAACTCTCTCTCACAAGCAGGATTTTGCACTCTCTTGGCTCAAAAGTAACACAGGTAGTCTACAATATATTTTTACATACACAAAACCCCACAAACCGCTCTTCATTCAGCAAGATGCATAACATATTAATTAATGCTTATTTAACACTATACATACATGCTGTGCTAAAACACTTAACCTAAACACATCACGGTAAGTTACTTTGTCTTATGATCTGCCGTGGGAATGCTGAGTCCCTCAGAAACGCAGAAGGGATAGCAAATCCTCTGCCCTGTGGTCAACCTCGTGAAGCAAAGGCATGAATGTTAAATAGCAGACAAATCAATAGAAGCAAATATAGCTCAACTACACCATTTATTCAGCCATGAGAGATGTCAATACACAGATTAGGGTGATCCATCTTTTTGATTTCCTACTGTCTTCTCACCGAATACATGAGAGCTTTTGCTTGTATTAAAAGTGTTTGCTTTCTCAACCATAAAAATTCCAATTATTACTCTAAGTGCACTAGAGTTAAGTTGCTTGTTGGAAGCGGCCTTGCATTACCTGAACAAGTCCAGCGAAGTATGGTGCTGCCGGCAGAATCATTGGCACTCCATATGGATGTAGCAAAACTCCTTGAGACGACAACATGGTTTAAGTGATAGTATTACTCCCACTAAAGCTAAACACATCAATTGAAAGTTAGGGGAAAATCTATATACCAACTTCTTCCAAACTCAGAGCTAGAACCAAATAACTTCTGTCAGGGGCAAAGCCCACATCAGCTGTAAAAAAAAGAAAAAAATTGACGTCAGCAACTCTTAATGTTAAATTTTTCTTCAGAGACAACAGATAGAGACAACAGCTGCAAAGCTAACTCTACCAAAAAAGGAAGGTGCTATTTTGGGACCAGCTTAAATAACATGACTAACCAACTCCTCTTTATCAGTTCAGATTAAGTAATAAACACATACAGTTCAAACTCCCCAACCTGGATTTCAAACAGGATTAGAACTAATAATGATATATGAATTGACATATACATGACAACAGTCGCTATCAGAAGCTTAAAAAAAAAAAAAAAGCTTTATTATGATTGTGTAAATTACTGCTTCTTTGTATTTATTAACTGTTAAACAATATTCATGTGAGAGTTGAAACTGCAGCCTGTTACATTTCGTACATATTGTTTTGATTCATTGTATTTTTCTTGCTAATTTTGAATACTAGAACTAGCTATCGCTAGCTAACAACTTCTTAGTGTACATTATATTTTAACGGCTTTTCTAACCTTTCACAACATCTATGTTGTTGCATTTATCACAGCTTTTTGAAAAAGACGAATTTGACCTTTAGAGAATTTCATTCTGTTCTCCAATTAAACTCAGACTCAGTGTAAGAGACAAAAGGGATGAATTCAGCCTGATTTTTTTTTCCCTAAGCAAAACAGATCTGTTGCTCAATGCACTATTTGCAAATAATTCTCTTCTACACCTAATCATTTTTACTTCAGACAAAACAAACAGTCATTAACATTCGTTACGTATGCAATATATATCCTCAATTGCAGATATAAATTAATGACAAGAATTAAAATTGAGCAAGGTATTTTTAATTCAATTAAGAATCAGGTGTTTAAAACTTCATGTTACAAGTTAGGAAAGTATTTGTCATCCTCTCCTACAGCTTCTGAATAACCAGGGTGCTCCACATCTCTAACTTAAGCTACTTGATTTTGTTGCTTAATTACTTTTCCAGATAACTAATTGCAGACAAGATTTGATGTGATATTCAATTATTTAATGTCACATTTTGACCATCAGGAAAGGTTTTCAGTAATTGATTCTCATGTATCACAGCAGCTGTATTGCGTGATTTAGAAATCTAACTTAGCAGGTGCATGTTGACCCTTGTTACTAACAGCCTTACACCATTTCTAACTTTAGATGTTAAATAGTGACCCTGTATGAGGCTCTTCTTAGAGGCTGCCAATGAGCACAGCAATTGTCATGTGATGATGCGATGTTTACCTAGGTCCATTTTCTTTTTATAGAGTGGCTTCACGTTTCTGTTGGGGATAATGCTGTTCACCTCACTATGCTCAGCTGCTATTTATTTTTTCTTATTGAGAAATCTGTAGTTTAAATTATTAAGCAAACTCTAACCTGGCATTTTTTGCCAAAAGATTATCAGAAATTTAAATACAATACCAGTTATAATCTTTCATACAGAAATACAGAAGAAATGTCATACAGGAATATATCAACAAAATACATATGTGAGAAAGTGCATTGCCATTGCAACTCATTTAAAATTATTTCACTTCTTAAAGTATATGCTTCAATTTTAACCATTACCTTTTGCTTGGTCTAACAGTAAGCTGCACTTGAAAAGAAAGTTTCTTTCACCTTGCAACAGAGATTATAAAATAGGGTTTGCAAACTTTATTTAAATGATTCCAACAGGACAACTGACATAACCACAGATAGGTGAGTTGCTCTGTAAAAACCGGTTTTTGTTTCAATACATTTGTAATTGATCTGATAGAAAACCAAAAGAGCAAGATGATTCGTATAGGAAAAAAAGTAGGCTCAAGGGAACGGTCAACATTTTCATTAATTATTTTGTTTGATTAAATTTCCCAGCGACGAAGTTGGAAAGTTAATGAGGACGTTAAGAGTTATAGAAAGGAATCTACATGCATCTATAGGAAGAACTGCTCAATTACAACAGCTGTAGAGGAAATCCTTTATGTGTTATTCAGGTAAATGGAAGAACTGTGTCATAATAGGAAATGAAAAAAACTAAGAACACATGGAGAAAATGGGAGGAAGAAACTTTTTAAGATAAAGGCAATTCTGGAACACTTACGAAAAAAAGCAAAAAAACCCAATTCTAATATGTAGTTTGGTGTTGAATAAATGAGGTTATAGAACAGCTTTTCCAATCCAATATCTTGTCAAAGGAATCTAGTGACATTAGGCAGCAGTAGTCTGAACTCTTCAACTCAGAAGAGGGCCCTTTCAGTCTTTTCCAAATAGTATAAACATTCAAGAATAATGAAAACGTAAAGTGTTTTAAAAACATTTATATTCACTACATTTGAGATTGGAATATGTAAAAATAAACTTTGAAAATAAACTGTAGTTACCTGTTTTAATGAAAGGATGCTTTGCTTGCCTCACTATAACAACATGCTTCTAAATTGTATAGCTGTATGGCACTCCAACTCCAAGCTCTGACTTTCTGGTTGGGCTCTTTGATGATGTCCCATGTGTGCACCAGCTACCTAAGTTCGCACAAACCTCTGTGAATCAAAACCACAGAAGTACATACAGCTTTACTTGCATCTCCATCCCGTGCCAAATTCTGAATTTACGCCAATGTAACTAATCACGTTCACCAGTACATACCAACAGACTTGTTTTCACAGTAAAGACTCCCTCCCAACCACACAAAATGGAAGTTTCTTCAGTTTTACTGTTAGCGTTAATAGTCACACTTGTTCTGCAATAATTCTTGGAACGTATAAAATATCATTATAAGAAGCGCTGACAACACATGGAACAAGCCAGAAGAGAATTAAATATGCTAATAATTCTATCTTACTTTAGCATAACCTACAGCCAGATTAAGGCTAAGCATGAGCCTAAAAGTTTTTACTAGAAAAAAGTTAGAATGCTCAGCGCTGCGCACACCAATCGCTTATCTGAAGTCACTGATGGTTACAGTGGCTACATCAGTATTTTCACTGCCTGCAAAAATTGCAGATCACCTATCTCAAACAACTCCACAGCTCTCACTTTCACACATTCTAGAAAATTGTAACATTGCTAAAAAAAAAGTACGCGCTAAGCCATTTCCAGTATGCTGAGGGCATGGTTCTATCAGCTGCTTCCAAACCCACAAGTGTTTTTCCATTAATATTTTTTACGGATTTTCTGATACTGAAAATTGAATAAACGAAAGACAAGAAAAAGGGAAAGAGGAAATAGATGAAAGATACTTTTAAGCAGAATATGTAAACAGAAATAAAGTGGTGGTTTGTTTTTTTTTAACAACAGAATGTTACTAAAAGACAGAAGACAGATATTACACATGGAAATAAATCCTGAAGATTCTGAAGTGTACTGTATACTAAAAAACAATAGGAGCAATATAATTCTTTTATCACGCTAGCCTGAACAGTCCCAGCTTTCACCACCTGAGTAACAGCTAAGAAGCTCATAAAAATTCAGGTATTTAAAAATGTTTTGCCACAATAACACAATGTACTATGTGAATTAATTAAACGACTTCAATTATTCTACAAATGGACCAAACAAAAATCCAATTTCCAAAATCTAACATAGTAATCCCATTATGAACTTGCCTCCTAGAAAGAAACTGATCTGAATAGCCGAGCTGAAGAAGTCAAGAATGCTAAGGTAACAGTAGAAAGTCAGCTAATGCTACAGTGAGGAATAAAACAAAAAGGTGTTGTGCTTTAGACATTTTTCCTTCTCAGTCTTTACATCTAATGCCCTAACATCCGTAGTTTTGCTCCTGAAGTGCAAAGGGCATTGGGACACCACTCTCAGACATAGAGTTTGGGTAGTCCTAAGTGGAGCCAGGACTTGGATTCCATGATCCTTGTGGGTTCCTTGCAACTTGGGAGAATCCAGGATTCTATGGTGTGATCCCATGAAACCATGCTATTCCACCAAGGCAAAATTAGATGCTTATTCATGCTGTGGTTGGAGATGAAGAATAATTTAATAACTTTTTTGGAGCCACATTGCCTGGAAAAGGCAGATCCCTGCAATGCAGTCATCAGCCAATCAATGTGTGCTTTAATCTGATCCTGACAGAACTGATCTATTCAGACCACATTCCTGCCAAATAATTAATACTTCTTAATGCTTGTATCTAGCCACAAAGAAAGGTTCTTCCAAACACTGTACAATACCAACAAACGTCAAATAATTCCTACTCCCTTCCAACATTAGGCTAAATTTCCCATTTCACATATCATAAATAATTCAAGTTTCACTTTGGCATCCTCTTTATGGCTTATGCTATTTCATACTTGATACCTCTTAGTTCTTCTTTAAGCCTCCTTTTTTCTGGCCACCTTTCCTGTTCTCCATTTTCTCATTAAATTTTCTCATCAGTTTTCCAGTATAGGAAAATTCAGAATGAAGAAAAGAACATAGTTTCCAGGTCTCTCTGGGTAGTTTTCCATCATCTGCAGCAACTTAAGAATACTGGCTCAAAAAAAGCATTGCCAGATTTGTTCCGACTCCCCTGCAATGAACAGGGACATCTATAGTTTTATCAGGTTGCCCACAGCCTAGCCCAGCCTGATCTTTAATGTCTCCAGGGACAAGGCATCTATCACATCTCTGGGTAACCTGTGCTTCCTTACCCTTGTCATAAAAAAAAAACTTTTTCCTTTTATCTAGTCAAATTCACCTTCTTTTAGTTAGAAACTATTTTCATCTGTCCTATCACAACAGCCTTTGCTAAAAGGTCTGTTCCCGTCTTCCAAATAGCAACCCTTTGGATTCTGAAAGTCTGCTACCAGGTCTCCCCAAAACCTCATCTGGGCTGAACAGCCCTAAGTCTCTTTCTTGGTCTGCACTCACAGGGGAGGTGTTCCATCCCTTGAATCATTTTTGTTGCTTTCCACTAGACATGCCTCAATAACTCCACTTCTCTCCTGTAATGAAGACTCCACATCCGGATGCAGTACTTGAGGTAATGTCTCACCAGCACAGGGCAGAGGGACAGGATCACCTCCCTCAACCTGTAGGCGATGTCTCTTTTGATGCAGCACAGGATACAGTTGGCTTTCTGGGCCTCGAGAGCATACTGCTGGCTCATATCCAGCTTGCTGTCCATTAGTAAACCCAAGCCCTTTTCGGCAGGACCATGCTTATTCTATCATCCCTCATTTGTATTGACAGTGAACACTGCCACAACCCCAGTGCAATTAGGCTTTGTTGAACCTCAAGAAGTTCTCCTTGGCCCACTATTGGAGACTGTCTTGGCCTCGCTGGCTGGTATCCCACCCCTTGGGCATGTCAACTGCACCACACAGCTTGATGTCATCTGCAAACTCGCTGAGAGTGCACTCTTATTCCACTGCTGACATCAATGATGACAGCATCAAAAAAGGGTCCCAATACTGACCTCTCAGGGACACCACTCATCACTTATTCACATCTAGACCACTATTTTGTGTACAATCTTGCAGCCATTTCCTCATCCGTTAAACATGCCCACTAATGCAATTACACCACCACAGAAGGCCACTAGGTTAGTCAGGCTGTACTTCCCCTTAGTGAAGCTATGCTGGTTAGCTAATATTACCTCCTCCTCTTCCACATGCCTTAGTATAGTTTTCACGAGGACCTGCCCCATGATCTTCCCCAGAAGATCATCTCCATACCTGCTGTGAAAGAGGTGAGCTGCCACTGACTACCAGTGATTACCACTGCTTGAGTTGATCAGATTCAGACATTAAATGAACAGGGCTGAAAGGAAAAAGTCCCGCATGTCTTTTTTTTTTTTTTTTCTTCTCCCTTTTATTCTCTTAAACCTTGACTGCTGCTTTTTTTCTTATAACAATACTCGTCTTCCAAAGGCTCCACTTCTACCTTTTGCTAAAACGCTATGAGACCAATGGCTCTCTGAGGGCATTTGATGCACTATCCAAACTTTGACCCTTGTCATCAGCTGCTGCTGTTATTCTACTCTTCTGTGCAAAGTTCCAAGTACATTTATAAGCTGTTTACGCCAACTGCCAATTCCCCAGCCAATTCCTATTATACTTAACAGCAAAACCAAAACACAAGATGTGATATTTATACTTAGAAGTTGCTACAATATCCATTTGCTAATCAAAAAAATCTCTACTGTCCTTCAACTATCTGACACAAATATGGCTGATACAATCAGTCTACTAAGTTAATGAGCATCCCCGTTTAGACTAGTGAGAGAAAGGACAAAGGAATTGTTCTACACTCTAAAAAAGGAAGATCTCTCTGTTCAAACATTTTATTTTCTTCCAAACTTGAAGTTTCTATTAGAAAAATCACATAAGCTCTTGGGACCAAATTAAAAACTATCTGCTGCTGAAAATGAACTCGATTCCATCATCCAGCAAGCCCACAGTTCTTCAGCTAAACTGAGGTTCAACTTTTTTTAAACATACAATCCAATGGCATACTTGGGAAAAGTATGTCATCTTCCAGTATCCACTGTTTTAATGGTGGCTAATGTAAAGATAACCAAGATAAATGATAATACTACAGCTGACTTTGTGCTTCCAGACAGAAGGACCTCAAGCAAAAACCTAGGAAGCATGTTAGGGAAACAGTTTGCATTTCTAGAAATATCATGGCATTCAGACTGCAGAACAAGTAGTCATAGATTATCTCCAATAAAATACAGCAAACATGGGCTGCTGAGCATGTGGTCAGCACTTACTCTTTGCTTTCACTGACTCCAAACTTTGCTTTTTGCCGTCAGAGCTGTGCATTGGTTCATCTGCTGCTTTAGTATTTCACTGACTAAAGAACACCACATTTACTTTGTGATCTATTTGGAATGCTCCCACAAAGATCACTTCTGCTTTCTTTTCCTGCACTGTCCCGCAACATCCCTTTACTATCTCAGCAACCATAAGGTACTTGTCATCACTTTCAAGGGCTGACTTCAGCTTATTCCTACCCTGCCTACTACTGTGAACTACCAAGAGATCAGTTCCTTTTTCACATTACCCAGACTTATCTCCTCATCTCCTAACTGTACTGTACTCAAAATGCCATTAGTACTTTCTCCTATGATTTTCTGGTACCAGCTAAGAACTTCATGTAAATTTTTTTTCAGTTCATAAAACCTTCTCAACCCAGAATGCCACACAAAAACATTGGCATGTGACTGGTAGATGAACTGACTGCTGAAGTAGCACAATGACCAATATTGCTGTTTCTCTACAAGTCAGCTGTGTATTTATACCCATCTAATGTAGCTTATAATCACATATGATACAAGAAAATTATCATCATACACATAGCATTATTATTTGCAGGAATACATGAAGGTAAGTATTTTTGCTGTAAACTCTTTGCTCTCTTCTTCATCCTTAATAAGCGTCAGTTCTGTCTTTGACTCAACTGCTGCTAGACTTATTTGTCACTTGTTTAATAAAGAGTGATCTACCAATAAAGAGTGACCTACCATTCAGTGAGTCACAAAAATTCACTTCCATAGATGACACATATATGGTAGAAAGATGGAGGAAAGCAGGGAGAAACAAAGTTAAGGAATGCCTCAATGGCTGAACTCTTTGGCCCTTGCACAAATCTAAGAAGCTGTCATCATCAATATATATTGTGGCACAGAGCACAAAAGTTCAACCGGAAACTCCCCTGGTACAACTTGAGGCCATTTCTTTTAGTCCTATCACTAGTTACAGAGGAATTTCCACTGTTGGCTTCTTTGAGAATAATCATTCCCATGATCCGGCTACTTCAGATACCCTTCACTACTTGGCTTTTGAATTTCTCTATCATTTCTTAATAAGAATAGCATAGTCATCTGGAAGGCATCTTTAGAGATCACTTGGTCCAACTGCTTGACCGTTTCAGGGCTAAAGAAAAACACACAACTAAGGACGTTATCCAAGTGTCATTTGAACGCTAACTTGCTTGGGATATCAACCACCTCTGGGAAGTCTATTCCAGTGTTCAATCACCTTCACAGTAAATATTTTTTTTCCTAATGTGAGGTTTGAACCTCCCCAGCTGCAGCTTTATGGTGTTCTCTTGAGTCCCTATCATCCATTGCCAGGAAGTAGTGCCTGACTCCTCCCTCTCTCACTTTCCCTCCTCAAGAAGCTGCAGGGCAATGAGGTTGCCTCTGAGTTTTCTGGAAGGTGCGCGAGAGAAGTCTTATGTTTATACAAAGTTTATGAGATTGGGAAATTCTCTACAAAATATAATCATTTCCTTGGGGGTGCATTCATTTGCAATTATACACCAGCTACAACAAAAGATATTTTTTCTTGCAAATGAAGACCAGACTGACTTCTAATCAATATTCATTTTTAATGAATGCTACTGATATACTGAAGCAATGCCATGACAGATCACCATCCATTTCACATCAGATTTTTGCCAATACTTGGGATACAACTAGTATCTCTCAGCTTCAGTTCACAGCTGTCTTCTTATTGACATCAACAGGTACAAGACAGGATCTCAGAACTGTATTCTAGAACAGTGCAGATGAGCCACCTGCTTGTCACTGTCATCTATTAGGTTTGGGTTGTGTGGAGATGGCAGATAGCCATGTAATTTTACTGCCAAATTTGGTCAAATGAACTTCTCTTTTTTGCTGTAGTCAGGCCACTCTGACTACTCCACCAAAGGAAGCTATGACTTCTTCCTGACCCCAATTATCACATTCATTATTCATCAAAGTACACTTTTCATTTGCTTCCCTGGGGAACAGCAGAGTATCACTATAAGGATCTTTCAATACAACTTCACCCCCTTAACATACAGAAGGTTTGTCGACAAGTAACAGCTACTCATTCCCCTGAGTAAGGTTCACATTAATAGGACTGGATGGTGAATCATGAGATGGCATTAAATCATGTCTCTTGCCTTTATAAATACATCATTTATGCCCTAGCCTAACCCAACAGTTTTAGTGCAGAAACCAACACAGGATACAACTCCAAAGTGAGTCAAATATTTTGGAGAAATAACCTATTCAAATCCCAAAACAATAAAGACCCTACACATCTTTAAACGTATCAGAAGGAACTGCAGTTCAGAACTGGCAAGCTTCATATTTTCTGGAACTAAAATATCAAAATTTGAAGGCATTAGATGTAATGCAAGCTATAATTCATTTCAATTCAAGACACCAACAAGAGGTTTTAAGTACTGAAGTTTAGCCAAGAAATACAATCTAGAAGCATTTGAAGCAAGCAGGATTTTGGCTGAAAGAGTAAGGCAACACAATTGGTATGAAGTTTGCTTCCAAATCTAGATTTCACAAAGTTAAAGCTTTTTCAGATTTATTGCTATTCTATGTCTGAAGACAATTCAGTCTTGGAGGTTCTAATGCAACTGTTGAAGGAGGCGATCCCACGTTCAGCCACAGGATAAAATAAAAAGGAAAGGATAGAATACATGGGAAAAAGGATAGAATACATGGAAAACCATAACATTATTGCATCAGTGCCAAATGATAACAGGCCTCCATATCATCCAGTTTACAAGTTTTTTTGCTTTCTGGTTACAACTGTTTCATGTTAGAAAGGACTAAAGAATTACAGTCTTTATAATATCACCTTCATTTAGGTTTTAATCAAACATCATGAGTGCCTTCAGAATGTACCAGCAAAGGACTGGTATAGTTTCGAGCTAAAAAGGAAGGCGAAAGAGGATTATTTCTTTTATTTTTTTTAGCTGATTGTAGCTTATATCAAAGCTATTCACAGGATGTGGCTAAGATTTTACTGGTCCAAGAAAGACAATGAAGAGCAAGTGTTTAAGAAGTGAGATTTGACCAATCCTCCTGCAGTACAATAAATGTGGATCAGACAAGAAAAAAATAATTCTCCTTCCAAAAACACTTCATGTAATCCAGTACTACTGCATACAGCGGAAGTTAATCATCTTTGCTATAGGCTATTGATCTATTTGGCTACAAGAAAAAGAACGTTCTCAGTTGTTATTCTCTTCAGTTCAGTTCTGATTAACTCTTTAAAATCATACAGACAGCTCTCCATGGGACTAATTCCTGGTGAAGCCATGCAAACAAGCCATGCCAGCGACTGCCACAGCTCAAATGCTACCTGCTGTAATCCATCTTCCCTAGTGAGACTGAGGGAACATCACTTTCCCCCGGAGTTTCCATCAAAGCCCATTTGCAACCGCAAACAGGCATAAATTATGTGTATGATTTTAGTGCAAATAAGTACTTAGAACAATTCACAAGCAAAATATACAGAAATATAAGAGAAAATGCACATAACTTGTACAATGCATTAATTTTACATCCAAGCTGAAGACCTCTTCTTTAGTGAAAGTCAACAGACTGTGCTGATCCACCCCAGCAGAAGATCTGACCCTGTTTTTCCCTCCCATTAAAATTTATGTCAGCACTGCACATCGGAACAAAGCCCCTGAGCGCTCTGCTGAAGACACCTGTGTGGCTTCTGTACTGTAGACAAACATATATGTTTATTTTAAAGAGAAGCTCCTTAGAGACATGCCCTACTGAACCATCCAGCAGTAAACACTATGCAGGGAAGAAGCAGAAAAAGTTTGTTTTTTTCCCCATACCTTCCCCTCAAGTTTCAGGAAAGTTAATTACAAGCAGTATGACCTCGGCATTTCTCTTTTTAAACAAATAAAAACAAAACGCTGGTTCCTTTTTAAGATTTCATTTGCCAAAGTTTATGGAATGAACAGGTCAAAATTGAAAAGAGTGAAATCCGTGACTGACATTTACACCTTTCACAACTGATACACATGAATAGCTAAAAGGGAGAAAGGGTCAGTCCAAGCCAAAAACATGAGATATTGTTGTTCCATGCTAAAAGCTAAAAACTACTTTGTGAAACATTTAAATAAGCAACTGGAACACCACTTCTGTAAATGATGCACACTTTTGAGGAACTATGTGCATTACACTTTCTTTCCTTCAAATTCAGTCTTACATACAACAAAGAAACAGTTTAGTTCGTGTTAAAATGATACTTAACAACGTTATTTCAGTGGGATACCTGTGTATTCTATCACCCACGCTGCATTAGCAGTACTTGTAAGGAGTCAGATGTCCATACAATAAGCAGCTGTGGATAGCTGCAGCTCTCTAACTGTACACATGGACAGCTGAATAGCTGTGAGAATACCACATCCTCATTCTGTTCCTTAAACATTTTTAACTTTCTTCAATAACGAAGGTTACCAAAGGCCATTTAGGATGTGTTCATCATTAGTGTCTGGAAATATTTTTTGGAGACAAAGCAAGGAGAGACTCTGTGAAAGTAAAAGCAGTTTGAGCCTTGCCCTCCCCAGCTGAGGCTTGGGGAATAATGTAATTTTTTACTTTTGTGTATAACTCAAGTCAATTCACACGTTATCTGTAATCAGTAAGAGCTCATCAGTGGCTGCTTCAGTAATAAATGAAGTCACACTTGATACACATTTCTGATTTTTATTTGACCATTCACAATTCAGTAGTGTTGCTTACATATGAAATACTTAACTATAGAGCACATGGTGAAATCAGCCTAACACATATATTATAAACTAGAAATTATTATTAAAAACTGCCTGAGATAATCAAGTATTATTAATGGAAGAGCATTTATTCAAACAAAATAAAGGATTATTGTGCAAATACTAGACGACTAATTACATAATGTACCTTTACAAAATTACATAATATGGGTGCAGCTCGTTTCTCTGTGTTCTGTTTGAAAAATAGATTGTTTAATAACCCACCAAAGCTATCTGTAAACCAAGGAAACAATAGAGCAGATGTTGACTGTTGTCTTGTGCCTCACAGACATAATTAAACACAATGAAACACTCATGCACCCAAATAATAGAGGACAAACAAATCCAAAAATGGCACTCTATAAACATAAACCTGCTCTACTGGGCACCTGCCTTATATTAATCCATGACATTTAAACCAGTGATGAAAACAGAAAATACTTATCTCTCTTCAGACCACACCAACTACAAAGAATTCCCTTCTGTGGTAGCTCTAACTTCTCTAAGACTGATTCCCACATTGCTGACTTCAGAAAGCCAGGAGAGAAACACAAGAAAGACATCTTCTATTGTAGCAAAGCTAAGACAGGGCAGTCACATTTTCTTTAAGCAAACACTACATGAATCATCAACTCTGAACGATCTAAACAGACTGAAAACACTGTGCCATGCCTGCTGTGTAACACATGATCTCAAGATTCCCCTGGAAAGCTACTTTTCCCTTAACTGCAAAACACCATTCTTGTAATTTTTTTATTTTTTATTTTTTTAACCCCCATGCTCATTGTGAAACAATGATGGAAAGACTACTTGGCATAAACATAAAAAGTGATTAATTTCTAGGATAGCATCCCCCATAACATTGCTTAACATCAACCCATGCCAGAATTTTGATGAGGAGTTGTTTGGATTTGTTTTTAAACATCTCCCTTAATCTACATATCTATCAACTCTAAGAGATTTCTTTTTTAGCAACATCAATACTGACCCACAATTTGAAAATAACGATTATGCGAGTAAATAAAAAACTGAGTACATATTTCTGCAGTTGCCACCAGGAAACAAAGTTTTGCAGTAGAAGAACTTTAAAATTAATACTCATATTCATACCAAAATAACATGGAGGCATATATTTACTAATAAGAAAAATTATCGCAATTGTAAAATGAAACAAATGCTTTAGAGTTATTACATTTTTTTCTTTTAGATAACAGGGTCAAAATTGCTTAGTTTACTAGAAATGCATATTTTGTCTTTACATTTTACTTAGTTGTGTCTACGAAAGAAGGCAATATAACGTGATCTGCATCTCTTTATGTTAATAAAACCATGCTAAACTCCACAGACAACACCATAAAGCATAAATACCAAATGGAAAACAAATGGAAGCATAATGCCACTCTGAAGCAAACCAATCAACCCTAAAACAGCTGAGATAGATCTCATCCAGTACTCATTCATTCATACTTTATAGAAAAGAAATGAAAATATTCCTGAGTGAATCAGATTAAACAAACAAACAAACAGACCCTCAGCAGCTCTGGAAGATTGTAAAGCTCTAAATTCTTTTGATTTATGAAGGCAGCATCTACTGCACTGAGCAAAACAACTCAGCATGCCGGGACCCTTTTCCCTGAAATTCCTTTATTAACACAACCTGGCTCTGCCAGTGAACAAAAGCAGTGCTGCGGTGTGTATAAATCATTAATACTATGCTGTGCAATGGCTGAATTTCCTGTGTGAGTTGGAAAGCCTTCCTGCACAACAGGGATTTTGGGCTTGGAATTGGCTGCTATGAAATGTACTTCATCATACTCTGTGTTTGACGCTTCCCAATAGCTTTCTACTTTTCCTTTCACTTTTCTCCCCCAAGCCCAGCAACCGCAATAGAAATTTATTGGATTTCATGTCTGCAAAGAAAGGAAGAGAAGAAAGAAAAAAAAAAGAAAGAAGCAGGCCAGCCCATTTTAAATCAGGCTGTGTTCAAATAAAATCTACTCCTAATGGACAAAATCTGAATATTTTAAATATTTAATTTCCTGAAAAGGAAACAACTGAAAATGTCGTTAATCTTTAAAAATAATAAAAAAATAAAAACATCAACTAGCACTGAAAAGGCAACAAGAATTCCTTAAAGAAAGGTATTTTCCAGCAGAACACTGGAGCAGGCAGAAAGAAGGGCAATGTCTATGCACAGGGAACTCCTCAAGTTAACCACATCAGCTCTTTAACTTTGGGGGTACCAAAAACCTTTTCCAAAAAGCAACAGATAATTTCGTGTGCGTGGGGAAAACCTGCCGTTCTGAGTGGAGATGGAGGCGATGGCAGCAACAGGAGGGGAAAAACAAAAAGCAAAAAACCCAACAACATCAAAACCCATCACCACTAAAAAGCAACCAACTCTTGGAACTGTAATTCCTGTATTTTTGTCGACTCAGACAGAATTTGGAGGGGGGAATCAAAACTACTCATCCAGCCTGCAAAGCACATGTGAGATGACAAAAGTTTAATGTTTTCTCTATATTTGATGGAAATGAAATAGGAAGTTGTCTGTACACAACACTCTGCACTAAAATATTCCCTGTAGGGTCACTTGTAGAAAAATCCAAGAGAAAAGCAACAAAAATCGCAAAGAGAGCAACGCTGAAAAAGCACTCTCACAGCACACGCTCCCCATCAGGAAGAAATGAGGCACATCATAAAGGTAACTGAGGATACAATCAGTCCTCTGGCTAGGCCAGAGCACGATTCCCCATATATCAAGTATCAGCACCACAGAGAAACAAGTTTACTGCCATGTAAACGGTCAGTATTTAAGACACTTGGAACGCAGTTTTGCAAATCCAAATGTGCTAAAGTCAGAAAAGGGAAACATTCCAGTGTGCCATTTTGCACTTCTGCTGCTATCCAGCAGACTGAAGATTACAAGAGTAAGCCTGCAATGCATGCAGAAGTCCCTCCGCATTACACAATAATGACATTCTGAACGGAAATAAATGAAGCCCCTGCAGTGCTATTCTGTCAGCTTTTGAAAGTAAATAACTTAGCTTCTGACAAGAGAGACATTTTTTTTCCTCCTACTGCCATAGAGCATTAATTGAGCTATGCAGCCACATAACATCCCAGAAAGGACAACTGAAACATGACACAGAAAAAAGCTTAAGAAAGAATGGGACACCTATGGAATATATGGGCTGACTGACTACTTTTCACCCCCGTGTTTTCTCCTCAGCTTCTGCGTTAGCAAGATCCATCTCTGGTAAACTTTGAACAATTTGGTTATTGTCTCTTCCCCTGTAATTCTTACTGAAACACTTCAAATGAGTATTTTAAATTCACACCACCTTACAAAAGACAGTGTCATTATGAAAATGAACATTTCATGACTTATTCCCACTCCTTGTTTTAAAGGGAAGAAACTTCCATGCCCATAGTCAATTCCTGTAACTACGTAATTTAAAGAACGCTTACTTGCTACTGTAGACAAAACTGAAAATAGCTATTAAAGAACAGGTGGTCAGAAGCAAAAACCAAAGCAGCAGTCTTCCAACCTACATAACAATAGTAATAAATATTCCTGTAACTCAAAAGCAGGTTGAGGAAAGACATATTGTAGCTATAAGCATACTCACACCTCATACAAACATATGAGACACTGTTAAATTCATGTAATCATGAAACAAAGCATATTCAGGATGTTACAGATGGGAAGACCAACATTTCTTAGAATATTTAGATATAAAAGGTCAAAAGTTAAATTTAATAACGGCCTAAGATGGAAGCACCAGCATTCTTATTCCTGAGAAATAGTTATCACGTTCAGATGCTGTCGTGAAGTAGCACAGACTCTCCTTCCATATCGGGAGAAGGCAGAGGGAGAATCAGTGAACAAAAAATAATTCACTGAACGCTTCAGTTCTTACTACAGTGTCTAATTTTGATTCTGCGTGTGTTCAACACAACGAGAAAGAGCAGGATCAAAACACAGCGAGATCTCTCCACAGCTGGAGCCTGCTATAGTGCAAAAGACCAAAGGCCCAGCTACAAGTAGGCAGTGCACTATAGGCATTAGCTATGCTATTTTCTCTAATTAAATTCACTGCTGCAGCACTGACAGAGCAGGAAGGGAAGCAAAAAGTAACACGAGCCAATCGTGCTGCACCAGGCAACTCAGGGGGAAAAAAGCAATGCCAGCAGAAGAATGACAGGAGTTCCTCTGGAGAGCCCTCGTACCACACATCACACTTTAGAAATGATGAATCAATTGCACATACACCTTTACAAGACAGAAAAGCTTGAAGAATTCTTGGAGGGTGTTGACTTCTCCTTTCCACTAACGTTATTATAACCCCGTAAAGCAAGGCGATAAATTCCAGTGCCACCAGTTACCACTTCCTGTCATTTGTAGCACCTACTACGGACATGAAAACTATTTTGAACAGAATGAATATTAACTTGATGGTAGCAGTCATGTACCAGATCCAGAAATTTAAACATTTAAAAAAAAAACAAAGAAAAAAAACCTTAATAGCATTGCATGGCTACTGGTCAAAAAGCAAACTGAATGAATCACCTACTAGTTGTTATGAGAAAAGCCCCTTTTTAGACAACCAATGCACGCTTCCCCTGATATGTAACATCACCGCACTTTTTTTTGCCTCCCCCCCAGAAAACAACCACCAGGCACACACTGAGCTGATAGCAACAAAGATGACAACTTACGAGCAGCTGACAGCACACGCAGCCCAGTCACCGCTCCGCAGCCCGTTCCAAGAGCCCTGCTACAAAGCAGGGATGGCAGGCAGAACTATTCACCTGCCTCTGCCACGTGGGAGCTCCTTCCCAACTGCTCTTGCAGTTGAATTCCAAAGCAGCAAGCAACCTCCTCAGCCGATATCTTTTGTCCTCTAGTTTTTAAAGAGATGGGTACTTAACTAAAGCACTTCCTCTGGCTGTAGTAAGGAGAGTGACCTTGTTTGACAATGCCCAAACTAGCTCTTGTTCAGAATGAGAACACAGCACTTGCTCTCAGCCACTTCTCATTAGCCTCTGGGAAGCAAGGGAATGGCTCTTGTGAGACTGAAGATATGAAAACATTGAGATCTCTTGAATCAGAGGAGCCTCCCCGCATGCATGCCAGCTTGGAATTAGTCGGTAAAATCCAAACGATCTTATTTGCTCTAATTAAGACAAACAGCACATCAAGACAATTTGACTCCTGCATTAACAGTGCTCTGAGATGCCACAGTTCCTCTCCCACCTTTTGAAGTCTGTTTCAAGCACTGACATTCCCGAAGCATACCACAGTGCCCCCTTAGGTGCAGACGCATCCACATGAGGTTGTTCCTAGCATGGTAATGCTTTTTTGCTGTTGCTGTTTTAACAGGCTATCATTTATCTGACAAAGTACAGATTTTTACCCTACACATATGAATAAACGAGCACGACGTTGCTCCTGGGGCAGCACACTGGTTAAATGAATCAGAAAGCCCTGAAAAAATTGCCTACCCCCAGCCCATCCGCTACTGGACAATTATTCAAGGCCCAGCTGTAGGAAAAACAGATGGTGAGAGAGCATTAGTAATGTGGACATCTTTTCACTCATGCAGTCATAAGCAGAGGTTGTATGTTCTCACATGAAAATTGCCATGAAACAGCAGACTGAGAAAAAAGGTGCAAAGACTCCAATCTGCAAGCTAACAGATGCCTTAAATTTTCACAAACTTAAGATGGGTTAACAGAATTTACAAGAGAGAAGCAGTAAGCAAATAATATAAGTGGACTAGGTGAAGAAAAGCAGTATATGCACGATATGTTGGAACAGTGACATCAGAAACCATCAGTTGCTGCATGCAACTAAAGGAGCTGGTCCTTTAAAGGCTCACTAAAGTGAAACATGCCAGAGATGCACGCAGAGCTGCCACTGCGATGGTGGCATTCAGCAGCTGATGTGCCTTTCTCTGTAAAAATGGCAAACCGTATCCAGAGATCGTTCATCCATTTTAATTCTTGATGCAATTTTAGCACAAAGATTATCTGTTCTAATCCTTTTTCCATTATTGACACTATTGACTACATCAATTGAAAATGCTATCAAATAAATCAACGTTGAATTAAGCCATGAAGAAAGAATGTGATAAGAAGTCCTTCAGATTCCTATAAATCATCAGATCCAGAAGCATGACATGAGTAACCGAGTGGGGAATTCAGCTTTTCTCTGTAGTCGTAATGCTTAAGGCCCAAATAAAATTACACTAATTTACCATGTAAGCGCTAATGGAATAACTGGAGTAGAGATGGAGACTTTGTTGAGTTTCATTTTGTTTTCATGGTGGATTTTTTTTTTTTTTTTTTTATCATTGATATGAGAGCTGTACCGTGAACCACTTTCTTGTTAAAGACAGAAAAGGTTGATATTGAAGTTTCAGTTCAATTGTTTTCGATCTATGAACGTCCACTATGAGCAATTGCTCCATTTAAAAGGAATTACCCTTTGTACAAACCGCTTCACTATTTAAAATAAACCACATGTATCATCATTATAAAGAAAAAACTACCATTTTTAAAATAACGACAGCCACACTACACCAATATGGAATATTATGTGATGTTTCAAAAAAACATAGGTTGTTGTCACTTTATCCAGAAAATGCCAAATAAATAACCCTATTTCCTGGTAAACATATGTCACAGGGAAATGTAAGCTAACACAACTACACCTCCATTAATATACACTAAATCTCAATTTACAGGCAAAGTTTTGCTGCAAAAATTCCTTTGCACTAACATTTAATATAAGCTTGAGATCAGTGAAAGAATTCCTTTCACTGGTGTTTAATTAAGGAGAAGATGAGAAAATAGATTAATTTAGCAGGTGCTAACACTGTACAGTATTATAAAATTATGGGGTACCCCACTAATCTGAGCTCCTTTTCTCTGCACCTTTAAATACTGGCACTGGGTAAAATGCTAAGCCAAATGTACCTATACTTTTCCATTTGTCCCTGCCTTTAAAATGACAAGAATAATAACTAAATTTTATTCTCCTCCTGTTCATTGCTGCCATGGACACAGTCATTTGGGTTTTAATGTGGTTGATAACTCTTAAGGTTTCTGAAGTTGGACTTTAAGATGCTTCTAGGTTATTTCAGACAATTTTAAGCAGCTTAACTAAGTCAGAAACATCCTTCAGGTTTTATTGGCTTTTTCAAATGAATATTTTATTGGCAGTTAACTTAGAATGTGAACTAGGCCTCGATACTTCATTTATTTTCAACTTCATTATCAACAGTTAAGCTTTGAATGTCTTGAGTGAACTGCACAAACTGCTCTTAAAAAAAATCAGCTCAGACATCTCTTAAAACATTATGCAGATGTGTAATCTGGAAGGTATCAGGGCAAACAGTTTTTCCACACTGGACAAAGTAATAAAGCACTTCTGTGGGTCCAACATGGAGAAGAGTTTATTCATTTATATTAAATAGACTGCCACAGTGGTGTTAGTTCTGCAAATAAATAATGGCCAATGTTAAACAACTACCAACACATTTGCTTTTTTCCCCTCTCAGATAATTAATGCATGCTCCCAGAACACAGCCATCCTCGTGGCAACAGACGTGTACTGTGAGAAGGACTGGTGTGCCCATCCTGATATAGGAATGTAATGCCTCAGTCTTGCACAAAAGATGTGTCTCCAATTATAAAACTTCAATAGACCAGAACACTAACAAATTTTGCAGATCCACTTGAGAAGAGGATCTATGAGAAATCCTGTTAAATAAATACACACTAGAGTTTAACAACAGAGAGCCCTTTTGAAATAAAGATGCCTGACTTCATTTTAACTGAGGTGCAAGCGAGCAGATGTATCTGAAGTGTCATTTGGGAAGAAAAAAAATATTTGACTGAACAGGTTTCACAGAAGGTCTGTATAGTTGCTGCTGATGGGGCCCACAGGCAGAGGGGAATCACTGATCACAAAGTTGCCAGACAAACCTTTCAGGTTACCAGTAGTTAAGATCAATAGATAACTTCATAGCAGTGAGAAAATTCACTCTCACTGAAATAGTTTTATGTTCACTATACATATAAAAAGTATAGTGATATTTTTGTGTTTGCTAGAAAATGAGCAGGAGAGAGGAAAAAATAGATTGTCATGGTAAAAGTTTATTAAGGTTTTTCCAAAAATACGGAGCATTTTTTACCCTTAACTCTTTCAAACCAGAACTAATATGTTACATTTAGGTTAAGTAACCTATAGTTCTGATGAAATACTTCAACAAATACATAAAATAACTATGAAATACATGAAATAATAAATCACAGATGAGTTAAGACAATAATTACGTGACTTTCTAGGAACCCAGGAGAAGTGAAAGCCATCAGCAATCAAAAGGAGCAACAAGCACAGCATTTTGATCCAGGCACAATTATCAGCAGGAATTCAGGTGAATTTCTAACATGTCTAATTGTGATTACTCCAGGCTGAATGTTTCTGAACTGACAATGGGATTAAGCAGAGCAGAAAGCCAGCACTTCAATAAAAAAATTACTTTCAGTGTAGCAGTTAATCCACTTAAAGAGTTAAAAATTATTGTGTAGATATAGCACTTTGTAAAAGTGCATTAGCAATCACTTCTCATCTTTCTCTCAAATGGAATGGATGGAGTTGAATTCACTATTTTAGAGGAATCATTATGGTTGCACAGTTTCTTAAACCTTAAAGCAGTACCACACCAGAGATGTGTTTGCATAATGATAAAGCAATAGCTTACACAGGAAGATTATTACAGCACCCAACCTCATCGTTGGGTTATCTTGTATCAGCTCCTTGTGTGGCCATGTTGACCTCTCACCTTCATTCACGTTTTTCCTTTCAAAAGCCGCATCAAACATTCCAACAATGTTCACGTTGCTGTTTGGCAAACTCAGAGCAACAATCCCAGCAAAATACAGGGGGACATTCTGTATGCAACCAGTAAGCACAAGTCCCGCTGCATCATTAAAGCTGATCTATGTCGTTTCCAAAATGTATCCAGAACACAGAATATACATTTTAATTACGTCAAAAAACAAAAAAAAAGAAAAGAATTCAAAATTCAATACATTATATTTATCTTCCATGAATTTTAATTGCAGACATACCCCTCCTGCATATATGGATATATGCAATAACCTTTTTATTATACACTCCAAGGAGCAAGTCAGAAATGGTTTTATACTGCACTACTGAATAAATAAAAGCTACAAAAGGGTTTACACTCCCAAATACTTGAGTTCTATTCTTTCAGCAGTATCAAAAAGCACAGATGGCGGAAAAACAAAAGCTTCACGTCTATTTCATTTAATCTTTAGGAAAAGACGTACTGTAAAGAAATAATGTAAAAAAAAAAAAATATCTGCCAGGCATTTGTAAATACAGAAATAAAGTTAGAGACTGCCTCACAGAAGTCAACATGCATATAAACTATTGTAATGGAAGTTGGAAGGGCTCACAGGCATTTCTTACAGTGAGAAAAAAAATATTTCCCTGAAGTTTCAACAGAAAGTAACAGGAAAAAAAAAAAAACAACCATAGGATTCATCATTTTTGCTTCAAAACATATCTGTGCTGACTCTCCACACCTACCAGATGACTCCCTTTAACCGAGACTGCCGTGGAGAAGCAGCATACAATGAGGATCCCAAACTCCTAGTTTAAATAATAATGTGGTATTATGACATCAAATAAATAGCAGGGTAACAGAGAGCTGTTAACAACTGGTAAGCAATTGGGGGAGGGGGAGGGGTGGGAATACTTAAAAAAAAAAAAAAAAACCAACAAGAAATATGACAGCAAATGAATTTTTAAAAAAATCTTTTAATAATCTTTTAGAAATTGGTATCATTTTGCTGATTTCAAAACATCTTTCTAAACCCATTCCAGTATACTTGGTGACAGGAGTATTTTAATTCTGCACAGACACAGCTTTCTATATTTTTTAATGACTAAAAATCAGCTTGATTTCAATCAGCAGCATGTTTCAACGCAGACTTAAAATTTTTGGCTTCAAAGAAGGCTTAAACAAAATTGCCATCGGGCACATTTACATTAGAAGTATAATTTATGCCTGCAAGTGAAAAAAAGAGCAGTCCTTCATGGCTGAAACTCTGCTACAGTATCCACGAGAAATGCAGTCGGAGTACCGTGTTAAATGCCTACGAACAGCATCAATAAAGACACTGTAAAAAAATATTAAAGATATGCAGAGGCTTGAGTCTCTATTAAAACATTTTCTGCTCCCTCTCCCCATTCCTAAGAGCAAGCATGATATTCACTCCACACAGTGGGAGACATTTATACAGTCGATCCACACAAAAAATAGCTTCACGATTACAAATCCCCCGAACGATGCTGACAAAGCAGGCACTATAGGAAAAGAAAGTTGAGCAAACTTACCTGCTGTAAGTACATAAAAGTCAAGGCACAGGAGAGCTGGGGACACATGCCCACGTTCGGCAGTGCCACGCAGGTTGCACCCGTAAGGGGATGCTGCATGGTGTTGCTCTGAAGTCTACGTAGAACAAGTGAGGGGGCTTGCATGCAAGCACGTTTGCCCTATCTTGTCACTACAGTTTTTTTCCTTCTGATTATTTAAGTAAGGAAACAGTCTTTCTTCACTGCCTTCCTCTCCCCCAGCGCTAGATCCCTACATTCATTTGTCAGCTAAGGCAACTTGGTAGATTTAAACTACGGATTTTTAACAGAGAGGAAAAAAAAGAAGACACAGCCTGCAGCCTATTGATGAGCAAATGGAACTTCCTCAATGACAGAGAGCTGAAGCTTGTCTCACAACAGTAGCTGCTGACTAGTCGAGAGCGAGATTGACTCGGGGAGGCTCGGTCGGCTGGTGCTGATGCTGCACAGCTTCTCATTTGTCAAATGGGTCCTAGGGCAGGGTCTTTACCACTCACCAAAATTCAAATACTGCATTTTAAAAATCCCCGGAGAGGATAGGGAAGGAGAGAAAGTGAACACGCTGCATCGCAGGCAGCCATGAGATCTGGGCAATTAATGTCACTGCCCAGCTGGGACCGGGCGCCTGTTAGGATTCCACACGCACGCAAACACACTCGCACACGTTTTTTCTCCCAGGACCCACACCTGACATGAAAAGGGCTTTCCCGTTCCAAGAACAGGAGTGAGAGGCAAAAAACAGGAAAGGGAGAGAACCTTGGCTAGTCGAGAGGATTCCAGCAAATATACAGTACAATCAGTAAATGAGCTCGCTTTTAATTACACGTTAATTTTATGTCTACTTGTCATTTACCACCCAGTTTCCTAGAGAAACCTATGAAAGCATTACAGAGAAAGTGAAATAGCGGTGTAACCACTGCAGCAGAATCACTGGGAATGAACAAAATGCTGTGGCACGCTGTCTCCCACCGAGGGGGAGGGGAGGGCAGCAGGCGTGGATAAAGACTGTATCTTAAAATTGGTCTAAACCCCATCTCATCTACAATTACAAATTTAATTGACAGCCAGTCAATCTATTACAAAGAACTGCCCTATCGGGTTACATAGAAAAATTACATTTGCAACTTTCAGAATTTAATGTTTACTTTTCACTTTGAGAGCGATACCTCAAATTAGTATTCTGCTCTTGCAGGTTTTTTCCCCCCCTTTATTTTATAGAGTAATAATTATTCATTAGTAGATCTAGTTAGTCTTTATGTAATAAAGTAGGATGTGACCTGCAAATCAAATAATTTATATTACAACTTGTCCTTGAAGTCCCATATTACAAGTCTTTTCTTCTCTCCTAGATACAAGTCGAGTAAAACAGAAAATACAACTATATTTAATTAGAATGTAACAAATGAATGAAATATCAATTCTGCATGAAAAAAGGTCAAACCTCAAAGCAAAAATCCGAAGTTTTGAAGGAGTTCCTTTTAAAAAGACTCTGCAGAAGCTTTTAAAATTACCTGTTACAGGAGATCTAACTCCCACAAAGCACATCTTACACCAACACTTTCAAATTAATAGCATCCAATAAATAACCCACATAACATCGCAGCCATTCTCAAACACAGTGCGGCTGGCTCAGATTTGAAAACGACCCATAGAAACAAGTGAAAGCCCCCGTTTAACTGGAAACAGACACAAAACATTGCACTGCAACTCAGGCTCTGTATAAAGAAAATAGATTCGTTCATTTTACATGTGCGCACACATACCTGCACCCACACAAGCTTCAGAGACTGATTTAGATCCACTCAGCCTTCTTCATGCAAAACCAAAGCTTTTCCAGCAGAATTAGGTATTCTCTTTTTCTTTCTCAAAAGCAGCCAGTGCAACAAAAATAATCTATTTCAGACTCAGCAATTAATACTGAAACAACAAATGCCCTAACTTAAAACACAAGCACTGTTTTAGCATAAGAAACATCCATACTTGGCAGTTTATCACAGACTGATCTACCAGAGCAGCCCAGATACAGAACAGCACAAATTACTTTATCACAAAAAAAAAAAGAAAAGCGCACCACAGAGAGCAAGACAAAGCAAGAAGGAGAAATGAACTCTCTCTATGCCCTTTCTCCTTTTTTCATTCTTACTCTCTGCCTTAAGCACTCTCCTGTTCTGACAGGAGTATGTCATGCTTTTCTTCATTCTTTTTTTTTTTTTTTCCAAGCACAGAAAGCCTGTTATTCTGCAAATGCCCTTAGCTGATGGAGTTTTCCCTTCAGCTCATTTTCATATGAAACACCATAAATAATACATGGTACTTTAATAAGACCATATCAGAATGTTTAATGAAAAACAAATACGTTATGTAAGGAGGCAGATAACCAACTCATTCTATATTATGTCAGAATCAAAGGAAACATGCTTTCCAGCCAGTTTGGAACCACATAAATCTATCCAATTTCCCAAAGTGAACTTCTGGAACAGCGTGATGGTGGAGCAACATTTTTTCTGTCTACTGCACTCTTCTACAGTTAAGAGGACATACATAAAACAGATGAAACTCTTAAAAGCGGTGCATTGAACACTTATTTCAAGGCAATCTAGTACCGTAAATGTAGCTAACATTAATTTTAAAATCAAGGTTTTCTTTGATCTTTTATCCTTAATTTTCAAATATTTTGAAGCAAGGGAAAAAAAGCCACAGAATTCCCTAGCCTGGTACGATACACTACTGCAACTGATGTGGAGAAACGTCCTTACCACCTTCCATCCCTTCCTTGGATAACTCGCCATTTTGTCCACAAGGAAAAAGATATATGTTTTTAAAGAGAAGCACTTGATTTTTATAAAAAATAAAAAATAAAGCAAATGTCACTTCTCTAAGTTTCTCTGTACATGCTCCTCTACCAAATCCAACGCGGATCAGAACCACGTTTGAAGTTATAGCCACATAAACAATAAATGCCACCACATTTGCCGAAGGAACATGATTGACCATACACCGCCTGCATTTTTAGCCTCATGCCCAGTGACAGGATCACTATCACCACTCTATAACTTTACAGAACAGCACAAGTACCATCAGTATCTCATCTGTACATTATCCACACTTCTTTTTTGCCTTATTCAAAGGGCTGCCAAGTCTCCCCCACCCTGTACAACATCCCCCAGTTACTTTGATGGCATTCTGTTGCAATCACACTAAATTCTGTATCTGATTTGTTATTTTAGCCCTCACTAGTAGGTGAGGTACTAATAAACAACAACCACAAACCTTTTTGACGAGCAAAAGGAGGCTACCAATTGACACAACCCAAATCAGCCTGCTAGCATCACCAGAACCCAGTGCACACAGCAAAGGTCATAGGTACGTTCCCACTGCCTGCATCCAGTTGATGCTCAAAAGCTAATGATGCTGTTGGTCAAGCCTGAAAACACAAACATTATATCAAAGCACTTCTGAAGCAAAGCAAAAAGGAGCAACAGCATTTCTCACACACCTGAAGTACAAATGCATACTCATTGTTTATTAACAAATGCACTGAAAAAGTGCTCCGTTCACATTTACCAACTCCATTTGTTCTTAGTGTAGCCAACCTCCATTTCTCCAAAATTCCACTACAAAAATTTAACCTCAAGTTTAACTGTTACAGTAATCAGAGCAGACTGCCTCATCAGCCAAACCTTCAATATCAATAGAGAGATCTGAAGGAGGTCACCTGTGAGACCACACATCATTTGCACTTCAGTCTGGTCTCAGCAGTAGCTTATACTAACCAGTGTATGCATACAGGAATGGATACAGGATTACAAGGAGCATACGCCTCCAGACTTCAAGCATTTAAAAAAAAAATATTTCAGCAGCACAGTGCATTATCCACGTGATGAATATCTTTTTATTCTCTCCTTTATAAAATGGCTGATGTGGTATAAAAGTGATTCTGGCAAGTGGTTCAGAAGCTAAGAATAGTGCAGTCCTTTCTCTAAACACTCCTTTCCTAACACCCTGTGAAAAACGGTCCCCATGACTTGAGAGCAGGAAAGGAAACACACAGGCTTAGAAATAAAATGCTTCATTAATATATTTTGACAAATTATTAACAACCATTAATAGCTTTGTCTTCCTTTTTCCACGCACTATTCTGCCTCCTTATGTGGTTTTCTTCTAACAAACTATTGGGAAATATCATTGACATTACAATTATTTTTATTTTTCAAAAAGACTAAATCAAAGATTCCCATCTCTTCTTTTCAATTAATGGCTGACAGCTCATACTTCCAGCGATATTATCTTGTCACAAAAAGCTCCAGTTCTATTTTAAGGTTTTGTTCACATTACTCTTAACCAGGTCTGCACAAAGATCAAGACATTGCAGAGGCTCTCATTTACCTCAGGCAAATAAGAACCACTAATTTTCTGTTTCTATTAAGCACTGTGTTACGTCCACAGACTTTGCCAGTATTTCATACTCCATACCTACAAAGGCTATCACACAGTTAACCTTTTCAGCACCGCCTGATATGCATCTTTTTGGCATGCGGTGACATCTGCATGGATTTTTCATAGCCTAAGGTCAAGTACCATTAGCAACGCCTTCACATACAAAAGGAAAAGAAAGGAAGTAACAAAATAAATAAAAGGCAGTCATGTGTCGCCTTTTATTTATTAACTTAAAGAGTTAGAGACAGTTCCAAACAGGAGATGCACGTTCTTCCTCTCTGCTCCTGGCCGACGGCTGTTCTCCAGACACCAGGGCAAAGAGGCGGACAGGAGAACAGATGGAGAGGAGACAGCTCTAATACCTGAGCCTGACTTCATTTCGTGCGAGTTTACACTAGCGCAGCGCTCGCAGGTCCCGCGGATTTAGCCGGGTATGGCAGCACACTTGCAGGTCAGCAGCGCAGCCCCGCTCCGCTATACCAGCACCTCCACCTAGCGGGGATGCCGCTCATACCAGCCTGCCCGGCCGGCTGCTCGCACAAAAGCAGCTCTGCTCCCCTTCTCTGCAACCGAACAAGCCGCGAGGCTCGCATAGTAATTAACTATTTTCCTCCTTTATACGTCATCAGGAGGCTCGTGTCTCAAAAATAGATGCCGCTGCCGAGCCACAACTGGGCACTGAAGGGACAAGGTGAGGCTCTGAAGGACCGCACCTTACTTTGGGATCGCTGGTGCCCCTACCTCCCCTCTGCATGCTCACAGGCACTTTTTGGGCTAGAGTTGGCATAAGCACTCCATTGCCAGACAATCTGACAGTCTGTAAGGCCGAACACTGCAGAGGCAGAAGCTTTTGGGAAGCACTTCACTCCAAAAGCATCAGCAGTGCCGGCACAGAGGGACTGCGTGAGCAGAGCAAGGATCATAGCAGTCCTGGCCTAGGAAAGCTTCAGGTGACATGCTATTACAGTGTCAAGGGAAGAAAAAAAGCTTTATCTAAACTTTTTCCACAGCACAGACTCCAAAAGCAGGGAAAGACGACGGGATCAAGAAGGTGAAGAGAAATCAGGGCAGCAAAATATTTTTCACAGTCCCCTTCACCCAGCATAAAGGTAGCTGGAACACACATGGTTCTGCTTTCAGAAGCACGAGCTGCTCTCACTCACTATATGCTCCAGTCACAAAAGGAAATACACTTCTCCAAACAGACACGTAACGAGGTTCTTTAAAAGACAGTAACACAACAGATCCACTTTGGTCAATGTGTCCAACTAGAATAACTGTAATTATTACTTTAAATATCCAAATGTTAGCAAGGAGGCATCAGCATCACATGTAGCATTGCCACATAATACTCTTCTCAAAATTCCAGACAAAAATAATAACGGTGTAACCTTTATTAATAAAGCAATTTTCTAAAGTCAGATTAAATGTAATATACCAAATTAAGTAGTGTTAATTATAGAAAGTGTAGCAGAACTTAAGTAGCTTAAGCCCTAAGGATATGGGATGGGAAACCTATAAACCACTCAGAGAAAAAACAAGTCTACACGTTGATCTGGAGTTTTGAAGTCTACTTGTGCCTGCTGACACTGCAGACTTGGTTAAAGATTACACAGGAGAGGGAAAGTGAGCAGTAGAGACATACTGTATTCCACTCAAATTTGTTTCTTTAAAAAAAATTGTTTCTTTTGTTTTATGTTGACATATACACATATCATGATTTCCATTTTGTTCACAATGAGTACTCTTACATCGAGCTAAAATCTTCATAGATTCCTTAATAAATACCGCTTAATGGATTTGTGTATATATTTATATATTTACATATATACATACACAAATTCACTAGCATTTATACACACATAATTGCACTGCTATATAATTTTAGTCCTTTTGCACCATCACATCTCAAACTGCTGCTTTTGTACATCAGAAAAAAGATTAACATGGAGTGAGGAATAAGTGGCAGGAATCTGTTAATCGTTTGTTTTCTTACTGTAGTAATGAAAAAAGGAAATAATATCAAATGTGACTGTAAGTATACACAGCAGGGTAGCATAAGCACATCTTGTTTAAGTTTAGTTCTTCATGAGATTATTGGTCTCTTAAAAGCAGTAACAAAAAGTTGTTATCTCAGAGTGAGAATAAATGATGGATTAATTATGCTATTTTAAAGGTTGTATCATTTCTTGCTAGGAGCTAAATTAACTGGACATCAGCGCAGTTTTCTTCTACAATGAAATCATTTCTTTTTACTATTCTGTCTACAACTAGGTCTCTCTCACACAATCTGCCTGAATCTAAATCCGCCAGACTTAGTCCACAATTCAGGAGCTCATTTTCATGTACAACAGCTAAATATTAACATGCTCATGTATCAAACCAACAAATCCTCCATTAACTACAGCTGACTCTTTAAGTCTTTATTTCCACATGCTACCACTAACAGCCTACCCACCACTCACAAGTATGCAATCCCTTCATTGCAAAGTGTAACACCTCCACAGGTCCTTAGGGGAATTCAGTTATCTCTACCAGCAAGCCTCAAAACTCTCCTCAGCATTTAGACACTACTCCATAAGATGGACTGAGTCAGTTCCAGGTATAGCTCAATGGCTCTTCAAAATCTAGACCTTCCTTCTGATTACTTCTTGCGACTTTTCAAGCTGACTTTCAATTAGAAGATCATAAAATTCTCACAGGCAAGCCTGAAAAGTTCCAGTTCATCTCCATCCAAAGAGAGATGGATGCAGCTCAGGAAAACTAAAATAGAATCTGCTGTAGCTTTGAGCTTCAGCTGATGCAGAGCTCTTTCCAGGCTTTCTAAAGTAGCCAGATAAACAGTCCCCAGATGACCATTCCAGCAGAAAGATGTGAGACGTCATGACACCACTCTGATGCCAGAAGCCACAAGGACAGAGCTTTATGGAGCTAAAGACTTTGGGCTCTCTGTCACCCTTGCACAACTACACTTTTTGGCACACAGTCTGCTTTGCATATAAAATTGATACAAAGCCCTCTATGTGAGCCTTCCTGCTAAATCCTGGAGATAGTAATGCAAGTACAGTGTAAGGAAGATCATTTTTATATGGAAAGTCAATAGTCTGCCCCCTTTTATCCAGTTCATTCTACCTGCTGGTTCTGAAGCAAGCAGTCACTTTTTTCCTAACAGTTCTTTTCCCAGATCCTTCTAGGATCTGTCCTTCTATACAACCTTCCCAATTGCTTCATTAGTGTAACCTCTACCTGGGCTGTTCACAAGTACAGCAGCAGCTCCCTCCTCTTTCCACTCCTTAATTAGTATTTTTTTTTTTTTAATCTATATCTACTGCAATTGATAAGGCGTCACATTCAACATCTGAGTCATCCCTTCCCTCAACTAATAACTAGAGACTGCAAATTCTTCGACAATATTCAAAGTTATTTTCTTTTGACAATGCTAATCAACTCTCTCTTGTTATGGTGGCCTCTTCTACTTGCACTTCTTACACTTCATTTATTCAAGTGAAACCACACTGATACCACTGAATTCCTTTTTTTTTTTTTTTTCCCTTCTGCTGCTTATCACTACAAGCACTTCTTTTGCTTTCTGTGTTTAAGTTCAAATCTATCATCCTCAATTTTTGAGGATTTGGATCATTCAAGATTTGGCATAAAAATCTTTTCCTGCTCATCACTTATAATCTGATTACCTGGTGTTCTTCAAGACCTCTACCAATCTTCTTTACAAACCTATAATCAGATTCCCCTATGTGGAAACATTACTGTTATTAGGCCAGGTAGTTAAGTTAAGGCTAACATGGACAACCCTGTGCCTTCCCCTCAATAGCACTAACAGAGCACATACAGGTTTCCATAAACATTTGGGAGGCAGCAGACTCGTGATGTTCAAAACACGTTCTCCTGTAGCAGAGCATAAGGCAGAACAAGTGTACATCAAACTAATAACTAACGCTGTATTTAAATTAAGGAATGGCACAGCATTGATGCTGACGTATTTTGAAGTGGTCATCCAAAGCAATAAAAAGCCAAGACACCAGAAGTAACAGCTCTTATTTTCTTTACTGTGATACCCACTGCTTGCATGCATCAAAAAAGCATCATCCTGCATGTGCCTTGTACTTCATTGAGGAGGCAAAGGTAATTATAGAGTAATTGCATTATAGTAGTCATATTATTAACATCAGATTCTCACATACTGCCTTCTCCTTGTAACTGAACGTATAGTTTTAAGTTTAATGTTTTCTGATGCTAGCAGGTATTTATGTCAGTTCTGATCCACAGGGATTGGTGCTCCAAGTGTCTCCCGTAAAGCAATGCCAACCCTTTGTCATGTCACCAAGCAACATAGGCCCCACTTGTGAGCAAGGCTGCTCTGCTGCAGAATGACCAGCTGTGAATTTAGCGCAGGTACTGACTTGCCACCAGGCTATGTGGGATCTCAAAGTAAACTAGGTAACGTACACACAACTAATCACAAGTGCTTGGTGCCATGCACATACACACCTCCCTGCTGGAGGCAAGTTCAGCCTTTAGAATGTAAAACATCCTGCGCTGTACTTGTTTGTATGAAATGCAGTTTAAGTATTTGGCCTTGCATTTTTACGACAAACCAATACTATCGGCACCAAAGCTTCACTCCTTAGTTCTGGTAAGGAACACTGCTGAACTGTAAGAATTATACATAGCAATAAAAAGGCAGAAATATATAATACTTGAGCTGTCTCCACGGCAATACTGAATAGTTAAGAACAAGACCAGACACGAGCACTCACAAGTGACCCACAGATATTGCAGCTTCAGTGTCTCACAGATGAAACAAGAAGGCAAAAACACAGAAGCAAGACGGAGTAAAATCAGCAGCTAGCTACAAACAAAAGCAAGAAAAGATTCTGTGGCAGCATTCCACGCTCTGTTATGAGACAAGCTCACCAAAATGACAAGTCTGAATGCTCAGTACATGCAGTCCTGGGCTCTCAACCCAAAACACCTGCAGTGCTGTGCATGGAGTTAGCAGCAAGAATTTAATGAAGGATTATGTGATGATTTTCAAGTTAAGATACATGAAAGATTAGTTGCATTTCATTACTTTTTGGAACAACATGTTAATAAAGTAGAGGACCATCACTGACACCTGAACCACCTCAGCAATTCTCAAAGAGCTTGACTCAAAGCAACTGCACTGTTTTCATGTACTTGTCATTCTCACCTAAATATTCCAGAACCCACTGCTAAGGAGCCAATACGATTTGCAAGAAGGAAATAGTAAGAAACCAAATACATTTGATAAAAGCAAATTTTAACCATCTTATTTGCCTAAATCTTGCCAAAATAACTCTGCTTTTTATGAGTATGACCTTCTCTACAGGAATGCTTTTAAACACCATTTAAGGAAAGCCATTGTTAGTTAGAGATTTATGAGATATGTCACTAACAATAAGGCCCAGGCTGTGGTCTTTGTAATTGTGAACACACAAATGGAAAGAAAATGCATCCCTCTCCCCTGCAATCCTAAACAACCTGCAAATACTGATACATTACATGACAAAGAAAACAATTCGCCTAACACCGCAGGATCAAGAATCAACCTTGGGAGGGATTAACTCCTGAAGTCATTTGTTAATTGGGCTCCCGGGCTCCGCTCCCACAGGCCATCCCTACTACATTACCCTCCACCTGAAAGTTACTGCACAAACCCAAAGCACAGTCCTGAACTACAGCAGGAGCTGTGGGTCGCTCTACCCATTAACAGAATGAGGTTATGGTACATTCAATGCAACCTCACACCGATTTGTTACTGGCTGTGGGGAAGAGAATGACAGGGAATAAGGGCTGGTGATGGGGAATGAATGTGGTAGGTCATTGGTTTCTATCTGTTGGTAACATTTCTAAACGTTGTGATTGCTTTCATGCAATCTCGAAATCTGACTAAACAAAATCATCTTTAAAAATTAAAAATATGTTTAATATATTGAAGCTATGGATCACAAATAATCAAATAGTTGTCTGCTTTAGTACTAGTATCACAAAATATAACAAATTTGTTACAAATTAAAAAAAAAATGAATTGTGTGCCATCTTAAAACAACCTTCTTCACTGTAAGATTAAAAGATAAATTTGCACAAACGTATGTGAGATTTTCCATACTTGCTGCAACGTAGACAGTTAAGGCTTGCAAGATTTTCCTTTCTGGTCAATGAAAAAAGGAAAAAAAGTGATTAAGTAACCCTCAATATAATGGCAACTGTGGCTTCCACTTCATATCCAGCTATCATGTTACCAAAATAATATAGTACAGGATGGATACTGTTTTGCTAATATGATATATAGACTCCTAATACGAATTTCATACTTGTAACTATATTACCAATATGCCAACTATGATATACTTTTATGTGCATGTGGCACAATATTTCATAACATACTACAGCATTTTTTCCCTAGACGTGCAAGAAGAATGAAGAAAAAAATAATAAAAGATTCAAGTATTCAACTTGAACATGTCAGTGCTTGCAACGTGAGTTGATTTTGTGCACCAATTCCCATAAGATGGAAACATTAAAACTCTCCAAAAAATCCTGCAGTTATGAAATGACACTCAGTTAAACAAAATAGCAGCAAGTTACATGGACTATGATTGGATCTTAGAATAACATGTAAGAGGTTGGCAAAGATATTTGAAAGAAAAAGATGCATCTCTAAATACTCCAAATGGTAGCTTGCTTATGCAAACTAAATTATGTTGCTTTTGTTGTGAAGTTAAATGTTGAAAAACAAAATGATACTTTCTTTGCAAAAGCAAGCTATAAGGCATTGATCATGCATGGTGGTACTAAAAGCTGGGCCTTCTACTATCCTTTGGTTATGACTATGTGAAAAGAAAGCAAGATGTGAGACATCAACCCCCCAAAAATACAAAGCGGGCTTTTATTAAAACTGAGGGAAGTAAAGCAGGTGCTGGCTAAGAAGTAGTACAAAAGAACCACTTGCACACAAAATTCCTGTCTGTACAGAGTTTGCACCATTAATGGTCAGTGCTTCATACGAGTTCTGCTCATATCCCTACCCAGCCAATCAGGTAAAGATACTCACTTGTCATTGAAAATATGTTCAAGGCCCCTGAAAGGCAGATTTGGACAGTTTTCTAAGTCTATACCTTCAACATCACCACCCTGCCACACTGCAATGCCCTTTGCTACGTGGTTCACTCCACTAATGGGTTGCAACTTGATGTGCCTCCACACAATCTTGTAACAACGCCATAGACTTCTGGTTGTATTTCATATCTTTTGCTTCTATTGACTAAAACAGTAAACTTAAAAAAAAACCAAAACAACAATATGTGCATGTTATCAGAAACAATCATTAAACATTCCTGGAAATTACAATATGAAGCTCTAAAATGGGACATTTTTAAGCACCTTAATCTACTGTTATCCTTGAGGGAGATATTAGGACCTGGAAAAGGGGCAAAAAAACATTTTATAACTTACCTAAAAATTGTTTTTAAGTGACTCATAATAGAGGATTTATAAAAACATTACTTTCTCATTCCCTTTTCAAGCAGGTTCTTGAGGAAAGGCAAAGAAACAGCCAACTCTACTTTAGCCCAACTGAAAGAAACATACAGATAGTCACATGGCAGCATCTCAGTACTGCGTGCAGTACTAAAGCTTTCATCCCACAGTGATAATGACAGTATCTTCAATTGGTAGAACTACTGTGTTTCTGATATTTGCACTCTCATTTATTACAAAAGTAGATTTATCAGTGACAACTTTCAATCAATTAGCAAGAAAATTTTAGGTTCAAAAGGCAGTTACCTTCACTAGCAAATTCTCTCAAAACGCAATATGATTAAATTAGGTTTGTAATCTTACTCCTTGCTCTCATCTTATATCACGACAAGCAACCTTCACACTATAAACTACAGCTGGAGATAATTCCTTCCTCTACTGAAATGCCGACCCCCTTGCAATTTCAGCAGTTAAAACATTTATTCCTTAACTCTAAAATTATGAGAAGAAATACATCTCATGTTTGACGTATATTATCTCAAAGAAAATACTCTAAGACAGACACAGCTGAAGAACTTGCATTAATATCCCAATGGAAAGAGAGTGCTTTCTGCACCCCAGTGACCCACACACTCACATGTTGCTGGGTCCATATTTGAATAAACTTGCAATCCAGTATGCAAATGTTCCAAATTAAAGGCCTGCAAAAAGAAGGAAGAACTTGCTCTTCTTATTCTCAGCACTGGAGGAAATTCAATGGTGACAGGAAAACAACTAAATAGGTCTTCTTTTTTTCAAGTTGCACATGCTTTGTGCATGCTAGGTATCATCTAACTAAGCTAGTTTCTGATGTTGAGATCAGAGGTAGCTAGCACTGCATCTGGTTGTAACCATGCATCCTGGCTGACAGATGTTCTCCAGTAACCGCAGGGCATTTCCATTCCGTTCACTTTGTTAGCTAGATACATAGTTCCAAACAGAAGCCCACCCTGGGTCCAGCATGAATTTACTACTGTCTGTAGGAATCCAAGGTCCCTCAGACAGAAGAGCCACTGCCAACAGTCCAACATTCTGAGAACAAGTCCGTATGTGGTGTTTTAGAGTATAAACACTTATCCTCAATGTCCTCAGAAAAAACAGCTCTTTAATCACGTTTTCCTATTAGCTGTTGAGTAAGTTAAGTAACCAGCTCTGGACTTAGAGGGTAAGTTGAAGTAACAGTGCAGCATAAGGCATGTATGCTGTGGTTTATGCCGTGGACATTTTTTCCAATATTTTTCATTACTTGGATTTCTTGACATTGCTAGAAATGAGTGCATCTCCCTTTTGATAGTCTTTTGATATTTAGCATGCAGGCCAATATTACGACACCAACAATGTGTAAACCTTGTTTTTTTTTTTTTTTTTTTTTTTTTTTTTTTTTTAAGAAATGCTGGGTGTCAACAGAAGTGAATTTTGACAGAAATCTATTTCTCGTTCCTTTGTTTCCTCCTTCTCTGAGTCGTAAGTTTTCTTGAAGCAAAATAATTGACTTCTCTCCAGACCCATTTTTGTTACAGATTTATCACCTGTTTTCAGATTTTGAAAATATTACAATTAAGAAGCAACCTTATTTGATATCAACAGATAGGGGTAGTGGAAACTCTTATCAGTAATCTAGTTGATAAAGGAACCACACATAGCACTGTAGGATTGGTGCCGGAAGTCTATGTTTTTGTTGCACCTATTTCACGAAGAAACATCCCTGGAATTCTCAGATTGAAACATGAAAATACCTCAAACGTTTCTTATCAAACAAGTGTGAAACTCAGCTCAACCAAATATAGCACAGTTCTAATTTGCTAGACAGGTAGGACTTAATGATATATAAAGTATTCAGTAATGGGATCTTTGTGTGACTGAATGAGGCATCTGGATAGAACTGGGAGCTATTGGAGAACCCTTTATCATTTTAAACACAAGCATGAACTTTAGAATGATACTGTCATCGAATTATTCACATTCTAGTCATACAAAAGCACTATATATTTTAGGTCTTCCATGGCAAAACAAAAGCTTTACAGAAGTAAAATCAAGTAGCCGCATGCTTTCACGCAGGATTTATTAGATCACATTTTCCCCTGACTCTACATTCCTATTTCAAATGCAGTTGTGTCATTTTAGCTTTACATTGTGGTGTATTTTTTTCATTCCACATTAAATGATGAGCAACATTAATCCATGCAGAAGTGGTTATAGCTGAGAAAACTTGTCCTCACAGTCATCACACTAAACAAAACCAAGAAACGTGTTATGAAAACTCAGTTTCATGCTATTTAAACAGAAATATCTTTATACATCTTTAATGCTAATCTGAATTATCTGTATATAGAACAGCTGATAGCAAGAAGGAAATTCCCCACAGTACAACATACAATGACTTTGATAACATCTTTTCAGTGCTCTACCTGTATAAACACGTATAAATAGACTGAAATTTTCTACTCACCCCAATTCTTACTCTGTCATTCTACCAACTATTTTAAATGTACTCATCTTATCTTTCCCATATGAACTTTTTCTGATTTACTCCAGAGCAGCCAAACATATCAAACATTCAAAATGTCATGGAATAAACAGCTCCAGCTCAGGTCTTTCCTCCTACTACACAGATCTGTGCACCCATTTAATGAAACCAACTTTTATTTTACAGACACATTCATTGATATGGTAGAAACGTACATAGTTAAGCATGACTTTATCTTCTGCTTAGATAAATTAAGCAAAAAAAACCCAAAACAGAATAACATCTGAATAAACAACATCTATCTGCAAAACTGCCCTGTCATTTAACAATGTTTGTTGTCCTGCTTATGGGGAAAAAGCTTCCAATGGAGAAAGATGGAGCAGTAAGTACGCAGGGGATCACACAATCATGTAGATTTCAGTACTGAAAACATGGAACTGTATTCCTCTTGCCAGCATACCAGCATGTACAGAACTGCTAAACCTCAACTTAAAGAACCATCCCAGTTCTACTTTTTGTGAGGTGGTAAACTACATGCTTAAAGCATTCTAGTGAGACGGAGCTCAGTTTTTTGACTGATATGCCGAATTGTGCCAACAGATTGGATCAATAAAATAAAGAAATACATTACTATCTTTTATAGATATAAGTCTAAAAATGCTCATATATCGATTCACCAGCATTTTATTCAGGCATACAGAGATCAGTCTTCACTGTGATAGAAGTCTGAAGCTACTTAAAACTTCTCATGTCAAATCATGCACCAGACACTGCAGTTTCTTGATTCAATTTCTCACAGTGAGATGCATATAAAAAATCTCCTTTCTTTGAAACAAAAAGATACATCTTCAGATTTGTTATACATTAATTACACTTAATGTATTTTAATACTTAGATAGCTATAGGAAAGTTACCTCACTGGCTCTTACAGTAAAGGCAAAATTCCTTACTTGAGAAACCACCCACGTATAAAACCAACAACACAAATGCTGACAATCAGTCTGACATCCAATCTGTTTCCAACCTACAGCCACAGAAATAGAGCGCTGCAAATTCCAAAAAAAGATCACTAACATTTTCCCCTAGTTTAAAGTACTTTTAAACTTGTTATGTGACTCAGAAGCTTTGCCTCTTCTGGGTTCATCCCTCCTCCAACTCATCAGCATGTATAATTAAAATGTAAGGACCAAAATTTCTGCAACGGGGTTTTCGAAGAACTAAGCACCAGACTGTCACTGAAACTGAAGGCACTGAGAGCTCTGAAGTTCTCTAAAAGCTCACCTTCAATAGCTCTAACTGTAATGGGTCAAAATCACAAATTGATCCACACGAGTTATGTCTCGATTTCCAAGTAGCCAGAAATGAAAACAGCTTGACATGTAAAAGCTCTCAAATGAGAAGAATGGAAAACAAAGTGAACAAAAAACATTTAAACAACACTGATGGAGAACAACAATGGTAAAACAAACTCCAAGTGGAATATGTTTTGTGCCTGCACTGTGCTTTGACATAATCAGACAGTGCAATGTATCTGCATCTCGGGCCTCGCCAGGTCTGTGACTCCTAGAGAGGCTTTACCTGGAGCTGAAAACTGAAAAGAACAGTGAAAAGGCATTTTCTGGCCTACACCGTGAACGAAAAGATCTGGTAATAGTTTGTGGGAACCAGCAACTCTAACTAGATGGCTGCAATAGCGTCCTTTTGTTCTGGAAATATTCCTTGGTGAGAAGATTGTCAATCTCTTTGTTCTGTTCAACTGAAGCTGGAAATCACGACTGCTCTGAACCGTCTCATCCACACCTCTTCAAATATGAAATATTTGAAAACAGTCAGGCAAGACAACATCCTAATTAAGAATATACTAAAAGAGTTCAACATATCCACAAGGTAAATTAATAAAGGACATAAATACATATCTCAGCAGATACAAAACTTGTTACAATATGCATCTCTCCAGAAAGAATATACAATAAGAGAATGCACCAACAAGGGAATTTAAGAAATATACCTTTGAAATTTGGTTTTTAGGTATATAAGAACTTACTACAACCTTACAAAAACAAAAACATGTTACAAATAACCAGCACTTAAACAAAAAGTTAGTAATTATAAATATAACTGTTTTTGAAACAATTTTATGATGTAGCACACATCAGTAATAAGATGTTTGAATCATTTCTTTTGTGAGCTGCAAACTGCAAAATACCCAGGAGAATTATTGCACACAGAATGCAGCTCATGGAGCTGGAACAAAAAAACCTGAAAATAAGACCTTGTCCATTACTCAAAGCAATACAGAAACAAATGCTCCCCACTAGAAATGCAAGTGAAGTACTGAAGCCTGGTAAGCAAGACAGTGAAAGCAGTACACTGAGTAATGCCAAGTCCTGCACCTAGGGACTAATACCCCATGCACAGCGCAGGCTGGAGAACAACTGGCTGAAAAGCAGCCTTCCAGAAAGGACATGGGAGTCCAGGAGGACAAGCTGAATGCAAGCCAGCAACTTGTCCTTGCAGCAAAGAAAGCATCCAGCATCCCAGGCTGTGCTGAGAAGAATCCCCACCTCCCTCTCAACAAGGGTGAGGCAACATCTGGTTCCAGGCCAGAGCTTCTCAGTGCCAAAGATGAGTGTCCAGAGTCCAGCAAAGGGCCGGGGGACAGCAGCACCTCTGTCCTTGGAGATACCCCAACCTGCACTACAGTAGGTCCCTGTGTACCTGATTGTGCTTTGTGCAGATGGGGTTGAAGTGACAGCCTCCAGAGGTCCCTTCCAACTGCAATTGTTCTATGCTTCCACAGTAGTAAAATACTGAATCTTTTCCTGAGTGTAATTACCTTTTTTCTGTTTCTAAACAAATATCAAATTATTAAAGCATCTGTGGCATACTGCTTCTCAATCTTTACAAACTGAATTACAGCTTCTCCTGAATCAGCACCTGATTGTTTTTAAAACTTAGTTAAAATATATGGAAGCCTCAGGGGAAAAAAAAAAAAAAAAAAAAAGAAAAAGAAAAAAAAAAAAGGAGAAGATGAATCAGGCTTATGTGCAAAGCCTGTGAAGCACTAAATATAAAAAAGTGTAGTGGAAAGAAATTCAACTGTCTAAAATGAAAAGAACAAGCAATGAAACTAAAATGTTTCAGGTGGTGGAAACACCTGGAATTTCAAATCCAGAAGATAAACGTTTTCTTCCAAGGAAAGGCAGATGAAGGTTTAACTCCCAAAGAACTACGAAGAACTACACATATGGATACCTTGTGATAGAACAATCTTAAATTCCACAGTGCCAATTCTATTATCCTGTCAAAATCCTTGAAATTTATTAAAAGTTTTAGAACTCCACCACTGCTAAAATGTAAATGGTACTGATTAATTTTGTTGGTTCTTGTCCTTGGCAGTTACTGATGCAGCTTGAAGAACAGAACCAAAAGCTTTAAGTAAGAACAAAGGAAAGAAAGAATCTCTTTCGTCCAAGCCAACTCCAATGACTTTGCTCGTAACTCCTTAGTTCTGATTCTATGACACCAATATAATTTTTAATAGCTTTAGTACGTACTGAAAGCATGAAAGACATAAGATATTGAAACTTAAAGTGGGGGGAAAAATGCTTTAGTTCCCTGATAGATGATGGCTTTTGAAGTCTTTTCAACTTCCTCCTACCTACTGTGTTTCATTTCAAAATCCAGCACTGCCACACGAAAAGAAGGCATGCTCTGTCAATGGGGGAGCGTATTGTCCAAGTATTCATCAAAAACCTTTATTGTCTGCCTTAAACTGGGTCTTGGCAACTATGTTTGACAGCTGAATCATAAAAGCGATCTTCTGGGAGACTTTTTAAGCCTTGGAAAATAATATTTTAACTCTACAGTTCACCTCCGATTGTCTCTTTCTGATCAGTATGTCTTTAAATAGTGCATTTCCCTGAATTAGTTAGCACTTTTCATATTTATTACTGTCGCAAAAAGATTTTGACTACTCACAGAATCTCTATTTTCCACAACAATGTCAGAGAAGACAGATTTGAAAACAGAAGAAATGAGAATTATCTGAAGTCACAGTGCATTTTCTCCTCACCTAATCAACACACACAGCCAATTAAATCTGATGATACATCTTTTGTACATACATGCTAACTAAAAGACTATCAAGTTCAGTGTTATGGTATACAGTTTCCAGTGGCCTCACCATCACTGCAGGCCGCTCAACTTACTGCAAACGCTTTTCCTAATACCATAGAACTGCCAGAAAGAAAGAAAAATCTGACTACTTACAACATAGACAGAATACCTCGTTTGTCTTTTATAAAGCTATCAAACAGTAACTATTTGGATGCAGATATAAGGACATAAGAATACATATGAATTCTGTTTAAGACGTAAAAACTAAATTTACCAAATCTTACCTCTGTGAATCTGCTGCAAGGAATATCATTGCAAACAGAAGGCACATAAGGAATTCCTTTGATTTACAGAGGATATCTGACTCAGGAAGAGTTATTAAATTCAGATGATTGAAAACACCACAACAAGAGACACTAGAATGGATGAAAGTTAAACATTTACTTTCGTAATTCTATTGCATGTTGATCTGGTTTTACTTTGTTCTGTATGCAGGTCTCTCCGAAGTAATGCCTCCTACTTATTTCCATGGAAACTACAACTGATAAAAAGAGCACAATATCAATGCCCGATAGAGTAAACTCTCAGGTACAGAACAACACTATTTTTCAGTGCAACCTCTGCTCCTAGCTGTGCTTTTTTTTTTTTTTTTAAACCAGAAATGAACAAAAGCCTTGAATGCTGTGCTTGTAAAAATCTGTACCAGCAGAGAAGATCCACCGTCACCACTGCTGAAATACACCACTCACCACCTCCCTGTGCTCACATCCACTTTTTGGTCTCCATCAACATACAGCAGCTTCCGTGAATGCCTCCTTTTCCACATGGAAAAATTCAACTCCACACCTTTTTTTCATACCCACTCCCATGTCAGATTCCATTTTGTCAGACCACCCTTCTGCTGCCATCTGTCACAGGGCAAGAAAATTTAAGGAAATACTGTTGGGAAGGTTCAATCTCCACTGCCAACCCACCAACTTCTGCCTCTGATGCTGTGAGCTAACATCAAAAATAATGCCTCCTATTTTATGGAAGAGCCCACGTTTTCCTTCCTCCTTCCATGGTCTCCCCCTTTTCCTGCTCTGCCCTGCCCAAATGCTTAAACATACCTTTACACGTTCATAGGTATGCATATATGTCTACAAAAATGCTTATATCCTTCCTAAACTTAGTATTAATACACCTGATGAAAGCCCAGAAAATTGCTATGAAGGTAAGTAAAGGGAAAAGCACATTACATATCCACCCCAACTAATTATGCTTATCTAGCTTTTCCTTGTCTTCGAATGACAGGCAGAAGGCATGGGTGCCAAGCCATGAAAGTTAATTTCCACTGATGGCATCTGGCTCTTTGGCATACTTCGCTGACATTTGTGTGGGCTTCTTTGCAGTTTCCTCTGGGCTTGTTAATGGGCTAAGTTGGTGATAGAATGTAGCCTGCTCCTGGATGCCACATTTCCTGTACCTCACCCTTGATTCTATTTAATTTCTTTAAGAATTATGCTCTTCCCAATCCTCCTGAAATCTTTGTACTCCAGCTGACACACATCATGATGTAATTTATAACAGTCTCGTGATGCTAATGGATAACCTGGATAGCATAAACAACTCCTTTGTCTATTTTACACTTGAAAAATATCTGCCCAAACTTACTAATACAAATACTTAATTCAAGGGCATACTTTTCTTTCGGGACCCTGAAGTACTAAACCACTGAAAGTACTGCTACTGACAATGACAAAAGCAGGCATTTTCAAAATTTGGTTACATTTTATTATAACCACCCCTTTCACTTAAAAAAAAAAAAAATCATACTATCATTCTATATATGAACCTTTCATCAGAATTTTCAGCAATATATTCTAAAGTAACAAGTCAATAAACTGCTTTAATATATCACAAAAGATAAATGCAATGGGCAATTGCACAACAAAGTCTCTAGTTTAGAAATATCAGTTTACATGACAGTAATTACTGAAACAGATGGGCAAGGATCCAAAAAGTAGCATCACATCACCAACGGACTGAATGCAGCCATGGACCAGAAAGGAGCTAAGCCAGACTGTGTGGCAGCTGAGAATCCTATTGGTGACCATTTGCTGAGCAATTTCAGAAACATCTAAAGAAAATCATGCATTCCCCATTGATTTCTTGCTAAAACGATAAAGAAAAAAAACCTCTGCTTGAACCTGAACATAGAATATGCTGACAAGCTATTTTTTCCTTTGAGTACTCTGGATTTTTCTTCCTTCATTTCCCTGTTCATTTTTACCACTCATAAGACTTGCTTCACACTTTACATCAATACTGCCAGATATTACAGTAGTGGTAGTCAAAGTAACAACAGATCTGCAGACAGAGTTGTCCAATAGATGGAAAATATTTCTAAAACTTGGCCAGAAAAAATAACATATATATGATCTATATGTTTTTCCTTCCCTTTGGGAAACTAGTTTTAAACTACTGACAGAGTATTGATAAAAAGCACTTTCCTAAAATAGATATCAATAACAAGTAGATTCAAATGACATACAATTTCAAAAATTACTAGAAAAATGCAAAGCAAAAAGTTATTTTACTGATTATTTTGTTCAAAATCCAGTTGATACAAAACTTTCATTTAAATCTTCCTGCTTTCAAGTAAAACCACTGCGTATTTTAGAAAGTACATTTTTTCTACTTATTATTGGAATTGGCCATTATTATGCAGAATGCTAACAAGCTAGCTGAGTGGGTTGAGATCAATATTCACATGAATTATTCTGTTACAGTAATTAATAGCTTTTAATTGTTAGGACTAGTACAATGATAATAAAGGATTGTTTTCAGTTCGACCTGATATCTAATGTTATTTAGATTATGAACAATGTTGAATAAATAAATCCTTTCAATATAAAAGGGATGGCACTTCCTTTCGAGTTCCTCAACAGGACATTCAGGAGGGTAGCCTTGCAATTCATCTCAGCAGTTCATTCATTTTCCTAACATATTTGCCTATTGGCTCCTACAGAAAAGTGCTCATTCACTCACTTGCTTGCATTAATTATAGATAGGAGATAAAGCCAAAGAAATCTGCAAGACACCAGAGACTCCATTAGCTTTCCGTGTAAATTCCAAATTTGTTTCATGTAAACAAAATGAGGTGCCTTACTGACACTGGCAGGTTCCTATCCAAACAGTCTCCTGTGTTGACACCACGTCACCTTTGCAGTTTTTACAGAAATTCTTTTGAACCATTATGGAGAGGTTTTAGTTGATTTCTTTACCTTTCATAATTTCAGAGCCAAAAACAAAGGCTGTGTAACACTGTGGGACTGTAACAGCACAAGAATTAAGTGAAGAAGGTATTAAACACGTTAGCAAGTAGGGCAGATAAAACTAGCCCACCCCTCCCAAATAAAAGACCAAGAAACAAAAAATGACAAGGCAAATGGAGAAAAGCATGTTTGTTACATAAATAAAATAATAAGAACATTATTTTTTATTTCCCTGGTCTTCCTTAAATTGAGCTCTGAAAAAAAAAAAAAAATTTAGGCTGGGTACAACTGCAATTTCTACTAAAAAAGTAGCTGAGAGATGAAATAAATCACTGTACAACTGAAGTTAATAACTCTCCAAAGCCCAAAGTTTTTCTAAAGATGTTAAAAATCAAACTCTTACAAGTTAGGAAACATGTATGATACATTATATGTTTGCTAATTAAAAAATAACAATAACCTCTTCTACATGCACTAATATAATCCTTATGTGAGGTTCAGTATTTATAATGCATCAACTGAAAGCAACCATCTTCAAGTCAGAATGAAATAGGTATGGGGAAAACAACTGCAGCTGTGAAAACTCCAAATCTTACTTGAACCACAGCATACAGGTAAATATTCCAGTTTTCGTGTATGTGTGAACTTGATGCTGTTTCACAGAGTGCAAATAAAAACATAGTTCAAAATAACGTTTGTGGACGTGGATTTGGACAGTAATTTGCATATTTATGCCTATATATGCACACATTTATGAATTAAACACCACAGCAATCAGCAGCTTTCTCCACAGGGAATAGCAAAGATCACAGTTTGCTGACTTTAGTCAGTTGAAAGAAATTAAAAATAATTACAAGAATTAATCTTACAACAGAAACATTATCAGTACAGTGAAATATTCATGGACTTAAAAGGGAAATATAAGTGCAATGAAACACAAACATACACACAGAACTATATATGCCTACATACATGTATATACACATGTAAAGCCAAAATTAGGGCCATTTAAGTTTAGGACCAAAGAAGTTGTATTCAGCCTGTATTTTCCTCAACATTATCAATTGAGTCATAAGAAATACATAATAGACGAAGGAAAAAACTGAAAAAGGAAGAAACTGAGTATTTCAGCCAACTACAGAACGAAAGTGACAAAACACAGCTTTCAAACCACTCTACAAGGAACTAAATGCACTCTCTGTACAGTGGGAAATGTTCATCTACTGAAGTTTTTATTTGAAAATAAAATTAGGCTCAACAATTTACCAATACTAGTGTAACACATCGCAATACCAGGGAATCATTGTTCACAAAGTAAAAGAAAAGAAACTGTCAAAAATATCTCCTCTGTTATGAAAATATTTATCTCCCCAACCTTTTGGGGAAATAAAGAGTTTTTAAAACTCCATGGAAATATCTTATTAGACCAAGTCACTGCAAGCGCTCATTGGCAGGCTCACAACACCATCATTAGTTTTTTGTTTTGGGGACCAGTGCATGGTGGTCAATTCTGTGTAAAATGAGGTGCTCAGACAGAAAGAGCAGAGAAAGAAACTTGTCTTTTCTCTCTACCTTTTTTCCTCCAAAGTCAAGATGAGGAAAAAGGAAGATGTCAGATACATGATTTTACATGTGCTGTTCTGACAGTTTTGGGCCCCTCACTGCAAGAAAGATATTGAGGCCCTGGAACGTGTTCAAAGAAGGGCAACAAAGCTGGTGAGGGGTCTGGAACACAGGCCATATGAGGAGAGGCTGAAGGAGCTGGGAATGTTCAGCCTGGAGAAGAGGAGGCTCAGGGGAGACCTTATTGCTCTCTATAACTTCCTGAAGGAAGGTTGTAGTGAGCTGGGGGTTGGCCTCTTCTCTCGTGTCATTAGTGATAGGACCAGGGGGAATGGTTTCAAGCTACGCCAGGGGAGATTCAGGCTGGACATGAGGAAGTATTACTTTTCAGAAAGGGTGGTCAGGCACTGGAATGGATGCCCAGGGAGGTGGTGGAGTCACCAAGCCTGGGGGTGTTCAAGGAAAGGCTGGATGTTGTGTTGAGGGACATGGTTTAGTAGGAGCTATTGGGAATAGGTGAACGGTTGGACTGGGTGATCTTTTAGGTCTTTTCCAACCTTAGTGATTGTATGATTCTATGACTGAAAGCTAGAAGTGTCTTCCACTGGTGGGGAAGACGTGTGGGGTTGGTGATGCCATGCCAACACCTCAGAGCTGCCAGCTAATGCTGCTGCCACAACTGACCTGTTAAGAGCTGATCATCATTTGGCTAAATCAAAGACTTTCTTTAACGACTGTGTGAGACTTCTATTGGATTATTTTTTTCCTAAGAAAATCCTTTTAACTTTGGATCATCACCTTAAGGATGGTCTTAAATGTTTGAGAACATTAAAAAAATCTTAAAAACTGTCTAAAACCCTGTGTTACGCAGTGCCTATGGTCACCATTAAAAATTAAAAATGCATGAATGGGTGGCAGATAACTACACTACGAAGTACAATAGGCTTGAAAATCTCAATTTAAGTGAGGCACAGACTTTGTGAGCTCTTACTATTCTGTCCGTAAAGGGAACTATTTCTAATGAAGAATGTTTCTGTTAAGAAATACAAACTAATACTAAATATATAAAATGAAATACATAATACAAAACCTGACACTAGTTACTGAACATACAACACACACACAGCTACTCTACCTGAGAGTATAGAGACTTACTCTGTAACAACAAATACACGAGAATAAGCTATTTTAAAAACTCTTTCACAGCAGAAATGTAATTAATATCAGGTACCATCTAGACTGTAGTTACTGTAAGGCACAGTTTCATGTTTGACTCAAGAAAATAGTATAAAATAACAGAATTCCTTAATGGAACTAGATAGCTCTAGTGCTCTGAACCCACACTTGGGCAGCTGTCACTACCAAAGGCAATAGTAATGCTGGAACCATTTTGTTAAGACGTTGTTGGAGGGGAAAAGGCAAAAATCAGAATCTGCAGGAGAAGGAGGCAAGGAAAAAAAAACCTGTGGAATTCTACCTATGGGAAATGGTGGAGAAGGTGGTGGGCTGGAGGGTTGCCTGTAAGGAGCCATTTACCAGTGAATAAATTTTCTTCTCCTATTTTCATCTAAATACTACTTGGTACCTTTTTGCTAATAAGTGAGAAAGAGTTCAAGCAGGAAATCTATTTTTCAATTTATTTCCTAATAAAAAAAAACAAAAACTGACAGTCATCCAAAATTTTTCAAAGTCAAGATGAAAAGAACATAAGGAAGTCTATTAAAAAAATACAAAACTTCAGGTTTGATCTGAGATAATGCATTAGAGATGGTAAAGTAGATAGGGTATAATCCTCTACAAAAACACTGTAATTCTTTTAAAAGCAGAAAATGTTAAATCTTTTTATTGTTTTCCTTTTTAAAGGTAATTATAATTTCTGTGATGTATGTAGAAAATATATTTCACTTTTAGACGCTTGCTGCAGTTCAAGGCATTGCATCCTCCTAGTAGCTTATCTTCCTAATACACACACCTTTCTCGATTCCCATTCTCAATACCTACAGATATTACAAACCCCATTCTATAATCTCCCCATTTTTTCTCCTTTATGTTCTGATGTCCCTCTCTTCAATTTTTTTGTTGGCTTCCTCCAGTTGTGAAGGACTTGCTTATTTATATCAATGGTTCCTCTACCCCACAATCCCACCAACAGCTCTGAATCAAGCCTATCTTCTAAATGCGTCACCATTTTAAATATTTCTGTATGAACCAAGATGCAAAATGTTATGACAATACCTAAGTATTTTCCCCAGTAATTTATAACTATGAAGTACAGCATTGGACTCTGTACTCACTATCTATAGTGAAATTGAATTACTCTTAATCTAAAATGTTGAGTTTCTTCATTGTTCTTCCGTCAGCCCCATGTTTCCTGACTAAGGGCAACGGAATTTTAAATGAAGACCTATTCAGAGCCAACACAATGCTTTCACTGCAAGTGAAAACACCTCAGTGATACCCTTATCTTTAGGGGATGGCATTAAAGAGGCTTGGAATAAGGATGCAGAAAGGCAAAACTTATCAACACAGCTATAGTTTGCTTTCTAAAAATTGTTGTGTTTTAATCTAAACAATTTAATTGATTTAGTTACAGTGAATTTAACTTAAGCCAGACACTTCGCTTTTTTTTTGCTTTTTTTTTTTTCCCCCAATTTCTGTTGTCTACTTTGTCCCTTCCTATGAACTTAGATAAAAGCTATGGAAGTAATTAACTTTACTAATACATGGTAATAAAATTAATATACATCATTTTCTGTTAAAAAAAAAAAAAAAAAAAATCAAAACTACACTACCTTCCTAGCTCTAATCTGTAAAAATATACATGGTATTTTATTTATAGATGAAGAAATATCACTGACAGCTATCATTGCTCTGGTTTTGTCCAATAGCCACTGTCATATAAAAAGCACTAGAAATAAGGCAATGAATTTCACATGACCATTTTAAGAACAGTCTAAGTGCAATAAGCACTGTTCATTGGGTATTTATATTACTGTTCACAGAAGTACGCAAACATGGCTTTGTATTTAGTTACAAATAAACATGTTAGCATACACAAATGCTGTTTAAAAATAGATCAATTAACATAAATTACATTGGAACAATAGTTTTACCTACTGGATCAACACAATTCTTAATTCAGAGTACTGATACAAGGCATTAGAAATAATCTATATATTGTTTATTGGAAATATTATGCTTTAGTAAAGGGATTGCTTTCATCCATTCAATCTAACACATAGAGCATTCATTGGTAAATAGAAATACTTACAGGAACAGTCATATAAAGTGTCTACATTTCTGTTCATTTTGTTAATTTGAAACGGGTTTATGTGGCACCTAAAATTAAAGACCTTAAAATGAACAATTCTGGTGGCACTCCTGAGTCTATGCAATACGATCACAATGTTACACAGGCTGACCTCAGCGGAACAACATCTATCAACAAACAAATGTTTTAGTGAATCGTATTTCATTGAATAAAGCCTGTAAATGTGACTCCAGTAAAGCTCCAATATCTTGCACACAACCAGAAATGCAAAGAGACATTTTCAAAAGCCGGGGCAAATGCTATGGATGACTTTCCCCGGCTTTCACCAGGCACTGCCATTAGAGTGCTTTAACTTCCATTAAGTTGTCACTTCCCCGTGCTGCCAACTTTTCAAGGGGGACAATTCGTTCTGACAGAACCACGGCCTGTCACATACACTAACAGTTCAGTAGAAATGAACAGGAAAACCCTCAAAGCTGATGGACTTAGTGGTGATTGGAGCTGGCATATATATTGCTTACACGTACAGAGCTGGGTAATTAATAATCTCTAACGTCCACCCAAAGTTCCTCATATTTTTTTGTGGAAATTTACTTCAAGGCATAGAAATGTAAACTACATGAAGTTGTTCCTTCATTGTTTTCTGAAGGTTTCAATTGTTTAAACAGCCTTCATTGCTCACAACTATTTTGTTACCACATCTAGTTCACACATTTTTAAAACACAAGAATTGCCGTATAGCCCCAGAGGAAGGACTCATCCTTCTAGCCCAGAGTTCTGAGCAATAGCAAGCACTTCAGGAAAGAACGTAAGTAACACTATGTGAAGCACAGCATTAGCCCTCAAAATGAGCTCCTATTTTCCTGCAGTCAGTGGCTTCCAAGCCTCCCTGAGTTGGAGCATGGACACAGACAGCTTGTACATAACAGTCATAGTTTGTTCCATGTCACACTAACCTAGCCCATCTGTAAGGTTTGCATTTATGGTCTATGTGAAAAACAATACTTTAGTTTTCTATTTTGACTGACAACATGCCTGGGTGCTAATTTCTTTGCAGTGAAAATACTTCTTCTCCTGAGAAAACATTCCTGATTGCATACATCATAGCTTCATTAGTCAAAATCAGAAGTCCTAACCTATTGAAGCTTTCATCCAATCAAAGCTGATTTACATTTCTTGTTCTTGTCACCTTCTCTCTCAGTATGTTCTCTTTATCTACCTACTGGACATATGGTGGCTAGAAATATATATATATGCATGCACCAAGACTTAAGCATCAAAATTTCCACAACATTCAAGTTCCTGATTGCAGAAATGATCACCAGTCTTCAACGTGTTCATTGCATTTTAAGTTACAGTGAGAAGACTTACTATTTATATTATATGAGTTATTATTTATATTTTATCCTCAGGGAGTTTCAACAAAGAAACTTCATACAATCTGGAGACAAATTAAATGAAACTTGCCATTTAACTAATACTCTGTCTTCGCAAAGACAGAAAAATGAAGCATTAAAGAGTAGATGATTTTCTAAAATAGAAGTCAGAGAGATAATTATACATAGAATTCTCACAAAAATATCTTTCTTTAACTTGAAGCAGACTCCTGTCCTATTCCTCTCTGTCTCATACCCCACACTCATCTTGTTTGCTGGGACTCATCTGGTCACCACTGCATTTTACAGACCTTCTAGAAGTTACTTTAGACAAAGGTAGCAGGGCCATTGCACATACATAGAGTGGCAGAGAGAAAGTACACGATTTCAAAAAAAGTATATAATTATTCAGAAACTTGGGAAGGAAAGACCAGTCAGTTGCTGATAGCAAGAGCCAGAGCTGTGATGGAACTACAGCCAGCTGGCTGAAGAGGGAGGCCAACAGTCATCAGATCAGCTGAGAACAGCCAGTGAGTCTCGGACACCACTACCACAGAGACACTTGGCCCATTAGCAAGGACAGAATGAGTGCATTAAATGCTCTGAAGGACATGAGCAGATGTACAACTATTAAAGGGAAGAGAAAGAAGTAAGTTAGATGGTAGAATAGAGAGCTCACTAACTTATGGGAGATTACAATAAAAACTGGGGACAGGAAAAGATTAGACAATGTAATAGGTATACGAGAATAAAAAGCAAGAATGATTAGAGATAAGCATATCTAAGAATGATTAAATATAGGTATATAGAAATAAGAGGGAAAAGACAAAAACAAAATAAGGGGTGCAGAGCTGAAGTACTAAAACTGTGAGCAATGGAAAATAAAATCAAAATATTGGTTTTATGTTTGAGATAAGACTGCCTACTTAATGAGGAAACTAAACAAATAGAAATGAATGCAATAAAAACATTTAGAGATGCATCTTCATTACTAGATAGGTGATTAGGTAGCAGAAATTCAGTCTTGCAGCAGAAGACTCAAGATTAGGGAGAAATAACTACCAAGTGGGGAGCGGTGTAATATTTTCCTATTAGTTACTTTATTTCCTGAACAAATACATTCAGAACTTCAAAGTTTATTTCTGAGTCTTGTGACATCTGATTTATCTTTTCTATAATTATATCTTTAAATCTTCCCTTCGGAAATAGTGGTTAACTAAGCACTCAGCAATACATGTTTCTTAATATAAAGTAGAGCAACTTAATCATAATTTAAGAAATTCTCATCTGTTTGTGTCTGCCTATGAATATTCTTAGTTGTACAGCTACTGAGATCTTCTGGTATTACCTCCATTTCCTTTCCTAACTGCACTTTTGGTATATTTTACAATTTCTTTAAAATGTTTCCTTTAGACAAATGAATGCATTCAAGGTTAACAAGACAGTCATACATCACAATTCTTGGCTATGTTTTTCGTGCACATCATAAAGTGACAGCTATATCTGACTAATCATAATGTGTGGGCTCAAGTAAAACATATGAAATGACAATGATCAAAATGCAAATAGTTTAGAATGGACATTTAATTACAAAAGACATTTTGTAGCTGATGCCATTGAAAAGTCAAGGTTGTGTTTGTTATTCCATATGTATGTGACCAAGGACTTCCTAGGTAAATAGTTCAGGCTTGAGATCAGTATCTATTATTTTTCCCCCAAGAAGCAGCCCTTAAAAATTTCGACTTGTTTTGAAAACTTTCCATCTTACTAAAAAGGTTCTTAGGACAATTCTCTTTAAAGAATTTTTTTTTTTTTTTTTTTTTTTAAAAAAAGAGTTTTGACCTGAACTGCTGCACGTTTCCAGAAAAACAGAATGCTTCACATAAATCACAGAATAACTTCATAATCTGTTTTCTTCCGTATTATTTTTAATACCAGGATTTGTGGGACAGGTGGGGAAAAAAAAAAATCAGGGCTGAGTGATGTCCTCTATTGCCAGATGGCTGGGCTATTCAGAACCTGAGTCAGAGGACAATTAGTCAAGTTTTCATTCTGAGTAAACAGCACGTATAGAAATATCCAGTGGAGAAACTGAATTCTGACAAACTTGGTGTAGTACCAAGCAAACCATTTCTCTTTTTTTTTTTTTCTACATTTATTCTGAAGTGCTTTTTGACTTCTTCAATGTGTCTAATAGCTATACTGAAAACCACTATTATTAACAAGCACCATTTTCATTCTCTGATAGCCCCCCTCCCCCAAAGAAATTAACTAAGCTCATCAGCTACCCTTAGTTGGCAATGTTTATCCAACATCCTTTCAGAGTTATTCAGCTCTATCTCGCAGCTCATTAAAAGGATCTCTATTTATTTGCTGTGTGTTACAGTTCTTAACTTCAGCACAACACACAAAAAGAAAGCCAATTTTACTTTTCCCTGTGGTGTTAATTGGTAGAGCATGCTGCCTGCCTCTTCATTAATTATGTCAACGTGTATGAAACTTTCATTTTCATGGCGGTATATTAACAAAGCTTTGGAATGAGGATGACAGAAACCCAGGAAATTTTGCATACAGCAAGTGGATAAAGAAGGCTACTAACGATCAGAATATGGCCTTTATTTCCAAAGATAAGCTTTTTTCCCTCCACGCCCCTTTCAGATACCACCTAAAGCAAGTACTTGCTGAAATAAACAAGATAACTTTGTTGCTGAAACTAAATAAACCTCTATAGAGCGCTCAGATAACAGACCTGGCAACTCCACAGAGTAACACGCAATAACAAGGGAAGGGCCTCCACTCCAGCCAACATAGTCTTACCCCTAAGATCATTTTGAGATAATTTCCAATCTCATCCCAACAACAGCATAGAAATCATTCAGTGCTGGCTAACCCACTGACTACTTTTTTTTTTTTTCCCTCTAATCTACCACGAGAAACAACAGCCACTGAGGACATGAAACTCCAGATGCCTTCTGCCTGTTCCCTCTTTACTAACCACAAAGTTCGGTAGAAGAGTGACACCTAGCTTTTGTCCCTCCTTTACTTATATTGTGTATGCGTTGCACTATTGCAAGCTGAAAAGATGCACAACCAAAAAACAAAGGTTTCCTTTCTAGGGAGGAAAAAAAATACTACTGAAAGAAAGCATATTTTAAGTGATTTTGACTTTGTTCATTCCTCCAGAGTGTTTACATCTACAGTAGAATTTTACAATATACAGTGGGCATGTAATTCTTCCTTAGAAAATTGAGCAACATTTATGAAGAGTTTCTTGATGTGAAGAGGTCAAAACACTACATTATTAATTTTAATGAAAGCACCACTTAATACTGAGCAGAACTAATTTAAATATGTTTACCTTTAAGAAGGAAGAAAATAGAAACACAAATAGAAAATGAGGGCAGACAGAAGTCACAGACACAGGTGCTGAGACCTCTTTTGAGTGCTAAAAAGGTTTACATTGCCAGTACCTATATTTGAAGGTTTAAAAATAAATAAACAAAAAAAAAAAACAACCAAAAAACTCCAGAATAACAAAACTGAACTAAATACCACAACTGTAGCTAAACAGAAGCATCTACTACTCCTGACAAACTACAGCATCTCTACCTTTCAATCCCTTTCCTTCTTTATGTCTCCGATTCCTATAAACAATACGGGTTGTCCTTAAACTACTTCTTCATAGCAAGATCAAGCAATAAAAAGAGAAAAAAAATGTATCGAATAAGGTTTCTACAGCACATCTAAAACAACAAAGAAATTAATCTGCATGTTTAAAGCACTCATCCTTAAAATGATTCCAGGCAGGACAACAGCAAGGATGGGTGGAAAAGGAGCACGCACCTTATGGTGAGTTCACAAATCTTGAACGTCTGTTCCCTGTTAAATCCTTATCCCACCTGTGACAAAAGCCTCACAGCTGTTAGACAACCAACCGTCCCCTCAGACAGGGAAGGAAGAACTGCAGGTGCCAAATACTCCTCCCTGTTTAACTCTGAATCCTGATAGGCTACTGAGTCTGAGAACATCTCTCTTTTGCACTTTGGTTTCTACATTCCTGCTGTTTTATTTGGATGTCAATTCCCTTAGGCTACAAGTTTGCTCATACAGTCTGCATCTATCTGCACACAGATATCATGGCCACAGTGGGAATCTCAATTCTGAAAAAGACTTGATCATAAAGACGATTCATATTTTGTTTTATATTTTACTTTATAAGTGAATTTAAAGGATTGTTTTGGTCTTGCATGCACTGGAATATATGCTTGTGGACATTTACTATATCCTTATGTTACTGAAAAAAAGACATGTATAGCTATGTAGGAATAGGTGTGCTATTTTGAGGTTGGTTTTTGTTTTTTAGGATGGTTTTGTTTTATTTAGTTGGGATAAAACATGAAGGAAAGAAGTGTAATTCTGTAGAACAGGGAAGGGTAGAAATGCAGCAACTGCGTGAGAATACTTACGTGCCAGCTGCTGAACATAAAACATTCTTCACTGAAGTATAAAATCTGACAGGGAAGTGTAGCTGCTGACAAAGAACATTTTATCTCGGTGACAAAGAATAATTTATCCATATGGAAGAGAAAAAATTATCCATCAGCTGCCTTTGGTATATTATCCTTCAGTTTTGATGAATTCTAGATGATATGAACATAAATCTATTTTTTAAAGGGTTTCCCTTCTTCTCTTTACACGTGCCTTCTATTGGATGTGTAATTCTTACCAAACTTGCACACGGTAATTCTAACCCTATCAAATTAACAAAAAAATAGTAAAATTTCAGAGAACTTTTACAGCTTTATTTCTTAATCCAAGTCCTTATTATTCCACTGCAGCAGTAACACAAGAACTGCACAGAATGTTCAAAGGGAATAGGTAACATGAAATGACACACGTGCTACATGAAGTCAACTAACTTCTAAGGAGTAATAGTAGCAAGAGCCTCAAATTAAGATCCGTTTTCAAAACTTGATGCTAAAATCGCTGCTGCTACCTACCACAGTTCGTAGGAGCAATGCATTTTGAGAAGGTGTCAGTTTTTCCAGAGTATTTCCTTTACACCTCAGTCTTGTTTCAGTTATAGAATGCTGCTGTATTCAATTGCCTTCCCAAGTTTAATTCCAGGCTCTTTGCCAAACTACATCCTGACTAATAACGTAGAAAGTGTTTTCATGACACATCGTTGTCATAGCTTTTGCAAAGTAACTGGAAGCGAGAAATAGTAAGAGTTGAATACATTTTAGTATAGGTTTAATGGCACCACGAGCAAAGAAACATGGTGTTCAAGAACATCTTTGCAGCCTAAGGGAGAAGATTACAACCAGACAGAAGGAAAAGAAGAACTGACTGCAGACAAAGTTTTTGGGCTCAGAGGAGTAAGTGGATCTGTCTAGTACTGAATAATCTGTTAAGTAAAAGGAGGAACGTAAGCACTAAAGAGCGAAAGGCTAACTAGGGGCCTTGAATTCATGAAGAAGAGAAGAGGGGTGATTTTGAGAGGACAGACGGGAAGAATTGAACTCAAGAATAAATTTGAGGTCAAGAGTTTATGAGTATGGGGGAAGTCAGTTAAAGCAGGATGCAAAAGGGGAAAAAAGAACAGAAGACATTGAGAGTGGGGAGTTAGTGATGCTGGGAGAGTCATTACCACGAGGAGAGAGAGATGGAGAGGTCAAATAGTGAAGAAGGGGAACCAGAAAATAAGTATAAATACACAATGACAAATTTGTTTTCTGTTAGGTTCTGTTATTTTGTGTATACAAACTTTTTGTGTGTGTTTCTCAGGACGTTTCTTAGCATATTTCTGAGAATGAAAGGAGAATTTACTTGAGTACAGAAGGACATACATAAAATTTATGCTTTCATAGAATGAATATATTGTGTTTTTGGAATGTCCTGTAGATCCATGGGAAATTCCTTACTCATTTCCAAAATGGAAAATGCTACACTGTCTAGTCTCCACCCAATCACAGATAAGAAATACTTATTAGACACTTCTGACATTTCTGCAAATGATATCATTTCTACTCAATAATGGACTAATAGCCCTGTTAAAATTTAAATTTCATTGCGCTTAAAAATGAATACTACAATTAAATTTTCTAATTGTTGCTGTTGTGTCAGCTCAAAACGACATCTGATTCTTCATATGAGAAGAAATTCTTGTAAGGGAAATAAGCCCTAATGATCCCAGTTCTATCTGACCAATTCCCTTTAATAGTCAAAGCAACAAAACAAAAGGAAGCCCTGGTTGCACTGTCTTATTTTTTCTGGCAAGGAAAGAGTATTTTTACAGTACTTATGGACTGTACACACTTCATTTGTGGCTCATGCTATGATTACAGCACTCCCACGTATATGAACGTGCCTATGAAAAGCATCAGTAAAAGAGCTCTACACATGGCATGTGATCCCAGCATATTGCAAAGTACGTTAGAAAGATTTCTGTGTCCTAACGATGATGAATTAGTACTTTAGTATCATTCTCTAAAATAATACACAATGAAGTAATACCAACATGATAACACCACCTGTGTTACCAGAGAATTCACACTCTGACAACCAGAACCAGCCACAGCTCTTCGCTCTGTCTCCAACATAGTGCTGTCTCTGCTCCTCTCACACACTCCTTAAAGTTCAGACAGCATCACTTGCACATCTTCTCCCCCTCAGCAGTACTAAGCATCAGCAGTACTCCCTCCTTCCAGCAACCACCACCAAGAAGCTGGACTAAAACCAGTCTGCAGAGCTTTTGTCGCTAGAGGCCCCACAAGCATAGCGGGTGAGGGAAGGACTTTGATTGAACTGAAGTGTGGATTTGGAGAGAAGAGAGCACGAGTTGCTCCTGGGAAATAATTCTGTATTCCAGAAAGGATGCCAAGGAGAAATAGCACCTACCACCCTACTGCACTTTTCAGAGCAAAAACTGGGCTCTGAGAACTACGTGCCCAGCCACATCTATTCTCAGTATGAGAACAATCAGAATCAGCATCAGCTGTGGTACTGGTATAGACTGGAAAGGACTCAAAGTCAGTTCTTATACACCATGTTGGCAAGCAGCAGGGTGAAATCTAACTCAGCACAAAGCTGCAGATCTGGTCACAAGGCTGAATGAAAGCAAAGTTATACATTCAGATATTGAGACCAGCACCATTCATGTACAAGTGCCTAAGCCATTTTCCTTCCTACAGATATGAAAAAGTTTAAACAGTGACAGATATTCCATTCAACACAAGCGAAAGAAAAACAGTACGTGGACATCAGCACTATAAACGAGTCTTACTCTAACGCATTTGAATTACTGTGCTGAGATTAGACATGGTGAGAACACCTTTCTCTCTCTCTCCTTACATCCACTCTCTATGCCTTCCAAATGATGTCTTCATTGGCAAGTAACTGGGATGTACCTGGCACTACCTGTTAAGCCCCCGCAGTTCTAAACCCCTACAGCAATACCTTGTATTTGGACATAAATGCATTCGCTAAAAGTCCTGCCTCCTTGTACTGTGCCATATCCCTTCTTCAGCTGTGATTGTAAGATTTTATTTTCAACTTGTCTTGAAAGAGAATGAAGCGCTCTGGATTTTGAGAAAGAGCCAACAGGAAATGCTAAATAAATAAAGACTGTCTGCAAATGTGCCTGGGGACTGAACAGTTCACACCTATGACACTGACTCTGCTCCCAAGTTAATATTCTGGTTCAGTTTCCAAGAACTTGTGTATCATCTTCTTGTTTCAACTGTTAGTTATAAATTAATACATCCTATTAAGTAACCAGACCTCTAAACAAGCTTCCTACCTTTTTCTTAGTTTCAAAATTGAAAGAAAGAGATGTAATACAGCAAATAATTGCCAACGTATTTGAGAAGAGATTGCTTTGAGTTACTTTTATTTATTCCAAAATGAGTTTATCAGTAGACAAAATCAAACAAGGATATCAAGCCACGAGGAAAGCACTTTTCATTTCAAGAGCACTTAACTGTCATTACTGTCCTCAATCTGAGTTAGCTGGATAAGCAAATAATAGAGCAATAAAACTGTGAGCTAGACAGATGATTCTCATCAATGCCTCTCTATTTCAGTTTCCAAGCTAAGCTATACCTACGACTTTCTGAACTTTTTGCAGATGTTCGGCAAGGGAGATTTCACTGCCTTTCTAAACAACAGTCTCGAGTTCTCAATTGCTCTTCCATTAGAGCTTTTCCTGCTGATGATCCTAAACTGACATTGAAGCAAACAACTGCATCACAAATACAATGAAAAAGTTATTTTTTTTATTTGCAGCTGCTTTTTATGTATATCAAGACATACATATCAAGCCTTTATTCAGGTTTCTCTTTCCCAGCTCTTCCGTGTCTGCTCCCTTCCAGAGCCCTTCTGCTTCAATACTACTCTCCTCAGTACTTCTACTGTCAAAGTCACATTTTTCTTGAAGCAGTGTTCCCAGAACACTGCCTTGCAGCTGAAACTTTACAAACGCCAATTCTTTCAAGAGCATTATTTTCAGAGGCCTTAGTTGTTGTCCTAAAACAGCATTTTGCAAAGTATTTCCCAAAACATTCATTCACCTTGACAGAAAGCTATTTACAGCTACTCTACTCCTTGGGTATGATATTCTGTGAGGCTTTTTGGTTGTTTTGTTTGTTTATTTTTAACAAGATATCTTTTATCCATGTGCAATAGATTTACCTAAGCTATATTTCCCGAGAATGAATGCTGCACTTGCTCATTGGACCTTGCAAGGCAGAAACTTGCTACTGAAATTCTGCTGTGCTGACTTCTAAAAGGCATATCTAAGGTCACTGCACCAAATCCAAACCAGATTTGAAACGATCCAAAATGGAATTCAGACCAGTGGAATGCCACACTTCACCTAGTACGCCCTCCCATTAGAATAGAGAAACAAACCAGTTACACACACCTTTCACAGCACATTTCAAAATGAGACTTGGTGAGTAGCAGGGTGGGAGGGGAGTGTGAGACTGTGCTTATCCCACCAAGTTCATTTTCACCCCATAATCACTTTAACAAAATAAAAACTGTCCTGTGATTGCAACTCCCTAAATGACAGCATTTTTTTACATGCAGAAACAAAGCTAAACGTTTCAAATCTTTGGGTTTTGTTCAAAATATTACCTCACATTGTTCAAGAAAGGAAATCATTGAAATGTTCTTTAGAAATAAAGTTCATAGGAGAAAAATGCAGAGTACAGCCTACTGGAAAAGCCCATCGCTGCAAAATTCCCCACTCGTGTTGCTAACAGCAATACAAAAAGAAAAAAAGAGTTAAAAATTTTAAATACCAGTCACAGCTTAAGACAAATTCTGTATTTCTTAACATATGAATTAGTGTCTTCCCATATTTTTTTCTTACATTATATATTTGTTCCTTAAGAATTCTCCATCTATCTCCAAGAAGCTTGTTATCGAAAGGCATAGTATAAAGTAGGTTTCTGCACTTCTGCCTTTCCTTCCCAAGCACCTTGTAACTTTTATCATTCTGATGTGGCTACAGGAACACCCCGGTACTAACCTTCTGTAAGGAAGTATTAGGGACGAAGAGAACAAACCAGCAAAGAGAAACTATGAGAAACACAGCTGTGCAACCATGAAGAGGCAAAACTGCATGCATTTAGAAGTACTTAACTCCTCCAGAGGTGGTTAGGAGAGAACAAGGGGAGTATGGCCAGGCTATTAAAATAAAAGCACTGTTTGATTTTTGATAGATACTTTATTAAGTAGATGATAGACATTAAAGAAAAGGTAATAAAGAAGTTGGGAAGAAAATTAAATAGTAATGCTCTCACTGATTAAGCAGATTGTATCACTCTGATGTGGTCACATTAGACACCGTTACCATCTACCCTAAAGCACATACACATCTGCATGTCATTTCCACAAAGCCTCTGAAAAGAGGGATGAAACATGAGATTAGGATGAGCCACAGCAGGATGGACTGGCCCCCAAAGGCCATCAAACTGTGTGAGCTACCAGCGAAGCGGAGCAATAGCAAGAAGAAATGAACTACTATTACCTGTCGAGATGATTTCTCCAAACACCCTAAAATGAATTTCCATTTCTTCCCGATAAGCTTATTTTTAAATTTATAAATACTGACTTGCAAAACTAGTTTTGCCTTTCACCCAATGTATTCCGCTGTGCTGAAGTGTACTATTAAGTGTTTTCTAAGACATTTTCTTTCTGTCAGAAGCCTTAGAATTCACTTATTGAAAAGCATGCAGGAACTGCAGTGGGCATGTGCTTGTCACTCTCAGCAAATCCTTGTTCAGTGGAAGACATGATTGGAGATCACTTTTGAAGGCTTATCTAAGTGAGGGATAAGGCAGCATTCACAGTGCTTCATCTCAAACACAATATGGTCAGTAACAAAGTACGTTAACATATGATTGACAGAGAGATGTTCAATTCCCTGCTTTTTACCTAAGTCATTTCTACCATTTGCCCCTCCAAGCATAAGTTATTTCTTTCCGGTCTTTCAAAATGGGAAAGTCCCATTGTAAAGATGTTTAAGTTCAGCTTTAAATAAAATGACTACTAAAATAATTTCTTCACATAAGAAAGCAATGGCACATTTCACATATCTGCCACATAGTATTTTGAAAAGATAAAATAAAGCAACTTCAACAGTTCAGTGCATTATTAGCAAGCTCATTTTTAACAAGCTTGACTAAACCTCTCTTCCAAGAGCACCATTCTACTAGCACAGAACTGTAAATACATAGCATGGTGAATTACCCTGAAAGGAGACAAATTAGTATTTACTCCAATTTACTGAATATTTTATTGAGTCTAAAAGGTCCACCCACTTCAAACACTCCATAACAATCTCAGAATAAGCTTAACAGCAAATGTTCTGATGTCAAGCCACAGCCACCACCATTTTAAAGTGTTACCATGACAACTGGTAGTGACTTAAGGCTGTGCAACACATAGCTCAGCTCTGATGCCCAGCTCGCTGCTCATCCCATGCAAAACATTCATTTTCATTAACAGAAACCCTTAGAGCTTGGAACAGATTTCAACGCAGTCCCACAAAATAGGCCCAACAGCTCAGAAGTATATCACAAAGTTCTGTTGTACTGCCTCAGTTGAGCTATGGCTTCAGCACTGCTTGGCTCATCAGGCATACAGATCATAAAGCAACTATTCCATGAACAGTCCCTGATTTTTGGACTTCTTACCACAGTGTAATCTCTAACTTGCTTTAATTAACATCACAATTACTGCATATGCGTATTTCATTCTGTTTTAGCTATCTTCATATTTTATCTTCAAGACATGAAATCTCATTTTAGGTACTGCTCTAAAGGCAGGCATCCTTGCATAGCTCATATCCATATAGGTTTCTAAATACCCCTGAATGTACTTCAAACCTGTACCATAGTCAGTAACAGAGTAACTTGCTTGAGAATGTTTTGACTATGGGAAAGTAAAACAGCTTAAAAAAACATATCTTCCAGAGGGGGGAAAAAAAGAAAAAAAAAAAAAGAAGAAAAAAAAAAAAGAAAAAAGTTGCAGTTAAAAAGAGTTATTCACTGTCCTTCCCATGAAAATGGAAATAACAACATGTAAATGCTAGAATTAGCTTGAACTCCCTATAAATTCTAATAGCATACTACAAACACAAATGCTTACCTTTTGGTAAATCACACTGCTACAAATTGTAAATCTCAGCCTATAAGCATCTTACAAACCCTTGGTTTTTAAGTGCCTTTGTTCAGGAACAGTTACTCTGAAATCTTCCCCCCTAATAAAGCACAGCAACGCACCAATTTGGTACAAAGCTTGTTTTGTAGACTTTTCAAATCCTATCTCAAGAAGAAGGTGGAGAAGTTTCTTATGAAATTACCAATTTTTGCAGATGACCTTTAATACTCTGAAGCCTTGAAAACAGTAATAGTTTGCAAGGTGGCAGGCAAGTGAGGTGACAATATTTAAACCCTTAAGCAAGTGCCATAAAAAGCACTGACTTCTGCATCTCTTATGCATTCCACATTATTTTGTCTACTGTTGAGCAATGTCTGATATTATTTTTAACAAATTACCACCAGACTCCTTAAACGACAGAAGAAGAGAACCTTTAAATGCTCAGTGATTCCTGAATTATTAAAGATAAAAGGGTACTTTGGTATATTTATTATCATATTGAAGGAAATCATCATCATTGATGTCTGGATTAAGCTCTTATCTTTTTAAAAGGCCCCTTTAATGCTGAGGTGAACTTAAAGATGCATTGCTACAGACCTCCAGAAATGAGGTTTTGGTGGTGGGGCTTTTTTTTTCCCCTACGTTTTCATGTTATTAAATGTAATTTTACAAATTCACTGTGCAACATATGAATAAAAGAAAGAAAAAGTAGTACTTCAATGAAAAGCATGAGATGTTACATTTCTCAAATATATGATTTCTTACTTAAATGAAAAATAAGCATATAAAACTCACAAGTGCAAGAAGGAAAATTAACCAAATACTGTAGTTTATTTTACCACACAAAAGAACTGTTGGCAGTTCTTCAGCCAGTCATCACCCTTGTAGTTCCATTAGCGTAAACACAATAACACTGAACTATCCTCGCCTGCAAGACATGCTAAAAGTTATCAAGTTCTTCAGTTACGCATCGAGTACCTGACTTGCTTTGCAGACACCATACATTGTCAACCTTCTACACTAAGAAGTTATCAACAAAAGTTCATAAACCACATAACCTAGTGAAATACACAGAAAGAAACTCATGGTCATTTCTTTGTGTTTGTACAATGAAGACTATGCACCTAATTTTTGCATAACATTCTTCGAAACCCCATGGCAAAGAACAAATTCTTCTGATGCCTCTTCTATATTATGCCTCTGATTAGTAAATTATGTACTTCCTTGAAAGCTTACCAACTAAGTAATCGTTAGCCTTCTGCAGTGACCTCACCCACATTCTCTTGTGGACGTGAAGTCTGCTTTCATTATAGCTTAGTCTTTACCATGCAGATAACCATGTTCATAAGTGACAGCATTACACATACAGTAAATAACAGTAAAGTGGGAGAGATGGTTTAAAAGAAGTAGTTCATTACTTTCTTTTGCCCAACACATCTTAGTTTGTGCTAGGCACAAAATACATTAAATTATAGCAAGAAAAGAGCAAAAGTCAAGACAAGAGACTTAGCAGTTCTCTTAAGTCCTCTTAGATATTTCTCCCCAGCTATAATGATCCTGCCAACCTCACCCCATCACCCCACATGACAGTCTTCATGGCGAGGCAACAAAGCAGACTGGGCACCTGCTGTAAACCAAAGGCCAGACAGCATGCTGTAGTTCACATCCCCATGCAAAACCAATATCTCCTGAATACTGATCTCTAGGTGCAAGTTGTCTGTTCAGAGCAGATGCTGTCATCTGTCATTTCTAGGAGCATGCCAAGGCCTAAGAGCAACTACTGATTGGCTTAGTAAAAAAAAGCATGTGGCAATATGCACAACTATTGGTTCTAGCTTGCTTTATTAACTATGAGGGCTGCCCCAAAAGAACACCTCCTATTTTATGATGTTGGTCCGTGACATCAAAGGCAGATATTGATAAGAAGGCACTAGAGGTTGAACCTTCCCAACAATATTCCATTACATTTTTTTGCCCTGTGACAGATGGCAGCAGAGGGGCACTCTGACAGAATGGCATTTGCACAGAAGTGCGTATAAAGCAAAGGTGCGGAACAGAGTTCCTCCGTGCACAAAAAAACTGCACTTCTCAACATTCATTAATGCTTACTGAATGTAGATATAGAAATAGAGACCAAAGAGAGGATGCGAGCACAGTGAGGCAGTGGGGGGGGGGTGTTTCAGCAATGACAACAGTGATGTGAAAGACGAGTCACATCATGGGTTTAGTGGGCCTTGAGGTGATGAGCTGACAGTTGGACTAGGTGATTTTAGAAGTCTTTTCCAAACTTTATGTCTCTATGTTTCATCACACCACAAAATGACTAGTGTCTCAATCAGCTAATCTGTGTAAATTGGTTGATTACAACCAGGGAGTTGTGTACAGAGTTGAATATTAGCTTCAAAGGATTGGAAATGATCGTGACTGTGTTGGAATATCACAGTTTGTACCAGATGGGTCCCAGGAGCAGTCACAGAATTGTAAAGATCATCATATGAAAGTTTACCACAACTTATTGAACCAAATAGGGCTGAAGATGAAAGTTACTTGAATTGCATTTTTACCAGTGATGAGATGTGGCATCACAGCTATGAGAGAGTCAAAACAACAGCCCAGGGAATGGTGACATGCAAATTCCTCATCAAAGAAAGAAGTCGAGACACAGCCCACAGCAAGTGATGCACACTGTCTTTTGGGGTAGGAAAGGTGTGATCCTTCTGGATTTCCTGGAACCCAGATAAAACATTAACCCTAACCACTACATCATGACGCCTACTAGGCTCGCGTCTCAAAACTTGAGTCAAGTCAGACTTCCCCTTGCAAAATAATAATGCCAGGCCCCATACCTGCTCGAAGACCATGAAGGCACATGGTCAACCTCGGCTGGACCGTTCTACCACACCTACCGTATAGTCCAGATTTTGTGCTGACTTCTGATTGGGCTAACGAAAGATGGACTGCATGAGCAACATTTTCCTAGCAATAACACTGTCTGTCATAGCAGCTGTGAAACCTGTGATCACCTCCACTGGTATAAACTTTTACAAGTGCAGCATGCAGGCTCTCGTGCATCACCGGCAAAAGCGCATAGCTAGCGGTAAAAAAACACCATAGCTATGTTGAAAAACAGGGTTTTGTCGCTAAGAATTTACTCTGTCAAATTGTGCTGTTGTGCTCTCTGTATCTGCTGTAGTTTCCAGGGAGGCATTGCTTTTGGAACCATTTATATAGTATTGGTGCAAGACATCTAATTTGCCTTTCATCAACCATTTAAAGAAAAAGCAAAGGGGATTTTTGGTGTGGCTTTTTATATAGCTACTACACAGCCAAACAGTATGTTTCAGCTTTTTTGTGCAGTATACTCTAGTTCATTAAAATATCAGCTTCAATGGCACACAGAACATAAACAGCTCCCTAGAGATGGTTAGGATTTGGAAGGGTCTATGAACAATACTAATTTGATGAGTAGGTTTGCAAGTACAGACAGACCACAAACTCAATAGCTACATGCAATTGAAAAAGAACTAGCCTGTGAAAGTAAATGGAAAGTAAATCAATGAATTTAAGAAAAATAAGCAAGTAATCTTAAAATTATATACTTCAAAGAGATTCTAAGACAAGGTCTGATTAAGTTCCCTGCTTTAGTCAAAGAACTCTACAAAACAGTCTTATTTTGATAAAAATGAAAGTTTCTTTCATAAAATTATGAAAAACTCAGTACCACATCCCTAAGCTGACACTTAAAAAGCGAATGAGAAAAATAGGAAGTAAAAGCATTCTTTAAGGTGAAAAGCTTTTACGTGCACTGTTTCTTTTTTGCACCATAGTAACAGCTACAATACATTTTTGCAGATATATTAGGCGCAGTCAACTCAGATATTACCAAGTTCAGACTTTGATTTCTCAGCTATTTCTACATGCACCAAGATTCCCAAGTGGGAGATGGTCAAAAAGATCCCAACAGCAGCAGAATTTCTCTATGAGCCATTCTGTGAAGTTTCTTCATTGATGAAAGAAGTCAGGATCAACAAAAGAACGACCAACTTATTTTTCCACAGATCTACCAACAGGTTTTTTGTTTTTTTTTTTTTTTTTTAAATGGACAGTAAGCCATTTAAGCAGCAAGAAGGCTGCAAGGAAAGCTCCTTGGCACCTACACAATTCTTTCTGGTGAGAAAGATGACGCATCAGAATACCTATCTGATAGATCATGCGAAGTCTCCAAATAAGCTCTCCCCTCCCATGATTTTTTTTCTGCAGGAGATGATGATCAGGCCATATGTTACTATGACAGAACCAATATTTCATAACTGAAGCACATACAGCTTCTGCATTAGTATTTACTCAAAATCAGGCAATTTTTAATAAAATGCAAAATGTACTTCAATGTCTACATCCCACAAAATCCAAGGCTGAGGCACTGCCCCCAAAAGCATCTCTACATTCAATTACTTTTGTAAACACATCTCTTTTTATTATTTTTAGGTTTTAAGAGACAACTAAATACTCTATTTAATAGTTAGCATGCACCCTACCAAAGGGAACGCAAACTATAATGATATGCCTAGCTTAAAAGCAAATCTAATCTACTTGCTTATTAAATTTAAATGTGTTTAAGGCTGATACGGTTTAAAAATGATATGTAAAATAACAGCTTCCATGGCTATAAATGTCAAATCTAAAAATTATATGCAATATAACATACAAAATAAATGCTGCTTCATCTTTACATTTCAGTGTGCTCAATTCATTAAATGAGGTATTACAAGCTATGAGAAAATTTTACAACTCCTGAGACATAATTCGTCACAGTGTATTACAATGCAACAAGGAAATACTTTAGAGGTTTTGTCATCAATGGATTAAAATTCTTATTAGAAAGAAGATGGGGAGAAGTAGCTTTCTGATGTACCATAACCAAAATGACTCATCACAGCATATACTAAGCACCTACACAATCCTTTTTCATGACAGTTTTTGCATAAAATGTTTTTGTTTCATTTTGTTTTCCCTTCAGAAATAACAAGGAAAAGAAAAAAATATATTTTAATGCAACAAGACTTCACGTAAAGCATCTTGCAGGTCACAAAGCATCCTTCCCAGCCCAAATATTCTCAGCAGGTCTGAGGTTTGTTTTTTCCTTTCCTTTTGCTTTTTCACTGCAGGGATGGTAATTTGACTTACCATGTTTTCCAAATATAACATATGACAACAGTTAAACACCAGTGGTTGGAAAGAAACTAAGAACCGTGACACCAAGAAGAGTATATGTATGCTGCCCATCCAAGGCACCACCAAAAAGCCCCTGCACAGTTTATAGAGAGCAAAACAGAACTTCATCATGAAGAAAGCTGTAGATAGTTCTCTATCCTGAATCTATGCAATTAATTATTCCAGAAAATATTCATAAAAGCTAATATCAGCAAGCTGCTCATTTTAACCCTCTAACCAGCTGAAGAGGACATGATGCAGATCACCCGAACCAGGCTCTTTCTCTGAATTGCCTCCTGAAGGTAGACCTCTTTTCCTTAATGATTATAGAGGGAATGCCAGCAGTTTGTTTCACGAAAATCACTCACACTCCAGCCTTCATCACTCCAATTGCTTCGTTTCCAAATGAGAGGCCCCTAACAGACGCACTGATTGCAACTTTGTTAGCTACCAGCCCTTCAAATTTATCTTCTTTGTCTACGTGAAGTTGAAGGAAGTTATAAAATTATCATAATCTTGAAGATTGCTGAGAAAATCGTGCAATAAGTGAATTGCCACTACAAACAAATAAAAACAAGCTATAGTTCAAGCTGTTTGTATAACTCCTAATTAGTTTTCCCAAGCTTTTGTATGTGCTTTCTACTCAAGAGTCCAAAAAGTCTTCACTGCAGAAGACTATTATCAACATCTAAAATGCTAGTATATGTTCAGACTTGCTATTTGTAATTAAATCCTGGTTGAAAACCATTCAGGCTGAGATCTTTTTGTAAGACGGCAAGAAAACAGTAGTTTTCTTACGTGAACCTTTAGAGCAGCTGAAAATGGAAATGGCAGTTATTTTATTCACCTGTAAAACACAAGTAATATTCATTTTTATGACAAATTATTTTAAGTCTCATTAATATTCCTAAAATACGTACCTGCCTCTTACTTTATCACTACTCCAACCTGTCTAACGCTTAAGCATTTGTCTCTCTCTGACATATAATTTTGATATCATGTAACAGAAAAACACACACTGCCCTGTATGTTTTCAAGGTGCAATAAAATCTGGCAATATTTTTGCAGGTCAGTGTCCAGCCATGAAATTTCTGCTCTCACAAAACCATCCATATTACCAAGGGAATTATTAGGTGGCTGTATCTTTCCAGGCACTCAGAGCAAGATAACCCTAATCTAGTCTTATCACTTGCACACAAAAGCATTGGATCCAATAGGCTTCCATGTAATCCATCTCTGTCAACCGCATTAAGGAAATTACCTGTCAGAAACATCACAGCCAAGATTCTGTGATTAAATGCTAACTTAGAAGTGCTCAAGGGTATAGTTAAAAAAAACTGCATTAAATTGCTTTCATTTTACTCTTCCTTATGATAAGTTCGTGTCCACAAACATTTGAATATAAGGAATTAAATAATTTATGAAGCAACTATTGCATTCTGAAAGGACACAAAAATTTTCATTTGTTGAAAGATTTAAAATTTGTCATAATTCCATTAAGTGCACATATTCAGATATTTGCTTCGGAAAAAAACAAACAAACAAACCACAACAAAACCAAAAAGAAAAACAAAGAAAATACTTTCAAAATTTGTAAAGAACAAAAAAAAAACAACAACAGAGATAAGGCTCATCTTCTCTTCCTCTCACTCTTCCCCTTTCTCAGCCTTTCTCCTCCATCCCCCAATTTTTTCCCCATCCAGGAACAGAAATTGGTGAATAAGATATATTTATAAACTTAACCATGTAAAAGTTATATTTGCATGACTAATGTTACTGCCTTATAGCTCAAACCACTCAGGCCCAGTCCCTGCTCTATCAAAAACTTAAGTATTTTTCTTAGGTATCTTTCAACAAAGTGGACAGAACAACCACATAAATGTGTGATTTGAACATAAAACAATAAAATATACTGGCTATACCCCAAAGAAAATACCAGAGCTGTACTCACAGAGGAGTAATAAGTAATAGAAAAAGATCACAAGCAAAAAAAAAAACAAAAACAATACAACAACTGGGCCCAAGATTCTACAGCTCAACAGGTTCGAAGATCCATACTGAGGAATCCTGTATTCTAAAAGATTCTGCTTATTCTAATATCAAATAATGCTGAAAAAAGACATTGTTAATATTTACTAATACAGTACAAGGGGGACATGGACATACTAGAGTGAGCTCGGTGTCAGTAAGATTATGAATGGACTGAAGCACATCTCCTTTGAGGACAGGCTGATAGAGCTAAGACTGATCATCCTGGGGAACAGGAAGCTAAGGGAGGATGTCATCAGCGTCCATCAAGACCTGAAGGGAGATGCAAAGAGGACACAGCCAGGCTCCTCGCAGCACTGCCCAGTGCCAGGAGCAGAGGCACTGGGCACAACCCGGAGCACAGCAGCTCCCTCTGCTCGTCAGGCAGCACTGCTGTGCTGCGTGGTGCCGGAGCCCTGGCACAGGCTGCCCAGAGGCTGCGGGGTCTCCTCCTTGCAGCTCTCCCAAATCCACCTGCCCATGGAGCTGGGCCCCGCTCTGGGTGACTTCTGCTGGACCAGAGGGATCCTAAGATGCCTCCAACCTCAGTCATCCTGTGATTCTGTGACTGTGTGAACCCATTTCTCTGACTTATCAAAGTCTCACCAAATATGAGACCTCTGGTACATATACTGCTTCCTCCAATTTGCTATCATCCACAAAGTTCCTGAGAGTGCATCTGCTCCATTAACCAGATTGTTATTAAACACAATTGCCCTCAGTATCAAAACCTGTGATATACATCCTACAATGAGACACTAAGTGAACTCTGAACCACTGATCACAGCTATTTAAACCTAGTAGTAAAGCTAGTTTTTCTGTCTACTTCTCATCCATCATTCCATATTTCACTAGTGTGGCTGTATGAATAGTTGAGTACAATATAAAAAAGGCCTTAATAAAAATCAAGGAAATCAACAATCAACTATTCTTCCCTCCTCTTCCTGATACAGACATTCTCCTAATGAACCTTCCTCTGGGCAACAGTGCTCAAAAATGGTAGATTTGAAGCATAAACACAAAAGAAAAATTGAATTTTTTCAACCCAGCGAGAACATTTAATGTTTATTTAACATTACTGGAAGCTTAAGAACTCCAAATTAAAAATTAAACACTACAATGAAAATGTTTCCCTGAAGTGACAAATTGGAGGTAATTTCTTTTCTTTCTTTTTTTAAAACAGATTACTAACTGACAGTCAATAATGCTAGCTGTAATGCTACACTCCTAACAAAAGTTAATGCATTTGCTTAGCTTGAAGACTGATCACGGAATTTACAACTATTTTTAATCTCAGTTAAAGTACCCAGTAATAGAATTCAAAGTGTGAATCCAAAAAAACCCTGAAAATATGTTTTGACACCTTCATTTGTTGTTTTTATAAAATAGCTATTGAACAAATGCAGCTGATTAAGTCAGGGAATTATTGTTTTCACACAACGTTTACAGCTCAGAATATATCATCAGAAACTGAAATCAGAGACAAAACAATTTTGAACCTTGCACATTAATTATGTATAGGATGAAAGAAACAGTCATAAAAAAATAAAAGCGGACCCATGCTCCATGTGGCACTTTTATTAGTTAGTTTATCATCCACCATATGTGCTGACAAGGAAAATTATAATAGTCTACCACTTCTAACTACAAAAGAAGACTATGAATTATTATTTATAGTCTTATTAACCAAGTTAGTAAACTCAACACAACTGGGTGGTGATCACAGCGAATCAAACTCTGTGTTCAACAAGCATGTTGAACAAAACAGTACTTTCAAGGTATGGACAAAATACAGCGTAATGGCAAATTTGCATTTTGAACCACATATAACTGACAGATTATACTCAAAGTGAGCTGGATAACTATTTTTTCTTGTTAGACCATTGTATAAAGCATGATTCTTTCTTGGAACAATGATCATCGAATCATAGAATCACCAAGGTTGGAAAAGACCTAAAAGATCACCCAGTCCAACCGTTCACCTATTCCCAATAGCTCCCCTAAACCATGTCCCTCAACACAACATCCAGCCTTTCCTTGAACACCTCCAGGGTCAGTGACTCCACCACCTCCCTTGGCAGTCCATTCCAGTGCCTGACCACCCTTTCTGAAAAGTAACACTTCCTAATGATCAGATCAAGAAGCACAGAAAAGAGACTAACAAAAATATTAAGGAGCCAGTAAAGTAACAGTGACTATTGTCACCACCCACAGCCATCTGCAATAAATAATGAGAACTTGAGTGACTCAACAAATGCAACAGAATGGAACAGCAGCAGAAGTAAATACTCCAGGAGTTCCCGATTCTCATCTATGCATACTGGCTCCACTCAACTATTTTGCCTTTGGTGCTGTGCTTCTACGTCAGACAGAGCTTAAAGCAAAGAGATGGGAGGGTGAAAGTCAGGTTTTCTTTCACTCATTGTCCACCAAGATAACAAAATCAGAATCATGCATAGGTTACATGAAAGACACAAATTTGGAGAGAGTTACAATGTGATGTTTTCTATAGATTAAGGTTGAAGCAATTAGACGGTACCAACTGCTCATGAAAGATGTTACCTCTTCCACTCATGTTCAAAACTATATGTTTTGAATGTATGTAATGCACTGCTTGGTACACACTTGCATTTAGAGCTGCTGACTTTAGTATACTTATGCTAAAAAAAAAAAAAAAAATGCACATCTTATTGTTTTTATACACGCTGTTTATATACCATGCTTACTCATCTTCGTATCCAAAAAATGCAGGAGAGAAATAAGTAGTAATGATCAACACCTGTCACTCCTATTCTCCTAGCCATTCTTCACCTCACTCCACAGTAAAATTTGAGTATGAAGGAAGCGAACTTGGGCAAAAAACAGAGCAGAGAATCTCAGGGAAATATGCTTCTGTAAACCTCACATTGTGCAATACACATGAAAAATAATTCTATCACTAGAACTGTTAAATAACCATATTGGATTTGCAAAACAAGGTGCATTTTCTAATTTCACTGAGAGCTTTTTAGAAATTAGCATTCAGTTGCTTTAATATATTTTGCGTAAAATATTACAAAATTTATTTGATACAAAAAGATAATTCCTTTCTACAAGGTATAAAGTTAAAACGCACAGCATTTTACATGACTCAGTGAACAAACTGACATTCAGAGCTAATGAAATAGCTAAGCACCACTTTCTTAGTCAATTCTGCCACCTAGCTCATCCTGTGAAAGCTAGCCCTACTATATTCTACTTCTAAAACTCAATTTTGATCATATTTAGAATTTAAATTCACAAATAACCCACCCAGAATGCCTAAATCACTTCATTAAACACAGGTAACACGGCATATTAAAAGGAGGAGTCATTTACACCAGAGGTATTAAAGGAAAGTTGCCGTGCATACAAAAATCTGTCACTTAAATGAACTTTAATTCTGATTGATTCAACATACAGCAAACCATTTTGCTTCATTTAATCCCTTAACCACAGAAAATGATTTTAAATTTTCCAGGGGATTTTAATTTTCTTTTCTTTCACACTTAAAAGAAGTCCTTTATCCCCCATAAACTGAAACGCATAATGCTGTTCCTTGGATGGTAACATTTTCAGTTCTTTACCAAATATAAAACTATTCCTCTCCTTGTCAATGACTTAAGTATCTCAGAGATGCCTTAGCACCTCCAATACTCAGCACTATTTTAATCATAAGATGCCAAATTGCTGCTCTGGAAAGCTTTATGATCTTATCTCAGTAACAAATTCACATGGTCTATAGAGATTGTTTTCTCCATGTTCTATGCTCTTGGATTTCTTTAATTCTTGTGCGATTCATAGCACCTATGCCAAGAAGGTGATCTAGCTCACCTGGCCCCACTTACGTGGCATGTAAAAACACCACAAGAAGAAACAAGTTGTCATTACCTTCGATGCTTTTGTATTCATGTTGCTTTTAGTAAGCAGCATCTTTCCTTGCTGCTAAGCAATGTTAAGTATCTTGCTGGAAAATGCTAAAGTGTCCACAGTGTAAGTGCTTCCTTTAACAAGCAGATCCAGCACAGGGATAACCATTTTCTGTTAGCCTTTCCCAGAAATTGCAGCAGTGAATTTAAAGATAGATACCAGCTAGAGAAAAATACTTTATCTCTGCAGCATAGCATCAAAACTTTTTAAAATACTACTCATTATTATTAAGTACTTATGAAAGAGTAATGACACAAAGTCAAGTATTGCTCCTATAATCTCAGTTCCCAATCTTTACAATTCTAGAATTAATAAAGTGAACAATTTTTACACAGAAGCAAAACTCCAAAGAAGTTCCTTGGAGAATACTAAAAATTCAAAGTTTAACACATGAAGGTGAGGTAGAAAAAAGGATTTTTTCTCTCTCTCTCTAGTAAATGTCACACTCCTCATTCTACTTTGGTAACTTACATCTCCCTCCACTTGCTTACTCCAACTTGAAGTAAGAAGTTGGGGATAGCATGCACCTTGGGCAGACAGTTTTTCTGTGCAAAGTATTCATTCTTAGAGCAGAGATCCAAGGAAAACCAGAATATTTTCTACTCCTTCATTCATCTTCTCATTTCTGTACATTTTCCCCCTGAAGTTCTTGGTTTTACAGTATTTTCCTTTCTTAAATCTGGCAGGCCCTTCATCTTCTGCTCCCTGCTTTCCTTCCCATTCTGTCTATTCTTTCCCCTCTTCTTTCAAAGTGCCATGTAACTGTTCTCCCCAGACTACACCTTTCTCAACTCAATCACTTCCTTATTCTCTTGTCATTCCAAGAAAGATTGTTTTAAATGCTCCCTCAACCTTTGCTTCTTTCCAGACAAGCTGACAATAAATCTGAAGACTTAGATCTAAACCTGCTTCATAACTTTCTCAATATGATACAGGTAAGGATGGAACAGAAGGAGAGCTGAAAACCTTTGACAGCCCTGTTTTCTTCAGAAATCCTTAATAAATGGACATATGGAACCAGGCTCCTGGAAGCATAAAAAAAAAATAATAATAATAATAATCAGCAGCACAGTTTTTGTTGGGCACTGCACGTTTCAAGCTCTGAACTCATCTCCAAACTTCACCTCTAAGCTGACAAATTATTGCTTCCAATTATGCCAGTTAAAGATCTGACTTGTTTTATTTTGAAATCAATCACTCTTCTTTACAGAACAGTAAAGTTGTTTTGTTTTCAGAAAAAAAAAAAAAAAGCCTTACTTTTTTCTACATTTACTTTATCTGTGCAAGTTTTACCAAAGACGAAGAGTTTCTTAGTTTTGCTTTAGAACCAGAAAATAACTTTGCACAGAAAGACATTCAGTTTGTTAAATGGATTAAACAGCAAAGTACAGCTGAATAACTATTGCAAATACACAGATAAGTTTATCAGCAGTAAGTCAAATGTTCAAGTTGCTGCTGATCAATTTAGCCTACTGTTTAGGTTACACAGCATGCTTATTCCTCTGCAGCATCAGTAAAACCAAACAAAACAGAATGTTTGGCAGGTGTTAAGCCCATTATGTAATAGAAGCACTTTTGGACAATGTTCTCTTACAAGCTTTCAAAGTAATTACATACTCCAAACACTACCTTGAAACACTATATAAAAGGCAAAACTAAAGGTTTATTTTATAGTATTTTCTCTGAACATTAATTAATCTCACTATACTGAAACTCTAGTTAGTAATTTGCAGTTTATATGCAGAAGGTGACTTGTCCAGAGAATTTTACAAATAATTGGTTTAAACTACGTAGCAATCTAACAGTTCTAATGAATTTCTGTGCATAATAGGAAAAAAGCGGTCAATTACCACAATATAAACAGATATCAGGATAGTACCTGGTATCAGTGTATCAGATACAGAAGCATAACAGAAAAGTAACCAAACACCCATAATTGATAATAAATCTGTATGAACACGTATGTGCCTAAAAACAAATTATGTTCCCTGTAATACAAATACTATCTGCCTGCCCACTGCAAGGAATAAACAAAGGGAACAATGCTTTACTGTCATTTTTTAAAGCTTAAACACGTGCACATAGGAATCTGAGCATGGCTAAAACCATGCTTCTTGGTAAAACCAAGAAGAAAAGCAGTGCCTCATTCACTGTGAGAGAAGATGGCCATGTAGTCAGTTCAGATGGAACCATCAGTCCCAGTTTTCTAACAGGTTTTGAAGAAAACGACTTCTTTCCAGGCAGAGCAGAAAAACTCTCACACCATTTTCTATCTATGTAAGTACACACACCTACATTCTCCTCTTTGTCACTCATGAGATTTTTACCATCAGTCAAAAAAGTGTATCATGATGATATCCCAGCCCTTCCAATCTAGACCGCTTATTTTGCAGTTCTGTACTACTTGGTAGCTGAAATTTCTGAATTTCAACCTTGGTATTGTGAAATACTCAAACAAGTGGCTGAGATTTACTAACTTTTTCTGGTTTGTTTGCAAAGTAGGACACAAGTGCAAGTATAAAAACAAAACAAAGTGCTAAAAGGTTAGTTCCTACAGCAATTTTGGATTTTTTTTTTCTTCAACCTAAATCAAATACGTATCTACATAGGGTAATATTTCTAAAACATATTCCATCTTGATAAACAAATAGAGTTTTAATATGGGAATTTTTTTTTTTTAATAGCCCAGAAGTTAGGCATAGAAATTGCACAAAAAAGTAATTCAGCTTGTATGTTAGAACATGGAAAGAATATTATTTTTTTAAAATAACATCTGTAAATTCATGCATTAATGAATACCTGGAGCAAAATCCTCTATTTAGAAAAAAAGCATGTCAAGTTGTCCTCATGAAAGACCCACTTTACATTACGCAGTCTATCCCAACCTTGTCTTTCCAGCTTTTCTCCAACAAAATTGCCTTTCTTCCCTTCAGACTCATTGTATTCATGGTGAACTCTTCCCATACCCTTCAACTGGCCATAAAATCATTGCACACATTATATGATATGCAGTTCCATCTATATTCATTTGACTATGCCCTTGCACCAAATTTACTATGCTGGCATAAAGGCTTTTAGGGAAAACAAGAGAACTCCGATCTCTGCAACACATCTACAGCCAGTTTATACAAACTTTCAGCTACAGTTACGAGTTCTGTGCACCTCTGTGCAATGAATAAATTTTGGTAACACCTCTGGGGAGTTCAGGTGAAGAGATGCACCAAAACTTTACTAAGTGCGCACAGAAAACAAATGTACAAAAAGCCTGTATTTGACAAAGTCACATCTTTTGATGCAACAAAGCTATTTGACAAAAGCCAACCTCCCGCTAAACTGCAGATTACTATTGCAAAACACGTGAGATTAGAGTACAATATAAAAGGAATATGACAAATTCAACTAGAACAAAACAATACTTGTCCCATGCTCAGTTTCTTAAGTATTTCAGATTTTGCAATTTTCAAGGGGAAAAGAAAAGGTAAGACTTTACAGAAAGTAAGTTTTAACGTGAACATCAGGAAGTGTTTTATGCAGTCAAATCTAGACAACAGCATCAAGCAACCTTACTAATAGCTGTTATCAGCTTCATCTTCAATAATGAGGTAGCAGAGCCACCACTCCAGACTCTGAGAATAAATGAGTGGAACCACTTCAATTAATTAAATGGTAGTAATTTAGGAAATGCCAGAGACAGTGACGGTCTGCAAAATCACTTATCAACCAAAATTCTTCACAAATGTTATGCATAATGCAATCTGACTATACGTGAACTTCACTACATTGAATATCACTACATTAGATGCTATCTGCTATGAATTTATGCACCTTTTCCATGCTGCTGATCAGGCAAAAATGCCTTTTCCCCAGTTTTGCTAACTAGTAAGTAAAGCAGATGAAATTATTTTTGAGCTGGACCACAACATGGAAATTCTCCTGCTACTCTTTTAAACATCAAAACTTCTTTATTATACAGAATAGGCTTTAAAAAACTGAATGCAGTCTTCAAAAATGATCTTAAATGCAACATATTTTCAAGTTATTTCTATCAATAGGGGGAAGCTGCAGACTCACGTTGTGGTTTAACCTGGCAGGTGGCTAAACACCATACAAACATACAAACTCCTTCCACCTCTCTCCATCCTCCCTGTGGAACAAGGGAAAAAATTGGAAAAAAAAAAGAACTTTTGGGTTGAGGAAAGCTATTTACTATGAGAAAAGGATAAACATTTTGGCAAATCTCTCTCTGTATATATTAATGTATATAACCAGTGATACACAAGCAACTGCTCACCATCCCCCAACTAATGCCCAGCTAACCCTCCAAACAGCAGACAAGGGAGAGATGAACACCCACCCCTGTAAAAACTCATTTCACATGATGTCATGTGGTATGGAGTGTCCCCTCGTCCTCATCCTGTTTCCTCCCAGCTCCTCAGGCCTTTCACTGAAAACAGCCCTGGCTCTGCATAACACCACTTAGCAGCAACTATCAACACGAGCACATTATCAACACTGCTTTTCTCCTAAAACCAAAACACAGCATCATACCAGACATTCTGAAGAAAAAAAAAAAAAAAAAAAAATCCAGCCCAGCAAAAACTAAGACAACTGACTTTCTGTCTTTTTACAATAAGATAACCTATAGATGGTCAAGTTTCAGACACAGTGTCCTGAAACACTGCCTCAAAATGCACCCAGTACAAATTTTGGTTGTTTGGCGACTGGTTAACCTGTCCTCTCTCAAACTGAATGACAAAAGTAAATGTTCTCTGGTGTTCAAATGAACATTCCTGTAATGCCTTTGTGCATGCCAAAGACTGAAATATTTGCATTTCTATTTTACTTCTTAAGAACTTGGAACACATGCACCTCAAGGCAATAGCTCGATTCAAAGAGAAGAAAATTAATGTGTATTATGAGATGCAAGGAACAAAAAAGTAATTATTCATCACAAAGATAGTGAAAACCTAACTTGGATAACATAAGTACCCCATGAAATAATTTATATGTCTATATTAATTTATAGAATGCAGAAATACTGAAATGTGTATTAAGTTCTTTTAATTCTTCCTTAAGGCAAAATGAACAATTATTTCATTCTTGGCAAACAGTTATTGCCACTTCATCAACAGCTGTATCCATGTTTTAAAAGGCAGGGTCACCTTTTTGATGGCTGAGATAGCATAGAGAAGCCATAACGTATATACACACGCCTTTGCTTCCTGTGGTTTTTGTCACTTTGTACCAGATTCATACAGCATTTCACAGTCTCCTTATTGTTGCATTTAATATTATCAATTACATTGTTATCAAAACTAAAGTAGGCTCCGACTTCCAACACTTGGATGTTTCCTGGCCAAATCTCCAAGAGGGTGAAAGTCTGAGTTTGCTTGTCTCATTAAAAGCCATTAGATCCTGTTCAAGTGCTATCACAGTCACTGTATAACAGTTCAGACTAAAGTATTCCATAGTCTTAAGCATAGCATGACTCAGGTTGGAAGGATCTTACAGATCATCCAGTTCCAAACTCCTACTGTGGGTTGCCAGTCACTAGATTGGGCTGCCTTGAGCCCCATTCAATCTGGCCTTGAAGACTCCAGTTTGCAGGACTGGGTCTTGACGTATAGGTATGAAGCATTAATAAACTGAAATGGATTTTAATTTTCTTTTTTAATTGACATACAGAATGGAGGAAATGTATTACACTTCATGTTGTCCCCTACTTTCACTTATGTTTCATGTATGCAGCCTATGCATTCAAACAGCTTTAATGTTGATACCTAGAATTACGGTAACAAAAAGGTCTAACTTTTATTAATAAATCTCCCTTAAAATATCAATTAAATGTAATCTCTTACACTGAAATTCCATTTACACAATAGTGTTGAAAGAGCCTAAAAATGAATCCACTTTTCAGACAACTGGTTAAGATATCACTATTATGGAAGAAAAAGAATTGAGCAGGTTTTAAATGCTAAGTGTGTGTGTATGTATTTATATATGCGTGTGTATAAGCATGAGTATGAATATATTCACAATAACTTCTTCTAAGTTGAAAGAAATTTTTAAATGTATTCATCCTTAGTGGAAAAAGGTACTTCAGTGTCAACATAACACATTTTCTTATTATCTATCAGCTGTATAACATTAATGGTAACTTACAGAATTCTTGTGACCCAACTCCCATGAATTTCCATCTGACCTCAGTTTGGCACAAGCTCTGCAAATCCCTGCCATTTGGATTCATTCAAATTCAATATGATTTTAGCATCCCGAACAGAAATGTAATGTATAAAGACCCTGAAAGAATATTGTCTAGCAGTTTGCTTAACACGTCTTTAGATTCCATAGCAACATCATATTATAATGACATTGTGCATGGGATACAACTTTCTACTAACACTCAACTCATTTTCCAATTGATATGGTACTTCGTAATACACGTGCTTACAGTGATAGAATTTTTCCTATGAATGTATTTAACACTGTCCAGCTCCTGATTTCTGGAGCTCACTTCCTCTTCAAAGCAAATTGTCACATTGAGCACACGCATGAGGAAAAGCTTTTCAACATAAAACTACTGAGAAGATGATCAGATGAGCTCCCACTCATTAACCTACAATGACAAGGAAACTATTGCCCATGTCATTTCATTTATGTATCCTTAATGACACTGAAGCCCCTGAATATTTAGAGAATAAATCAACTGTAAGATTGAATGCAAAGACTTTCTTTGAATATCTGCATTAAAAACTGCCTTGCAGTATATAGTATCTCCATGCATTAACACACAAATAGCCAAAATAACGTACTCTGTGGTTCTAAAATGAATACTTCTTATTTATGAGCTGTGAGCTAAGTGACAACATACCTGTATGCCAATATACTTATAATATACCCATCCTGCTGTCTTTAAAAGGTCAGGATGTTTTGACCCTAAAAACAACACGATCATGAGGCTAAGTGTTAATATGAATTTTATCTGGGGGAGATAAGTGAATTTCACCAAAATACTAGCAGATTGAATTAACTGATAACATATTCAGTATTCTGAGAAATGATTTTGAAAAGGAAAACAACTTAGTTGAATATATTCACACTGTAACTGAATACACACTGAATACATTCACTACATATACATTCTTATAGTCAGATATCATGGCGTATTTTAGAAACAAACTAGAGTCAGATGTAAAAGCTGCGTGTATCAGCAATGATTTGATCACTTCACCTTTCTGCTCTAATTCTCTCTTTCCCCTTTCCCAATACTTTTCATCATGGCTTCATTGGTACTTGGGGAAATCACCAACAGGCACTGCCGACACATAATCTGTCACATTATGGGTTATTAAGTAGCATTGTTTTCCACAAGAAGTTCAGTAAGTCTGTGTTCAAGGTTAATGACTCCTGCTCCTGTGACCAGATCAGAGTCTCTCTCTCTTTGTTCTTAACATTCCAGAAGGGAGATTATTTGAAGCAGATTACATGAGTTGAAATGACAGGATGTGCAATCTGGTTATGTTTGATGGTGTGTACTTCTAATTCAGTGCATCATGATTTACCCAAATCTTTCCAGACCAACACAGGAGCATGATGATTTTTAGTAACTGAAGATCATTTTTGTTAGTAAGCATTTATGAGCTTAGAAAAAAAGAGGGGGTGTATTTCATAAACAATGCTTATCAGCTAGTAACTTAATTTTAGGTTACTGACTTGATGTGAGAAATGTGGCAGTAAAGGTTTAATGATGAAATGCAAAAAGATACAACAGTGTCTCCCTTTTGGATCTGAGGGTTCTCTGTATATGCAGTTCATGGTACTAGAAATGCACAGCATTTCCTAGACCTCCTAATGTTTCTTCAGGCAGCCAGCCTGCTTTGAGTATAGCCAGTAAAAACTAATTGAGTATACCTTCCAGAAATGCCAAATATAATAATGTGCAAGCAGTCTCAGTTTGTATCTTGTCCAAGATTCTGTCTCCAGAACTACCTGGCAGTTGGAAAGTTAAGAAAAACAGAAACATGTCCACAACATACAACAATTTTCTGCTGTGTTCTTTTACCTCCACCAAACCAAGTCAAGAAGCTCTGCCTAGATAACCCATGAGAAATTTCTCTTTCATGTCTCAAATCATAATCATCTACTGGAAAAGACCTTCAAGATCACCAACTCACATCACTAAATCATGTCCCATATTGCCATGTCCACATAGTTCTTAAACACCTCCAGGGATGTGGACTCCACCACCTCCTCAGGAATCACAGAATCATAGGGGTTGGACTCAATGATCTCTGGAGGTCCCTTCCAACACCCCTGCCAAAGCAGGTTCCCTACACCAGGTCACACAAGTAGGTATCCAGGCAGGTCTTGAATATCTCCAGAGAAGGAGACTCCACCACCTCCCTGTGCAGCCTGTTCCAGTGCTCCGTCACCCTCACCATAAAGAAGTTCTTGCACACATCTGTGCAGAACTTCCTATGCTCCAATTTCTGGCCATTTCCCCTTGTCCTGTCTCCACACGCTGCTGAAATGAGTCTGGCCTCACCACTCTGCCCCCCACACCTTAAATATTTATAGACCTGGATCAGGTCACCTCTCAGTCTTTTCTCAAGGCTAAACAGACCCAGTTCACTCAGCCTTCCTTTATAGGAGAGATGCTCCAGGCCCCTCACCATCTTCGTGGCCCTTCGCTGGACTCTTTCCAAGAGATCCCTGTCTGTTTTGTACTGGGGAGCCCAGAACTGGACACAGTACTCCAGGTGAGGCCTTACTAGGGTAGAGCGGGAGGATCACCTCCCTTGACCTGTTGGCCACGCTCTTTTTAACGCACCCCAGAAAGCTAATGGCCTTTTTGGCTCACGGCCAACCTGTTGTCCACCAGGAAAACCAGGTCCTTCTCCACAGAGCTCCTCTCCAGCAGGTCGTCCCCCAACCTGTACCACTGCATGCAATTATTCCTCCCTAGATGCAAGACTCTATACTTGCTTTTCTTAAACCTCAATGGAAGCCCATTTCAACGCTTGACTGCTCTCTTAAAGAAAAAATCCTTCCTAAAATCCAATCTAAACCTCTCCTGGTGCAACTTGAGACTCTTTCACATTCTATCATTTGTTATCTGAGACAAGTGACCAAGATCGTCCTCGCTGCAACCTCCTTGCAGGTAGGTGAAGAGGGCAAAGAGGAGACTGAGGGGAGACCTCAAACTAAATAGCCTCAATTCCCCCAGCCACTCCTTCATGTTCTCTTCTCCCTTCCCTAATTTACTTGCTCTTCTCCGCACACACTTGAACAACTCAATGTCATTCCTGTAATGACAGGTCTTTAACTGAACATAGTATTCCACATGTAAACTCGCAAGTGCAACATACAACATCACAGAGGAACAGTCACATACCCAGTCTTGCTGGCCCCACTACTTTTGATACAGGCCAGGTTGCCACTTGCTTCTTCGGCCACCTGAAGCACACTGCTGTCTGATGTTGAGCCAGCAGGCAACCAGCACCCCTAGGTCAGTTTTTGCCCAGCAACTTTCCAGTCACTCATTTGTATGAGGTTGTTAAGACCCAAGTGCAGCAGCTAGTGTTTAGCCTTGACCAACACTGTGCAGCAGGACTCAGCCCATCAGTCCATCCTTTCCAGATCCCTCTGAAGAGTGATCCTACCCTCAAGCAAATCAGCAGTCCTACCTAACTTAGTATTACTTGCAAATATACTGAGGATGTACTCAATTCCCCTCCATTGAGATCACAGATAAAGCTGTGAAACAAAACCAGCCACTGCAGTCTATCCAGTCCTCTCTGCTTAGCCAGGACTGCTGGGAAATTACTGAAAGTGGTTTATGAGAGCACTTCAATTACCTAATTGCTTTTGAATTCCTTTAAGCTTCTGTTGTCTAAAAATTTCTATACCAATTAAACTACCTGTTACCTAATTCATCCTGGTGTGCGTTTTTAATCATTAAAGCTCTCCTATTGTATAGGAGATCAAAATTTTGATTGTATTAGTTGAAAAGACAGTTTTAAAATTATTATTTCCTATCTTTCAAAATAAGATGTGACCTGCTATAGAAATCCTACAATAACAAGCTGAGCTAAGAATATAGCTAACCTATCTAAACTGCTGTTTGGGGATCCAGCAGCTACACTTCAAAATGAATAAGCCCTACCTATATTATTTAAAGACCGTGAGGACTTCCATCCTCAAGAACAGGTACTTGACCTTGGATTGACATCAGATATTAAATGATCCTGATCCATCTTTAAGTTATAGGGGTAGAACCTCAGACTCCCTTTACTTATATCAGAATTAAACACAGTTGAGATCGATCATCTCAGGTTTTTTGCGTTTTGAGCTGACAGATCCAATTATATATTGCTCACTGAATCTAGGTACCTCACTTGCTGATGAGAGACAAAAGTTTAGATATTTCAACTAAGTAGACATAAGTAAGAGAATAAATCTGCAGCTATTTCATCATTTCAGTGGTGTGATCACTCTTCAACGACTGTGCTATGAAGACAATCTAAACGCAGCACAAGTCACTCAAAGGAATCACATTAGTTACATCACTTCAGTTATACTATCGAAAAGTACAACTTTTCTCCACGTTGTTGTACCACGCACAATAGCAGCCTCTGACACGCATCTATATTCAGTGATACACAGAAAAAAACTAACAGAATATCGTTCTTCTCTAGAATTCCTGCTTCTAAATTTTTCAGCTACTTTCTTACTGCTAGATAGTGAGAATTTAATGACTTGTGTATTTCATCTTGCTTCTGCTTCGTTAGCTTTGCAATACTGTTGCATGTACTCACTCAGTGATACCATTAGTTCAGTGACTGACTTACATGATAAAAATATTCATAGAATGGCTTAGGTTGGAAGGGACTTCAAAGAACATCTAGTTCCAGCCCCCTGCAAGTGCCCACCGCACGCTCATATTAAGTCTTCCATCTGACAGGATCCCTAAGTTCTTCTCTACAAGGTTACTCTCAAGGAATTATTCTCCCATTCAGCAGATATAGCTAGGATTGCTCCAAGCCAAGTGCAACATCTTGTATTCAGCTTTGTTGAACCTCATTATGTTTACATGAGCCCAACTACAGCTTGACAAGGACCCTTTGGATGGCATCCCTTCTTCCTGCTGTTTCAACTGCACTACTTAACTCAGCAAAAAGACCCTATCCAGAAGTAAAAAGATCGTTAAACCTCTGTTGATTAAAAAAATAAACAAACGACAGACTCAAAATTCAAATACTGCCAGTCTTAATTTCAACTGAATACACAAGTCACCATTTTAAGAGGGAAAAAGATAATTCCGTAAGGCAAGCATACAAATTGTATACAATGATGCATTTTCTAGCTTTAACAGAAGGTTTTCATTTTTATCTTATTTTTTCATTCTCATTTTCACTTATTTACTCACATGGCTGCTCACTCAAAATTATTAACCACAGAATGTTTGTGAACTATGTGTGCTGCTCTATTTTACCACGTTAGAAATGAATGTTAATTATTGGACTGAAATTTATTAATCTTCAGCTGACAAATAATGAAATCCAGCCAGCAAGGTGCATTTCAAGAATAGATTACTCTTACCTCAATACGTGCTCACTTGCTATATGATCTACCATAAGGAACCTGAGTAACACGAATGTTGTGGGACAGCTTCTACAGTTTAAAAGGTCTCTAGGAGTACTTTCTCCAGATTTAATAGAGGTAGTTTGAGACACTTCTACCTTCAGTTGTTGGTTAAATCCATTACTGAAGTTTACCAGCCCTATTGTAGGGTTGGGAAGAACTGAAAACAAGCTGATCTCCGTTGGACCACAGTAATAGCGTAGCATATTTAATTCAACATCTCTGCCATCTGTTTGAGCTAATATATGACAATGTGAATGTTAGTAGCTAACATGTGAGCCTACGTCCTTTTTCATCACCTTTAATATTAACTTCTTGCTATGGAAAGGTGGAAACAGAAGCAATAATTGCTTCTGCCCTGTTTGTTAGCTTGTTTACTGGCTGTTCAGTAATACACTTGGTAAAAATCTGAGTTTCACTTACCAGCCCTTTTGTCAGCGTAAGACTGAATTTCTGAATATTTCTAAAGAAAAATCAGCAGCAGCTTAATGTAATACAGCACACACGTGTCATCCATTAACCACAGACTGATGAAAAGTTTTCTTTTTTTAATCTGCTAATTAAAATTCAGCAGTCTGCACATCATTCAGCAAATTGTTGAGACCTAAACCAGAGGTTACTGGCATCTACTCTGTTACCAATCAGTAAGACAGAATTGATTAATATTCCTCTAAAATTGATGTAACATATTCAATTCATATCCAAACCCTTGAACTAAATAAGTGAGAACCCAAGCACCATGGAACCCAAGAGGATTTTTGCTGGTGACTCAGTAGGGAAGACTTGTGCTACTAAAAGCAGCTTTTAAAATGATGACTCTACTACTATTTATCAATTGGAAAGCAATGTGTAAATTACCTGGCAATAAATCTGTGGTCTTCAGAAGGTAAGAACAGATCTTTATCTTAAAAAGACACCTACATCATAATTGACACACTTCCAATGGATAACTTCATTAATTATTCTTTTGTTGCATCTGCAATCATCCTTACATAAAAACGCTATACAATAAATGCCATGTTTTTTAATGTTTGCCAAGCACTTTTGGCTGCCCACTGCATACAAGTCAGTTTTACCGTACCACCTGTAGAATGAATGAGTCAGTTCCTATGGTTGCTTTATGTTCGCATAGTAAGGGGCTGATCTGTAAGCAAAAAGTTACGTTTCCTACATCTTGTAGGGACAAAAGAAGGAGATCAAATGCATATCCCTAATTCATTACAGAACATGAATTCCTCTAAATTTAGGAACATGCAAGAAGGTCGTAGTTTTTTGGACATCAAAATAAACAGTAAACAGCTAGGAAAATACTTGAATTCTCACTTCTTACATTTAACATTAATATTAAAAGACCCCCGCTTACCTACTGTAGAGATGGACCACGGATAGAAATGTACAAATATTGCCTGGGGTTAAAGGAATTTCACTTGCTAATCACTTCCTGGAAAACACCTTTCCTCTTGAGCAAAACCTCAATACCAAAAATTACATTACTGTCTGAAGGCAATCCTACCTCATTATCCAATAAACATGAGCTTCAAGACCAAGTTTTAAGTACTAGACATGGAAATACTACTGCTTCACTTTTAAAATTATCAACCATCAATCAATAACAATAATCAACAGCTACTAATAAAGAAACCTACGTACCCTTCGCCCACCTGTAAGATAACAGGAGAGCACTTCAGTTCACGTCCAAGTCTAAAGAAGATTCTGCATCTTTTATTGTGTACCATTAAACCAAAGTCTCATACAAATTTACAAATTTAATTATTTATTCTAAAATGAAAGAATGTATTATGCTTTAATATTTAGATGAACAGCTATGCATTTTAGAGTTTGGAGCACTTGTTCTATCTACAAATCAGTATTCAACCACAAATGATTAACAGAATTCACTTAGAATAGCACAGCTACTTTGGGAGAACAAGACAGTAACAACAAAACCACTTGCCTACCCTTAAAAGGCAGCCAAAAAAACATTCTGAATCTGAATCAGTTTTTAGGGCTTGCACACAGAAATTACTGGAAGAAAAAAAATACTAAAAAGGATTAAAAAATTCAAACTCTTGCAATTGGCATGGCTGATAATGCAGAATAAAAATACAGCTTTCATTTTCAGTTTTGAAATACCTGTAAAGGGCAACCTAAAACTGAAAAATGGCCTAAGTGCAATGAGGCCTTCCAAATAATTATGTGTTGTTAATTGAAAAATGTTAATCATGTCATATTAGGAGGAAGACAGGGTTAAATTGGTAAAATTTCAATTCACTTAGGCCTTATCTCTTGTTGGAATGAACCAGATGATTAATCCTTAATATTCTTCAGGGATACAGAGAACATCAGCAATTAAATTAACAACTACAAAGTTTATGCTCAGAGATTCAGAAATGAAAGACAGAAACACTTTAATTTTTCACAAGTTGTTACCTTAATTATCTTCTTATTGCTTCTGTCTCTTCTCCCTCATTACAAAAACACACCCCTTAGTATTCATGGATCCCTTTAATTTGCTGTAGCTCAGCAACTGTGTAAGAAATGTCATCTGAGCTGCAGAAGTCATAAATCTTACTTTGTGCATGTTCATTGAAAATAATTTGTTCTGCTGTACCTCGTCCCAGTGTTCAAACCGCAAAGTGCTGACAAATTTTTATTTCCTTACAAACAATCAGAAACGTCCATCAGAATTCTGATGGCAGAAAAGGAAGGCCTTCTTAGCACCTAAAATGAGCAAGAGTTTGTTTTATAGAAATACAGAAGCAATACAGTTACAGAAGTCAACCAAATAATTGGCATACAAAGCCCTACCAATAACAGGAGCACTTGGGCACGAGTTCCCTTCAAAACCTAGTTCTGCAGTCACAAAGACAATAATCCCCTTTAAGTGCATCAAATTTAGAGTTAATTTTGCAGATCATTATTTTCTATCTGTATGGAAGGTGATTAAATTAAATCCACGAAAGTCATATACCTATAGGAATATCCTTACAGGCTCATTTTCGAATGACATTTCTTTGAACAGAGAAAATGAAAGACTTCCGAACGTGCTTAAGATTCTTTAAGAGTTAAATTTAAACTCTCACAAAACAAGCAGAATCTTGTCATCAATACCAGACTGCATAACATATCGAATGATATCAAATGTAATTGCTCTGAAAGTAAACACTCCTAGAAGTTGAATGCAAAAATCCATGTCTGGGAAACACAGGGACTTGACACTGCTATCACTAGGCATGCTTTCAAAATTACCAAAGTTTTAGAGGAAAATGTCATATCCCTGAAGGGAACCCCTACAACAAATTATTAACAAAGCTCTATTGATCCTCACCCAAACAACAAGATCTCAATAAATCTCATCTGCACCTTTGCTGAAGCTAAGAAAATACATTACACCCCCCCTACTGACCACAATTTTTATTATCGCTGTTGTGTTTGCAGGGCAGTCAATTTTATACAGCATAACAAACTGCCAAGTACTAAAGTGATTTCCTCTATTACTGAGATCCATGTATTAAATTTAGCGAGGCACAATATCAAACTTCAAATACTGCAAGGTACAGAATTGAATGCAGCTGAACCTAATGTTACCAACCTGACAGATACACTGACATATTAAGTAGCAGATCATTTATTCATATTTGGAAATGGTTTTCTTTTTCTAGTCAGCTGCACAGTTTTAGATTAGCCACAATATTTCAAAGTGTGGCTTTACTGTGGAGTCCAAAGGCACTGTGGAATATGTATTTCATATTTTTATTACGCACCATAGATCACAGAACTGCACCTCAACAGCCTGTTATCACATGCAAAAACAAGTAAATTAATAAATTTCTTCGTATTATTGGGGCCTCAAATATTTCA